>NC_140595.1:839802812-840277812 GCF_964204655.1 Triturus cristatus
GCCTCAGCTCCACAAACAGGCTTGAAGACCCCATTGAGGTTGTAAATTCATACCTCCTGATCACAGTTCAAGGTACACCTGAGGGCCTCAATCTTATCTTCCGCACCCTCTCCTGTACCTCGCACATCTACAACACTCCAAGAATATGTGGTGGGAGGACAAAGTCTGAGAGCCGTAAACCGACCTGCTTGCCAGGTAAGGCCAAGGCAGGAGTTGATAACACGATGAGGCTGAAGACTTAATAACACAGATATCGCCGGACCGTATCTGCCAGCACTAAAGCTATCTGCGCTGAGTTAGCATCAGTCTGTGGAAAAAACAATAATCAGGTGTTTCATGATAGTGAGTCATGGAATGCCCGGCATGCATTTTCCGAAAGATTACAAATCACAATGTAAGAATGTTTTCTGAGGCGCTTGAAGGTGCACCACCGTCTGCCAGTCAAGCTTCAATGGCTGAAGACCTCCTATTCACTGAGGGTACCGTAAGGACTGGAGTTGGACAGCTTCACATGGTACAATTAGTGGTACCTTCCAGATGGATCCAGACTCTACACTAGACTCTTTATCGTACTCAACCACCATTCACACCAAAGACCAAGAAATTGATATGCAGAGTCCCACAGGGATTGCCCCTCAGTCACACCTTTTCAACATATACATAACCCCTCTCGTCAACCCCATCCGATCACAAGACATCACCGTCATCTCCTGCGTCGATGACGGCCAACTCATCCTCTCCCTGACGAACAAGACAACCACCACCAGAACCAACTTCACCAACTGCACGACCATGGTAGCAGGCTGCATGCGAACCAGCTTCCTGCAGCTCAACTCCAACAAGACAGAAGCACTGGTCTTCGGCAACAAGACCCCCACATGGGACTCCAGCTGGTGGCCGTCAGAGTTAGGATTCTAGAGGACAAACTCAACATGACAGCACAACTCAATGCAGTATGTGCCTCGTGCTTCCACATCCTACGCATGCTGTGAAAAATCTTCAAATGGTTGCCTCAGAACACCAGACAGTTACGCAAGCACTCATCATCAGCAGGCTGGGCTACGGCAACACTCCTTACGCCGGAATCTGCAAACAACTCCTCCAGAACATCCAGAACGCAGGGGCAAGACTCATACTCGACTTCCCATGCCACACCCACATCACACAGCACCTCAAGAAGCTTCACTGGCTCCCGATTCCCAAGCGCAGCCAATTCAAACTTCTCTTGGACTCACACAAAGCCCTACACAACACAGGACCAGAATACCTAAACAGCGACATACACTTTCACCCACTAACCAGACATCTACACTATGCCTCACTCTCACTTGCACACATTCCCTGCATCCATAAAAGCAGAACTGGAGACGTCTCTTTCTCTTACATCTGCACCCAAGACATAGAATGACCTCCCTCAACACATCAGAGCCTCCTCCTCACTTCTTGAGACCTCCCTCAACACATCAGAGCCTCCTCCTCACTTCTTGAGACCTCCCTCAACACATCAGAGCCGCCTCCTCACTTCTTGAGACCTCCCTCCACACATCAGAGCCTCCTCCTCACTTCTTGAGACCTCCCTCCACACATCAGAGCCTCCTCCTCACTTTTTGATTTCCGCAAGAAGTTGAGGACCTGGCTCTTCGTATAAGCACCTTAGGGACCACAAACCTACAGTTCAGCCCAAGCACCGGGATACCCTCTGGGGTGATTAATACGCTATATATATATAAATCAATATAGCATATTTAAACATAACATAACATCCCTGCATGGCCATGAAGCACCTCACAGTGGCCC
The DNA here is from genome assembly GCF_964204655.1 of Triturus cristatus. Classification (NCBI taxonomy): domain Eukaryota; kingdom Metazoa; phylum Chordata; class Amphibia; order Caudata; family Salamandridae; genus Triturus; species Triturus cristatus. The sequence continues at coordinate 839,804,610 of NC_140595.1, forward strand.
TTTACTGAGGTATCATGGGACATGCATGCTGACGGTGCACCTCCTGCTATGTCATCATAGCAATAATTGTGGCATAAAGCAGTATACGGTTTTTGTACACCACACCTAGTGCACTAACACAGAATCATACGGAATATTGGAAAGGCACAGGGGACAGGTCTACCATGAGAGATTGATCAATGGATGTCGCACAACCGAAAAGCTGGAGCCTCTGAGACTCAGAGTCTGGCCTCAAGACAACTCGGAGGTTCCCGACTAACACATAGGCAAAGCAGCATGGGATCAGGTATTGGGCACATGCTGCTAACTGGATCACTGGGTACACACTGCTAACTGGATCACTTCTTGATACCAAAAAGATTGGGGCAGTTGCTAGCTACCATAAAAAGAGCGTTTTTTGGTTTGCTAATTGCTTTGGCGCCGTTTGACGAACTTTCACAAAACCTTCCAGAAAGAAAAGTTCATCCACCTCTGCTCCTTCCTTGAAAGTTTCGGGGCGATCTATCAAGCTGGGGTCCAGTAAAAAGGGTTCCAAAAATACATTTTACCCATGCAATTTCCCACTTGCAAAATGAGCAGAGCTACAGCCAAAAGTGCTGAACGGAATTGCCCCAAAATTGGCAGAAAGTAGGATCTTTACCCAGAAAGTGTGCTTTTCAAGATTTGTTGAAAATCTGGTCAGCCCATTTGAGAGAAACTAAGCTTCAAAATGTATAGCTATCAACCAATGCAGTACTATCGAAGGAGTACTAAGGGAGGACCGAAGGAGTACCGAGGGAGGACCAAGGGAGGACCAAGAGAGTACTGAGGTACTACTGAGGGAAAAATGACAAATTGAGCATTTTTGGATTGGCTGGCCACATCATAAAGAGAAATGTTGCAGCATCCATTTTAGGACTTTGGACTTGGTCCGGTGTCATAAATATTAAAATAAGACAATATTTAGGGGGTTGGGGTATCCTGACTAAGCCCGGGTGGCGAACTCCGCTCCGCCAGAGGATTTCCAACGCCGCGCTCCATGGGGAGCACGGAGTTCAGGCAAAACTCCGACTCTGTGGCAGAGAAGAGTTAGCCCCTGCCGTGCCCACGTCCCTGCCCCTGCCCACACCCAAAACAGAAAATAAAAACACTCACCTGCTCTAGCGTCTCCGGGCTGCCCTCCTCCTCACCTTGGTCTCTCCTCGTCCTCGCTGTCCTCGTCCTCGCCGGTTGCAGCGTACCCCTACATTGTACGTATTGCGAGGAGATTTTCTCTTCACACTTCAGGTTTAGGTAGATCAATATGTGGTTCGCTCGTCCAACTTTTTTGTCTTGATTCTACAAGTCTCAGTAGATTAATATATGGTAGGTTTATTCTATTGTTTACTCTTCATACTCCAAGTTTCAGTAGACCTGTATTTGATAGATTTAGTACATCTTCTTTTCTTCATACTTCAGGTTTCGTAGACTAATATGTGGTTTGCTTATCAAACGTCTTTCTCTTAAAATTACACGCATCAGTAGTTAATATGTGGTAGGTTTATTCTGTGCCTTTCTTTCGAAAGTTCAACTTTTGGTAAACTTAAGAGTGGTAATTTTATCGCGCTTCTCCCTCTTGATACTCCAAGTGCTATCTCGGCAGGTTCATCACATCCATTTCTTGTGATGACCTCATTTGGGTAGCATGTGGCACATCTAACGCACTGCTTTCATTTAACACTACACGTGTCATGGAATCAATATGCACTCTTCACGTGGACTCGACACGTGACTTTCTGACAACGCAACACCTATTAAATATCTCTTTTTTGATGCAGCCCCTTCTAAGACCTTTTTCATAGATCCAGTCTTTTCTCAACATTGCTCAGCATATTACCCTCTGTCTTTGCAGGTCCTTTGTTCATGGATTGCCCACTGTCTCCATTGGCCAACCAGGAGCTGATCCAGGAGTTGAAGAAAGGGAAGTCCCTTCGACCCACCCACCAGACCAGGGGCCTCACCACCGTCTTCACAGGCAACAGCAAATTTGTAAGTCCATTGTCAAGTGAGAGATCTTAAGAGCTGCTTCTAATGGGAGGATGACTCCACAGTGAGTGACGATAAGTAGGGATTATTAAGGATTTTGGCACTGGAAGGCCAAGTTTGCAGAAGAAAATGAGCCACTTCGTCGCTGGAGGAGTCAACAATTAGATAACGGAGAGTTCTGCATTACTGCCTGATCATTTCCCATTTCTAACTAAACACTATGGGCCTCATTTATGAGAAGTGACGTATCGCTGCGTGAAAGCAGCGATGCGTCACTTCTCTGTGCGCCCACCTTGCGACACCAATGATGCGTCATATTTATAATATGACGCATCATGGCGCAAGGAAGGACAGATACGTCAGTATAACTGACGTATCTGTCGGCGCAAAAAGTGGCACATTGCTGGAGTTGTGTTGGAAGCCTGACACAACTCCAGCAATGTTCCTTTCACATGGGGCAAGCCCCATGTGAAAGGGCCTGCGTCACCCTTACGCCTGCCATGAGGCAGGCGTAATGTTTTGACGCATTGGCGTCCTAGAAGTGACGCAGCGAAATCTCATAGATTTCGCTGCGCCACTCCTACGACCCTTTCTTGCAGGGGTACGCCCACCCTGCATACATTATACCTGGCGCAGGTATAATGTAGCGCAGGGGTTTACGAAGTGACGCATCTACCTAGATGCGTCACTTCATAAATATGGCGCAACATGGCGCATGTTTTACGCCAGTGGTGCGTCACAAAAAGTGACGCATCAGTGGCGCAAAAGTGACGCAGGGGCTCATAAATGAGCCCCTATGTATTTTTGACTATATTTTGCATCCCTACCTTCATATACGTCTTAACTATTATCTTGAAATAGTAGAAATGTAATAAGTGTGCAGTATGTTTGGTGTGCTCTACCACTTTCTGTAGGAAGCACCTGGCTGGGGTTGTGGGGCTACACTGAGGACCAAAGGTGCTTTTGCTTTTAGATTGTACCTGAGAATGGATGGACAGTGTTCGGGTGAATGCGGCATAAACTGTGTCCAGAGGAAGGTACTGGGGGTTAGGACTTGCTTGGAGCATTGGGAAAAGTGAGGTATTCTGGCTTAGTCCCCATTTATAAAATGGCACAACCACTGAGACGAAGGATATCTTTGGCTATTAAATGGTTTTGGTGGATGTAAAGCTAGCATCATGAGCAGCCGTTGAATACAAATGTCCCATGAGGTCGTCATAAATGTCCTTGGGATACAGGGTGGTTAGAGTCATCAATATATGCTAACTCCTGCCTAGTTATTGTTAAAGGTGTCTATTGGTAACTATCGTCATTGGTACACTGCAGGTGTTGACTAGGTATTCTCCTTGACAAAGAGTCTAGTTTCTGTAGTTATTATTTTTGGTTGTCGTTGGGTATAATGTGAACATTGTGCGTTTTGTCCAGATACCATCACTCACAGACTTTGGGGATTTTCCACCCAGTATCATTAATCGTCTTGGATTATTGTAAAATTATTGGTGTTAGTGTGTTTTGTTGGTATTGTTATTTTTTTAGTGGTAGAGGGTAAGAAGCACCTCGGTATTGATACCTGGAGGCTTGGGGGTATTGACTGGCTGTAGTCATTGGACGTTCTCTTACCGTTATCGATGGTAGAGAGTAAGAAGCGCCTAGGTATGGATACCTGTAGATTTGAGGGCTTTGACTGGCTGTAGACATTGGACGTTCTCTGACTGGTATCGATGGTAGAGGGTACGAAGCGCCTAGGTATTGATACCTGTAGATTTGAGGGCTTTGACTGGCTGTAGACATTGGGCATTCTCTGATTGTTATAGATGGCAGAGGGTAAGAAGCGCCTAGGTATTGATACCTGTAGATTTGAGGGCTTTGACTGGCTGTAGACATTGGGCATTCTCTGATTGTTATAGATGGCAAAGGGTAAGAAGCGCCTAGGTATTGATACCTGTAGATTTGGGCTTTGACTGGCTGTAGACATTGGACGTTCTCTGACTGGTATCGATGGTAGAGAGTAAGAAGCGCCTCGGTATTGATACCTGTAGATTTGGGCTTTGACTGGCTGTAGACATTGGGTGTTCTCTGACTGTTATCGAAGGTAGAAGGTAAGAAGCGCCTCGGTATTGATACCTGTAGATTTGGGCTTTGACTGGCTGTAGACATTGGACGTTCTCTGACTGGTATCGATGGTAGAGAGTAAGAAGCGCCTCGGTATTGATACCTGTAGATTTTAGGGCTTTGACTGGCTGTAGACATTGGGTGTTCTCTGACTGTTATCGAAGGTAGAAGGTAAGAAGCGCCTAGGTATTGAAACATGTGGACTTTGGGGTTTATTGACTGGCTGTAGACATGGGGTGTCCTCTTACTCATATTGATGGTAGATATTGGGGGTACTCTGACTGTTACCTGTGGCAGAGTGTTAGAATTGCTTAAGGATTGATATATGTAGACTTTGGGTGTTGACTAGTTATAGATGTTGAGTGGGTATTGTTTAGTTATTTCACAGATCAATGCTAGGTATTTGTAAATATGGACTGTGGCCATTTGCTTTGCTGGTGTCATCAGCAGACTTTGGGTGTTACCTAGTGTTTTGTTGGCGTTGGGTGTTGTGTAGATCTTGTCACCATTGGTTTGCTAGTAATTGTCCTATTACAGACATTTCTTTACATGGGTACGCCTTGATTTTGTGCAGGGGACACCTGGCTTTAGAAAGTCTCTTTTTATTATCAAAGGTGCTCATTTTCTTCTTTATTTCTCTATTTATTCTCACAGGTAGACCCTGGGTGGGGTTCTGCTGATGTAGGTCCATTGTAGGCATTTTATTGGTTTCTGCTCAGTTTGACCTCAAGAGCTCATTCCTCGTAGGTGCTCGTTTGAAGGATATCCGTGGAACCGGTGCCAAGTCCTGCTGCCAGAGCTGGCATTGGGCCAGAAGAGCCTGAAGCTTGGCATTTGAGACCAGTGCTGGTGCTGCAAATTACATATATATCATACCCGCTTGGAAGTCCAGGGACCCTCAAAATTGAAGAGGAATTAATTCACCAACTTAAAACGCGCCACAGGGTGTGTTTGCACACATGTCACCTCAGGCCCCGCCCCCTTCCTTCACCACTGTGCAAACGCGCGCCCTGTCGAGTTGTAAGTTGAGGAATTAATTCCCCTTCAATACTGAGGGTCCCTGAGGGCCAACTAGCCCACCAGGTACCTCCAGTATGCGCCAGGGAGCTGCGTTGCAGAGAGGTGTTCAGAAGCCATTCCCCTTTTTACACCTCTCTGCAACACAGCACTGTGGCGCTTATTGGAGGAACGTAGTGGGGTAGTTGGACCCTAGAGACCCTCCGGATTCAAGGGGACTTAATCTCCCAACTTAAAACGGCCACAGGGCGCGTTTACACAGTGGGGAAGGGAGGGGAGGGGGCCTGAGGTGAAGTGTGGAAACACGCTCTGTGGAGCGTTTTAAGTTGGGGAAATAATTCCCCTTCAATCCTGAGGGCCTCTGGGGGCCAACTAGCCCACAAGGTGCTTCCAGTAAGCGCCACTGCGCTGCGTTGCAGAGAGGTGGTTCAGGCCGTGCCCCTTTTTACACCTCTCTGCAACGCAGCTCTGTGGTGCTTACTGGAGATACCTGGTGGGCTAGTTGGACCCAAGGGACACTCAGGATTCAAGGGGACTTTATCCCCCAAATTAAAACGGCCACATGGCGTGTTTGCACACATGTCACCTCAGGCACCCCCTCCCTTCACCAGTGTGCAAATGCGCCCTGTGGTGCGTTTTGAGAGGTAGTTTTAATCCCCCTGCCCTATTATGTACTAGGGTCTTACAGAGGAGGTCATGGTAATCACAGGGGTACCCCAATGCATAGTATTCCCTAGTGTATGTAGGTGTTTTCACTGTATTCTAAGTGTCTTTTAGCATAGCACTGGCTCAAGGCCTGGTTAGTCAGATTCAGTTACAACCAGTACCCGTCAGAAAAAGTTGTGGGCACAGGAGGACTTTCTGCTCCTCTGTTGGTTCTTTCTGTATATCTCTTCTTCTTCCTGCACTTTTCTTCGTCTTTGAGTACTTCTGTTGCTTCTTTCTGCATTTCTTTTTCTTCTTTCTGTGTGCTTATTCTTCACATGTCCTACCTCTGTAGGCATAGTTAGAAACTAGCATTTAAAAAACCTTTGAAATTCACTGAAAAAACCATAGGTTTCAGTCACGTTAAAGTTAGAAATTAGCATTTAAAAAACCATAGAAATTCACTGAAAAAACCCATAGGTTTCAGGCACATTAAAGTTAGGAATTAGCATTTAAAAAACCTTAGAAATTCACTGAAAAAACCATAGGTTTCAGGGGCGTTATAGTTAGCTGGACATTTCACTCGTACAAAACCATTGAAATTCCCCTGTTATAGTTAGTTCAGCTAACTATAACTCGCGCGCCCACAATGCACTGCTGATGACGTCACATATTACATCACTCATGACATGGTCAGTGACATCACTCATGACATCACTGATGACATCATGGATGACTTCATCCTTGTGATAGAGTGGCAGACCTCCTCTCAGCCTAATATAACCTTTGATACACACACTCAAAAATACAAACTAACATTTTCAAAACAATGCACATACATACCAATACCACTTACAACACACCTATTCAGTAATTCAAGATCTAGAGACACATCCACTCATTCACCAACAGTCCTATACAGTCACTCATACATGTATTCACTCATCATATGTACTCATACACCTATACATCCTGTTACACACCACCACTCATCTATAGAGTTACTCACACACATTCTCACACATGCAAACAAAGTATCAAACATCCATTTACTTGGATATACAGTTATACACACACTACCACACTTACTTCTACAGAAACGTACACATACTTTCTCTCTTAAACAATCGCTTATAGAAATACCTACTTATTTCTACAGGAACTCTTCCAATCTCTCCCTCTCACATATACTCACTTATATACACCAATGCTCACATATACTAGTTTAAAACATATGTAGTTACTCAAAAAAACACTATTGAGACAGTCATTCACTCACTAACACACCCATACACACACTCATCCACCCATACAGTCCTGCACACATACTGTTTTCAACACATACAAACAGTGACTCACTCATTTATGCATCTATGCACTACGTAATACCCCCCACTGAACCATACAGACACTCAGACACTCATACTGATATTTGAAAAACCAAGTAATAACCCATATAGACACTCTTGTAGCTACTCACCAACCCATGCAGTCACTTATACACAAAGTGAGAGACTGATACAGATATTTACATATTTAAACCTTACTCACTAAGCCATGTATTCACTATGATACACTTAATCAGTCAGTTATACAATCAATTTTACCAACAAAAAATCATCCATTTAGACACTTATATACCCATTTATTCTTCCATCGACCTTGAGATATACACTTCTAAAACATATTTAATTTTCAGAAAAACACACATTCACTGGATGATGTCATCAGTGATGTCATCAGTGATGTCATGAGTGATGTCACTGACCATGTCATGAGTGATGTAATATGTGACGTCATCAGCAGTGCATTGCGGGAGCGCGAGTTATAGTTAGCTGAACTAACTATAACGGGGGAATTTCAATGGTTTTGTACGAGTGAAATGTCCAACTAACTATAACGTTCCTGAAACCCATGGTTTTTTCAGTAAATTTCTAAGGTTTTTTAAATGCTAATTCCTAACTATAACATGTCCGAAACCTATGTTTATGTCAGTGAAAATATATATATATCTATATTTATTTATATTTATATATATATATATATATATGTGATGTGCATCATCAGCACTTCTTAACATGAATGATATTTATGTAATGTGCATCACCAGCACCTTCCAGAAGATATGATATATATGTATATATAAATCATATTTGCAAGGAAATGCTGGTACTGCATATTACATATATCATATCTGCTGGGAAGGAATGGTACTGCATATTACATATATCATATCTGCTGGGAAGGAATGGTACTGCATATTACATATATCATATCTGCTGGGAAGGAATGGTACTGCATATTACATATATCATATCTGCTGGGAAGGAATGGTACTGCATATTACATATATCATATCTGCTGGGAAGGAATGGTACTGCATATTACATATATCATATCTGCTGGGAAGGAATGGTACTGCATATTACATATATCATATCTGCTGGGAAGGAATGGTACTTCATATTACATATATCATATCTGCTGGGAAGGAATGGTACTGCATGTTACATATATCATATCTGCTGGGAAGGAATGGTACTGCATGTTACATATATCATATCTGCTGGGAAGGAATTGTACTGCATGTTACATATATCATATCTGCTGGGAAGGAATGGTACTGCATATTACATATATCATATCTGCTGGGAAGGAATGGTACTGCATGTTACATATATCATATCTGCTGGGAAGGAATGGTACTGCATGTTACATACATATCATATCTGCTGGGAAGGAATGGTACTTCATATTACATATATCATATCTGCTGGGAAGGAATGGTACTGCATGTTACATACATATATATCATATCTGCTGGGAAGGGCTGGTACTGCATGTTACATATATCATATCTGCTGGGAAGGAATGGTACTGCATATTACATATATCATATCTGCTGGGAAGGAATGGTACTGCATGTTACATATATCATATCTGCTGGGAAGGAATGGTACTGCATGTTACATACATACATATCATATCAGCCGGGAAGGAATGGTACTGCATGTTACATATATCATATCAGCCGGGAAGGAATGGTACTGCATGTTACATATATCATATCAGCCGGGAAGGAATGGTACTGCATGTTACATATATCATATCAGCCGGGAAGTGCTGGTACTGCACGTTACATATACAGCCTTTGCTGAGAAGCACTAACACTAATCATCACAATTTTATGAGCCGAGAGGTGTTTCTAAAACTAATTACTAGCAGGACAGTGCATTTGAGATAAAACTCACCCAAGGTATAGCGCTTTGCCGTAAAATGGGGATACTATCCCATTAAAGGTGCAGCACCTCTGCTGTGAAGTGGGGGTGCTATCTCTTTAAAAATACAGCAGCCATACTGTGGGGTGCAGGTACCACCCCATTAATAATACAGCAACCCTGCTGTGAGGTGTTGGTACTACCCCATTAGAAAGATAACAGCTGCTATGAGAAGTGCTGCTCTTACCCCATTAAATGGCTAATAGCTCTGATGAGAAGTGCTAGTAATAGGTAGGCCTGGGCGGTAAATTCCGTTCCGCTTGCGGAATTTGCAGAATTTGGGTAATTTTGCATTCCGCGGAGAACGCGGAATTGCCCAAAATTCTGCTTTCCGCTGAATTTTTTACTTGTTTGCGTTCTCAAAATGCGTGTTTGCGAGATATTTCCCCCCGAGCACGCAAACAGCGTTCGTGAACAAGAAAAAAGCAACGCGAACAAGCAATTCCACTTGTTCGCGGAATTTCTGCGTGCTTGCGGAGATTTTTTACCGTTTCGCGAATCTTTGCGTACCACTAGTAATAGGTGGCGGATCACTTGAGCCCCATAGCTGTGTGAGTTGTAGAAAGTGTTCCCAACCACTAGATGGCGTGCATGCATTACTTGGAGTTTTCAAGACCTGACGCCCATTCTGCCCCATTAGATTAATTATTTTCCTTCCTTCTTTCATAGAACCGCAGAATCAGCTTGGACAGGGCGGAATTCACCGGGGGCAGTCCAGAGAGGGTTGGACCCCTGGCCCTCAGTCCATCAAGCAGCGACACCAGCGAGCAAAGTCACCCCCCCCTTTAACCGGCAATAGTCGACATGAGACTGGCAGGTAAGCAGTGAGTGTGCCAGACAATAACAACTTCATTGGAACGTGCATCACCTCACCTGTAAGCAGTGTCTGCACACAGATACCCCTCCTCCACTCATCTGACCCCCAGGCCCCCCACCTGCCTGCATGGGAAGGTGCATCACCACACAGGTAAGGAGTGCCTGCACACAGCGACACCCTCCCCCACTCACCTCACCCCCAGGCCCACCACCTGCCTGCACTGGAAGGTGCATCACCGCAAAGGTAAGGAGTGTCTGCATACAGCAACCCCCTGCCACACTCACCTGACACTCAGGCCCTTCACCTGACTGCACTGGAAGGTGCATCACCTCACAGGTAAGGAGTGTCTGCACACAGCAACCCCCTGCCACACTCACCTGACCCTCCGGCCCTTCACCTGACTGCACTGGAAGGTGCATCACCTCACAGGTAAGGAGTGTCTGCACACAGCAACCCCCTGCCACACTCACCTGACCCTCCGGCCCTTCACCTGACTGCACTGGAAGGTGCATCACCTCACAGGTAAGGAGTGTCTGCACACAGATACCCCTCCTACACTCACCTCACCCCCAGGCCCCCCACCTGCCTGCACTGGAAGGTGCATCACCTCACAGGTAAGGAGTGTCTGCACACAGCAACCCCCTTCCACACTCACCTGACCCTCCGGCCCTTCACCTGACTGCACTGGAGGGTGCATCACCTCACATGTAAGCAGTGTCTGCACACAGATACCCCTCCTCCACTCACCTCACCCCCAGGCCCACCACCTGACTGCACTGGAAGGTTCATCACCTCACATGTAAGCAGTGTCTGCACACAGATACCCCTCTTCCACTCACCTCACCCCCAGGCCCACCACCTGACTGCACTGGAAGGTTCATCACCTCACATGTTGTTGCAGGGATTCTGCTTATACACAGAACTATGCGTAGAAACCCAGGACCTCAGTGAATTGTGGTGTACCAGAAACTCACCTCAGAACCCAGAACCCAGTATCCGGCTAGCATAAGTGTCCCATTCGTTATCCGAGATTTAGCTTGGCGATCCCAATGAAAAGACAACCCAGAACAAGCTACTCAGTGTACTCTCAGGAATGGTGGGAATCGGAAATACCTGTTCGTATATTATTCTCACATCAGTCCACAACAAGAATCAACAGAGACACGGTGAAAATAAAAAGAGTTTATTTTTATAGACCACGTGTCCTAAGATGCAGTACTTTGGCTAATACAAGCAGACAAATGATTAATATCAAAACCAGCAACATAGTTACAATACCATAGAATATAAAGGGAGTGATCATGTTATAAATGACAGTGGATACTACCACCTTCCCTTAACTAAGAAGCTAATATTATTATTAGGCAAATAAAAGGTCTCTTAGGCTTGAACAGGGGACCCCATACCTCACAGATCAGCTTAGTGAAATCACATCACAGGAGCATCAGGAGTCTTCTCGCAGGAAGGCTCGTCTTCGGTCTGAATATTAAACATGATGTCTGCAATATTAAAAGCACCAACTTTCAGGTATTCGCAGCTGCCTGTGTATTATGGCTAAATAGTGGGTCGATCAACCTGGAGTGGAAAACATGCATTGTCTAACGACCCAGACTGTTTGTTACACTATGTACAGACCAAGGTCACTGCGCAGAGCTCGGGATGGTAACAACAGATTGCTCTCATGTGAGGCAAAGCGCGAGTCAGCAGTTCGTTTAAACAATAACACGTAGACGCAGTGTCGTGCGCAAAAGCAGCAAGATGGCTTTCTAACATCTAACGTGGTTATGCTAACTTTACAATGTATGTACGTATTAAGGGATTCCTTACTACATGCCCCCTTGATCGAAGCACTAACCAGTAGGGAAGAAATGAGAGAACGCAGAGTTCAAATTCGACAGAGCAGAACAAGGCGTATTCAATTTCGAAACCAAGTATCGGTTCAGAGCAAGTTCGAAAAGGAAAAAGAAAACGGGAGAAAAAGAAAAAAATAAAACCTCAAAAAGGGAAAGGAAAAAATAAAAACCGCTGTCTTGGCCAGCAATCCAAAGTCACCGGTAATGTTCAGTACATGGTAGAAAAAATATAGTGGATGACAGTCCACTCAATCCATAAACGTGTATGCAGCATACGTAGCAACAGCTTCCAACAGAAAATCGTTGGCACGGCCACTAAAAGTTTCAGCCATCCAGTTAATCAAAGAAAAGGAACATACATGTTCTTCAATGAGCGGAGCCTCTAGCACCATCAGAGGGCAACCGACGTGTTCTTCCAGATAACTCATATCCAAGAAGTCATAGGCAGCCCTTGCGATGTCCTAATTACCCAGGACACCATGCGCCGCACCACAGGCCATAATCCGAACACCAGAACAGGCAAACTCGTGAGACACTAAGGGCCTCATCAGTCGATCATAATCCGGCACCGGAGACACCGTGTTGGTTAAGCACAAATCCAGAGGCCATTCAAAGGGACAATCTAGGCAGTGAAAGACAGGTTGCACGCAGGTAAAGTAGGAATACCGGAAGGATAATCCATATGCCACGCTCAAAGTCGCCAATGGCAGGGTACCATAATATTCAAGCATCCTGTCACGAAGAAGATGCAGACGGAACAGGTTGTCGTGAGGCACAGAAAGTGCAGCCATTTCGTAGTATGAAAAGTAAAAGTAGCACACCTGCCACCAGCGCCAGAATCAGCGGGACACCGCCAAAGACGCTCGAGAAAATAGAATGAAAAAATGCCGGAATCACACCAAAAATAGTTTGGAAGGAGGTCACAAGGCCTGAGCCTACAAGTTTAAAAAAATGAGCCAGGCCAGTTGTGGACGAGGCATTGAAGATTGTTTGGATCAAAGCTCCAAAATGCAGGGGGAGGTCAGTATTCAAAAGCGCCTGTACCTCAGTGCGCGTATTTGCCACGTGAAGGACAAATGTTTCTCGGGAGGAAGTCAATGGCACCTCCTTTTGGGACAATAGAGCTCTTATTCTGCTCATCTTGTTGAACTCTGCTTTCAAGGTCGGAATCGAAGGCCAGATGGAAACATCCAGCCGCCCATGCGGGGGAGGAAATAGAACATTATTGCAGCAGACTACTCTCTGCGATACAGTTACTATATATGGGATTCCCACTAACATCCCGCAGCAAGCTTCATTATTCAAAATTAAATAACTACCGTTTGCAAGCAGCGTGAAAGATGGTGTAATCACTGGCACAGGGATACTTTTGAGGACGCAGGCCAAATTCGGGGCGTGTACATTGCATGCACCGTGTAACTGAATGTGCCTACATACTACAGAATGATCAGGTGTCGAGGTACACTCCTCACCTTTCAGGTAAACCTCTGTACCGTCTCTTGTACATCTATACGTAAAAGGGAGTGACCAAACCTCATGTAGGAACGCGGTACCCAGCTGTTCATATCTACCCAGAGCATAGTGTTTCATGCATGACGTAAACTTAAAAAGTGCGAAAGGGAGCGTGATCAACCCATGTACTAACCACACGGCTGAATTCAATTCCGCCACAGAGAAAGGTAACGGCTCCAATTTTTCAATGTGTAACAATGAATATGTAGCATCTTTCATGGACATGAACTGCTGTTTCACAGTAAGGTTAAAGGGAAGGAATAATGATGTCGTATTCAGATAGACCCAGGGGACCTTTCCTGCCTTTAACGTTTGTAATGTCCATGCAAACTGCATAACAGAACGCAACTGGTTTTGACCATGATACAATACAGACACATCATCATGTACAATATCAACAATTGAAGAAACAATATTGTCTAATGTATAAATTCTGGAAGAAAGTGTGTTAATGCTGTTATCTATGACGGCCAAGACCTTTTCCATATTTGCTTGATCAATGGCCCTCAATCTTGAAGCTGCCTCAATTTGCGACAATTTCCATACCTCATTGTAAATAGCATACGCCCACTTCTTGGATCTGCCACCCACAGGACCTTTAACAAAATCATTCAAATCTATTTTGTCATGTAATTTTGATAAATGAACTTTGACAGACGCCAAGGTGGAATGTCGCAGCCATGATTGACATAATTTCCCTACAGAGTAGGTAGTTACTGTGTGAGAGGACTCAAACCGAGGGTACACACGCTGCCGCGTATACCCCGGTTCCAGACCTAGAAAACGACGTTGACAGGCATCTGAACTGCTTTGCCAAATTAACCATCCTTCACTACTAAATTTCGAAATATTGAAAGATGCATTAGAGACCAACGACTGCAAAGCAGGAAGGGACAGATCTGTGTGGTTATCCCAATTAGGGTAAGCGCCCAGATCCGGAACAGAAGGGAAATTTAGTTTTTTAGAAGTGGCCAATCCGAAACAGGTGGTCTGGAAGATGGTTGAATTTAAAAACAACATATGATTCGGTACAAGACAGACACAATGTAAAGCTTCAGTTCCCTGAACCTGCCACGGTTTGGAACCCCAAACCGATTTAAGATCAATAGTAGCCTTCCACAGATCATAACCTTTGATTGACAACTCATCCATAAAGGACTTAGAATAGAGTAAATTGGTGTGTGTCAGTCTAACCTTCGAGGCAGACTCAGACATCACTTTAAAATAAAAAGATGCCGGGTCGGAAACACTGAAATCAGTAAAATAAGTATACTTATCAACCAATGTAGGTGAACTGCCGAAAGATGGTATGGGACAGTGTTCCCATTGGGTAAAATTTACAAAATTACGAAATGTATTCGCTTTATGCAGGAAGTGATTGCCATAATGCTGAAAACAATACTGTTCTGCATAGTTAGCCGCATTTTCATATAAATCTTCTGCATCAAAAGCGGCATAATATTTCAAATCAGAAAACAGTGCTTCAATGGCATGAACATCCCAATCATCAGAACGAATGTTCTGCTTAACCACATCACCCATAGAAATACGAAATACATTAGGTACATTGATGACCTCTGTAGGACCATGAATTTGGAATTTAACAGCATCCCACGCAATTCCATCCAAAACGGGCCAGGCAGTAATATTCACAAAAGTCTGGTCCCTTTTCATGATGTGGGACGAGGAGTGGGGGGCCAAAGTTCCATTGATAAGTCTAATTGTAGATCTTTCATTAAGATAGTGGCCATTCACCAGACGGAAAAATACTATTACAAATCCAATGGACATAAACAAAAAAATACTTATAAGCACCAGCCAGATGTATGTCCAAGGGGGAATCAAAAAATGTCTTTTGAACCAACTAGCAAAAATAGCAATGTTCGAAGGGGAAGTATAAGGCAATGAGTTAGTGTCAAAGGAGAAACGTGACTGGTTAACCGCCGTAGATTGTAAAACAGGCGAGTGACCATTTGTAGGATAAGCATACTCAGTCTCTTCGGGCAGACCACCATCCGGCGGTATTAACAAGGGATCAGTAACTGACTGCATCTCGATGGCAACATCAGACAAGGTGGTAGAAGCAGGAAGCAACACTAAATTTCTTTGCATCGTCTGGCATGAAACTGCTGGAGTCAGACTAAGAAGTATCGGCCACTCGCTGAAGTTTGACATTGTCAATAGAGATGTACCTGTTTTCTTTGCGACCAGGACGTGGAGGTAAAATGACTGTTCTTGTACCCTGCACTCCAAGCACTGGAACCGGTGCACGATAAGAGAGGCCGAACTCCTTCTTGTTCTCCACCTTCTCACGGACCAGGTCTCCAACTCGGGGTAGCCAGCCGACTACCGGAATCTGAAGCTCAGCATCAGACGTGGAGGGCAAGTGTTCCTTCGATAGAGTGTCTCTGGCTTCTTGTAGGGTCTGCAAAACAGCACAGTGATCAACTACGTCAAAGGGTGCGGTCGACACCGCCATGTCTAGACCATCAAGGTCTGGGACAAACATTCTGATTCCGAAGAGCATCATGTACGGGGTCCGCCCACCCAGAGACCTTCTAGGGAGATTATTAAGTGCACGTTGGACGTTATACAAGTGGGCTAGCCAATTCCGGCCTGTGCCTAAAACACGTGCTGTCAAAGATTGCTTTAATTCACGGTTCATTCGCTCCACCACACTATTACCCTCAGGTCGGTAGGGGGATGAAAATTTGACTTGGACCCCCAAATTTCTCATAGCCTCCTTGTAAGCCTTGGAGGCGAACGCGGGGCCCTGATCAGAATGGAAGGTACCACACGCAAAAGTTCACACAAAGACACGCAAATCCCTGATGACAGTCCGCGAATCAGCACTCCTTTGTGGCCATACCCAAAGAAAACGTGTGCACGAATCCACTGCAACCAAGATATACTTGTACGCAGTATCAGAAGAAAAAGGACCGCAGTGATCTAGATAAACACAACCAAATGGTTTATTAGATATGTACAACTGTGTTTGTGGTGGGCGCGCAACAGTGGAAGGTTTAATCTGTTGGCAAATGTCACAATCAAGAACATAAGCGCGCGCCTGTTTGTATAAACGGAACCACCAATAACGTTGTTGTAACAGAGATATAGTAGCGGACACGCCGGCGTGGGCTGATGCCAACCCCTCGTGCGCTGCTAGTATCAGAGATGGTCTGCAGTCCGCGTTGGGAATAATTCTGTCACCAACGTCGTTAATCCTCACTAACGGGACGTTATCAGGACTTAAGTGATAAAAATAACGAGAAGGAAAACCCTTTGGGTAATCACTTCCCTTCTCTGTAGCAGCAATAGCTGCCAAGATGTCATCATCAATCTTACTTTTAGATCTTGTAACTGCTGCCACTAAGTATGTAGCCACTGCGGTTTTTGCTGCCTCATCAGCCAAGCTGTTACCGACAGCATGGACACCAAGTCGTTGGTGACCAAGAGTGTGAATAACATTCACAAGAGGGAGACGTTCTTTAAAGTCTGCCACTCGAACCCAAAGCATTTTATGCTTAATTGTGCTACCTTTGGTATCTCGATAATCATTTTGAGACCAGAAGTGTAAATTGTCATTGTAGGACTGGACACAATAAAAGGAGTCACTTACTATAAGAGTAGTGACTCGGGGATCAGTAAACTCCAGTGCGAGCACCAGAGCTCGGAGCTCCGCCAATTGCGCGGTAAAATCACCCAATGACTGCGTATGCACGGCATCAGATTGGATTTCACCATTTACGAATGTACCCACGACAATTGCGCAAGCCGCAGAATAGGCATGCTTTGATCCAATCGCCGGCTGCGCCGAGCCGTCAGTGTATATGACACAATGGTATTCTTCGAGCGGGCGCAAAGACAGAGGAGCCGGATGAACGAATTCATACTGTAAGTACTCCTGAGTCTGTAAAGAGGCGTCAAAGACATAAGTGACATCTGGTGATGTCAGAGTTGTGGCCCATTGTATCCACCGTGGATGCAAAGCTTTAGAATTTGGTTCACTTGCTTTTGTCACTGCCTCTAGGGCAGGATACGGTTTTACAACCAGTATCTGTTTTTCATGCGACAGTGCGCGTTCTTTAAGGATCTTATGTGGATAACAGGGACCCCCTGAACATGAGGAAATGGAATGTAATTCCTAGGACAGGGTATAACACAGTGCAAAAATAACTTCCTAGGCAATTAACATTTTTTGTATATTGCTATGTAAAGCGTGTCCAAGTAGTATAGCCAAAAACAGTATTTAAAAATATCACATAAATGTTTATTGTTAATATGATTCTCACAGAATCACGGACAAAATCAATAAAAAAACAATTCAACAATGCATTTATACATAGTATAGACATTCAATGTGTTCAACAACAATTAAAAGTAGAAACAAATCTGTGGCCATATGATCATCTTCTACGCGCGTTTCGGCGAAAAGTACGCCTTCGTCAGGAAATGCCACAATTCCTGTTGGTTGGAGAAAATGTATTTAAAAAAATGATATTACATGAATAGTTTTTTGTTTTTATATCTTTTACATAAAATTGGCTATAAACTATACACGGACACTTCACATACATCGAGAATCTGTTATTCTCACCCAAGGATAGAAAGAAGAATGATATTAACATTTAAGATGATTGTACGTGAAAATAATAATAAATGTCTTTCTAAGGAGTAGATAATGGAACGTCTAGCGATGGATGAAAAAAGGAAAGGGGGGAGGAGAGAAGAAAAAAGGAGGTTGGGGAAAGGTTATGTATTAGAGAAACAGAAGAAAGGAGAGAGGAGGGCGAAATGAAAAAAAGAGAAAAAGAAGAAAGAAAGAGTTAGAACAGAAGAAGAGACAAGCAGAAAGAAAGAAAGCTGGGAGAAGAGAAGAAAAGAAAGAAAGTAAAAGAACAAAAGGAAGAAAAAAAGAAAATAGGAAAAGAAGGGAAGAAGGAAGAGAAAGGAAAGACAAGAAATGAGGAAAAGTCCAGTAGATAAAGGAGGAAGACAAACGAAAGAAGAAAAAGGGGAAAGACAGAAAAAGAGGATGTGAAAATGGTTAATAAAGTAGGAGTATGATGACAGATGCCGAACTAGTTAGTTATTAGTGAACATCATTTAACACAAAAGGTAGCTCTACTGATAGACCCTGGAAGGATAAAGGGCAATGCTTACTTCAAGGTGTAGTCTAGCGAGTGGATAGCAGGTGAAGGATTTATCTGGAGGTAGTGTTTGACGGTCTGAAATGACCAAGAGACAAGATATAAGGAACTCAGTAATGATGTCCGCTAAAAGCTGTATCACTAGGAGGAGTCTTCCAGTACCTGATAATTGATGTAATGCCTTTAACCATAGGGTTTCACAGTAAATAAAAAGAGCGTTGCCGGGTATTGCAGGTGGTGGTCATAAAGCCTGTAAAGATAATAGCATGCTGTTGTAGCGGTGTAGATGGAACTGTGTTGGCAACATCTTAAGGAGGGTTTTCTTGTTAAAGATATATGGATGTACTTTGTATTGAATATAGTAGAAGTACCTGTTCTATCTGCTAGAATGAATTTTCACATATGTCGATCAAATAACTTGAATGAACGGAGTGTTCATTCATGGGTTCAAGATAAATTCTTTGTGCAGCAAAACTCTGGAGCGGAAAATCCAAAATATATAATTAGGATCAATGCGTGCTTATAATGATCGGGCATTATGTAAGTTATAACTATTTCATTATTTACCTTTTGTTCTGTGAACCTGGTGAAGGATTGCCACAGATGATAATTAAAGTGGTGCCGTATGGATGACGGGCGTCTGGTTTTAGGGACAGATGTCCTAAAACAAAAGAAACAGGGGGGGGAAAAGGAAGGAGGGGGAAAGGGGTTTAATGTGAAATGAATATATACACAGGGATGTATGTATAACGATGGTTAAGCCAAGCTAGTGTTATTTATTGCGGTTTAACAATAACCACGTTGAAGCAAGGAATGATTACATGCCAGCTGCAAATGGGGAAGGTAGGGTGAAAAATCAAGGCTGGGGGATGGATGTGAGGAGCGAATATATCGTATCAGCGAGTGCACGTTGCATATAAATAGTTCAACAGTTTTTAAGAAATAAAGGGTTTGCCGGTTTAACTATGAAGCGCTGAAGATAGTCTTTACCTGATCTGCGGCGTGATGGAGTGCCGATTCCTTCTTCGTGAACGTTTACTCAGCTGGGGATAATGCCGATAAGCGAAGATGGCGGGATTCGCGTTCGTTTAAATAATTAGGTTAGGTCAATATGATTGGGTGTTGCTAACTGTGAGTGCTACGTGGGTCGTGAGTGGGTGGAGAAATGACTTTTTTCGTGGTGGATAGTAACGTTAAAACTAAACTGTGGTTTAGTTAAAGGTACATGTGCGAGAAAATAACAAGGCCACCGTAGCAAACCGGACCCGATGTGTGAACAGCGGCCCTGTATGCATCCATGCGTGCAGATGGATAGATGTCATTTATTGGAATCTTTTTACTGTGGATCTGTACATAGGTGCAGTCTCATTTGTAATGTGCAGGATGATTATATAGATTGAGATAAAAAGTTACATGAAGGTTATCTAATGTAATGTATATGGTGAGTGATGTCTGCAGACTGTAAATATATTAATTAGAGGCAGGATAGGAAAATATTGTTTTTGAACAATTATGTATTTAATCGTACTGTTGGGGAATGGGAGCATGTGTGGGGTTGGTAACAGGGAGGGGGGGGGGGTTTGTGTGTGTTGAGAAGTCGGTGAGAGGAAACTCATACGAATGTGGGAATAGGAGAATGAGTATCAATAGGAGGTATTGTATCTTGATGGCTTATGTATCTGATTAGATAATTGCATTTTCCCACGGCAAGTCGCTATTCAGACCACTGCGAAAAGTGTCTAAGGAAAAGATCCAAAACACTTCGCGTTTTTTGCGGACTGCAGTTCCACCTTGAGTGTCAGGTGTTTTGATCTTTTCCAGGATACACCAACGTAAATCATCTGGGTGGTGTCCTGCTTGAAGGAAATGTTTCACTAAGGGGGCTTGAAGTTTCTTAGTTTTAATGGCAGAACGATGTTCTGATATTCTGATGTGTATAGCTCTCCCAGTTTCGCCTACATATCCTAGTTGGCAGGGGCAGAGGATCAAGTAGATGACGTTGGAGGTTTTGCAGTTCCATAAGTCGGTTGCTTGGATTTTAAATCCATTGTGGGTTAAAGTGTCTCCAAGAATGATGGAGTCGCAGGATTTGCAGTTTGAACATCTTATCGTTCCTTTGATGGGGGCTTTGCTGTTAATAGTTTTTTGGATGAATGGTGGTTGGGAGTTAAGGCTAGTAAATTTAGAGTGGACCAGGATATCTTTAAGGTTTTTGTTTTTGCGATAGGCATAAATAGGTTTTTCTAATTTATTCTGATTGTCCATGGTACAGTTAAGGATGTGCCTGTTGGTGTTAATGATGTGTTTAATTTTGGTGTTCAAGGTGGAGTGTTTGGTGACACATACAAGTTGGTGATTTTCGTCTTGTTTATTGGGTCTTAATAGGTGATCCCTATCGTAATATCTGGCCCGTTTATATGATTCTCGAATGAGTCTGTGGGGGTATCCTCTCTCTAGGAATTTCTTTTTCATTTCCACTGCTTGTCTGTCAAAGTCAGTGAGGTTAGTGCAGTTGCGGCGGACTCTTAGGAATTGGGAGAAGGGGATGCTGTCTTTTTGACTTCTAGGGTGAAAGCTTTTAAAATGCAGAAGTGTGTTTCTCGCTGTCGGCTTAACATGTAAGTCTACTTCCAGGTGGCCGCAGTTGGTTTTAATGAGAATGTCAAGAAATTCTACCATGGTGGTGTGGCTATGTGCAGTGAATCGTAAGTTGGGATCTGTGAGGTTGAGCCATTGCAGGTAATCAGATAGTGTATCTTCTCCCCCAGTCCAGATAAAGAAGATGTCATCAATGTATCTGGACCAGTGGGAGACAGACTCAAAAAACGGGGCAATTTCATTGTGTATAAATTTGTCCTCCCAATGTGCCATGTAGATGTTCGCTATAGAGGGCGCCACCGAAGCGCCCATACTGACACCTTTGGTTTGGTGAAAGATATGTTCCCCAAAACTAAAATAATTTTCGGTTAAGATAATATGCAGATATTCTAAAATGAATGGTTTTGAGAATGGAATTTCAAATTTGTCGATAAACCACGACGTTGCTTCAATGGCTTCATGTTGGGGAATGTTACTGTATAAAGATTCAATGTCCAAGGTTACAAGAACATCATGAATGGGATTGAATGGTATGTTTTCTATTTTATTAATCATGTCTCTAGTGTCTTGTATGTATGACATGATTTTTGAGATGTGGGGTCTTATGATATTATCTATGAATTTGGATAATGGTTCCGTGATGGTTCCAATGGTGGAAACTATGGGTCTATATGGTGGCTTGTCTATACTTTTGTGAATTTTTGGGACACCGTAGATGCATGCTGTTTTCTTTGGAGAATAATTAAGGTAATCATATTCCTTGTTGGTAATAAGACCTTCATTGAGAGCAAATTTAGTAAGGCCGAGAATCCTTTTTTCTATTCTAGTAATTGGGTTGTTTCTGGTGCTACGATAGAAATCTTGGTTTTCTAGCATTGTCAACATGTTCTGTTCGTAGTCATCAGTGTTTAAGACTACAATGCCGCCCCCTTTATCACAGCATTTAATTGTGAGGGTTTTGTCGTTGGTGATATTTTTCA
Source organism: Triturus cristatus (assembly GCF_964204655.1). Lineage (NCBI taxonomy): Eukaryota > Metazoa > Chordata > Amphibia > Caudata > Salamandridae > Triturus > Triturus cristatus. Next base: position 839,826,576 of record NC_140595.1, read on the forward strand.
TGGCAAGAAATTCTTCTCTGGTTAAGTTGTAGATGGGTTTAGGTATAAACTTGAGGGTTTGTTCTAGTTGTTTCAGAACTATGTTTTCGAATGTGGATACTTCAGATCCTACTTGGTCTAGTGTTGGGGTAAAGGTGGAGGGTAAAGAGAGTGTATTATTTGTGGAGGTTTCATGGTCTGAATCTTTATGGTTTTGGAAGAATTTCTTGAGTCTAATTTTGCGGAAAAAAGCATGTATGTCTTGGTATAGTTCAAATTTGTTTACAAAGGAGTGAGGAACATAAGATAGACCTTTTGCTAGAAGGTTGGTGCTGGGGGTGTCGAGTGGGTGTGATGATAGATTAAAGATGGGTATTATGTTCCCTGTTTCCAGTATTGTCGGTTCCTTGTCTCTAGTAGATATTGGGGATCCGGTTGGTAGTGGGGTCCCTGATAGTTTCCCCTGAATTGAGGTTGTGGTTGAAACCTGACTCTTTGTCTGCCTCTGCGAGCTCCTCGGTGACCTAAAAAAGGCTGGTGTGAGTTTTTAGTGGAATTAGAGGGATTATATATATCGCTTGGTTCCTGTGGGTGTATACCATTTTCACTGTCTGTGTCAGACGTATCTGAAAAAGTCCTAACTTTTTGGTATCTAGCTGTATGGTCATTGATATATTGGTTGTGTTTATAGAAATCTTCATGAAGATATGGATACGTTCTTTCTGGTGTACAATATCTTTTATCTTTAAGTAGTTTGTCAGATTTTCTCTTATTTAAATATTCTGCAAAGGAAGCTAGTTCTTTGTTTGATTCTTCCAATTTTTTTATGGCGTCTTCTACACTATTATTTTTCTTAATTTGGTCTTCTAGTTCAGTTAATTCTATTTTGAGTACTGCTGCTAGTTCTTTGGCAGTTTCAATGATTAATATCATTAAATCCCTGGAGCATCTGTTGGCAATCATGCTCCATTTATGTAAAAATTCTTTGTATTGGACAAAGAGTCCTGGGATATTACGTACTCTTAGGCCTTGCGGTATTATGCCGGCTTTTAGGTATTCTAACATGAATTCGCCGTGCGCTTCCATCCTTTTTAGTTTCTTCTTAAGGTCTATTAGTTTGTTGATATCATCATTGGTATGGATGCTGGTTTTAGAACTGTTACTGAACGAATTACTGGTCCCTATGAGGGTAGCAAACTCCTCATCCGAAAACCCAAAGCATTTAAGTTGGGCCATGATGTGGGGGAATAAAGGAAAATAGGGATGGAGGGGAGAATGTGATGGAGTAATAGGTATTTAGCAGAGGAAAAAAGAACAAGGGGAATAAGAGAGAAAGAAAAGTGGGGAGAAAGAGCAAGTGAAGAGGGGGTGGGATTTTGCAGGTCCAGGGAGGGTATGAGTGAAGAGGGAATCAATCAAGGTGTAAAAAATGTAGAGGTGATTCAATAAGATAAACTACGAACAGTCCCGCACAGACAGGCTGTGGGTAATCTTATGTGGATAACAGGGACCCCCTGAACATGAGGAAATGGAATGTAATTCCTAGGACAGGGTATAACACAGTGCAAAAATAACTTCCTAGGCAATTAACATTTTTTGTATATTGCTATGTAAAGCGTGTCCAAGTAGTATAGCCAAAAACAGTATTTAAAAATATCACATAAATGTTTATTGTTAATATGATTCTCACAGAATCACGGACAAAATCAATAAAAAAACAGTTCAACAATGCATTTATACATAGTATAGACATTCAATGTGTTCAACAACAATTAAAAGTAGAAACAAATCTGTGGCCATATGATCATCTTCTACGCGCGTTTCGGCGAAAAGTACGCCTTCGTCAGGAAATGCCACAATTCCTGTTGGTTGGAGAAAATGTATTTAAAAAAATGATATTACATGAATAGTTTTTTGTTTTTATATCTTTTACATAAAATTGGCTATAAACTATACACGGACACTTCACATACATCGAGAATCTGTTATTCTCACCCAAGGATAGAAAGAAGAATGATATTAACATTTAAGATGATTGTACGTGAAAATAATAATAAATGTCTTTCTAAGGAGTAGATAATGGAACGTCTAGCGATGGATGAAAAAAGGAAAGGGGGGAGGAGAGAAGAAAAAAGGAGGTTGGGGAAAGGTTATGTATTAGAGAAACAGAAGAAAGGAGAGAGGAGGGCGAAATGAAAAAAAGAGAAAAAGAAGAAAGAAAGAGTTAGAACAGAAGAAGAGACAAGCAGAAAGAAAGAAAGCTGGGAGAAGAGAAGAAAAGAAAGAAAGTAAAAGAACAAAAGGAAGAAAAAAAGAAAATAGGAAAAGAAGGGAAGAAGGAAGAGAAAGGAAAGACAAGAAATGAGGAAAAGTCCAGTAGATAAAGGAGGAAGACAAACGAAAGAAGAAAAAGGGGAAAGACAGAAAAAGAGGATGTGAAAATGGTTAATAAAGTAGGAGTATGATGACAGATGCCGAACTAGTTAGTTATTAGTGAACATCATTTCACACAAAAGGTAGCTCTACTGATAGACCCTGGAAGGATAAAGGGCAATGCTTACTTCAAGGTGTAGTCTAGCGAGTGGATAGCAGGTGAAGGATTTATCTGGAGGTAGTGTTTGACGGTCTGAAATGACCAAGAGACAAGATATAAGGAACTCAGTAATGATGTCCGCTAAAAGCTGTATCACTAGGAGGAGTCTTCCAGTACCTGATAATTGATGTAATGCCTTTAACCATAGGGTTTCACAGTAAATAAAAAGAGCGTTGCCGGGTATTGCAGGTGGTGGTCATAAAGCCTGTAAAGATAATAGCATGCTGTTGTAGCGGTGTAGATGGAACTGTGTTGGCAACATCTTAAGGAGGGTTTTCTTGTTAAAGATATATGGATGTACTTTGTATTGAATATAGTAGAAGTACCTGTTCTATCTGCTAGAATGAATTTTCACATATGTCGATCAAATAACTTGAATGAACGGAGTGTTCATTCATGGGTTCAAGATAAATTCTTTGTGCAGCAAAACTCTGGAGCGGAAAATCCAAAATATATAATTAGGATCAATGCGTGCTTATAATGATCGGGCATTATGTAAGTTATAACTATTTCATTATTTACCTTTTGTTCTGTGAACCTGGTGAAGGATTGCCACAGATGATAATTAAAGTGGTGCCGCAACTGCACTAACCTCACTGACTTTGACAGACAAGCAGTGGAAATGAAAAAGAAATTCCTAGAGAGAGGATACCCCCACAGACTCATTCGAGAATCATATAAACGGGCCAGATATTACGATAGGGATCACCTATTAAGACCCAATAAACAAGACGAAAATCACCAACTTGTATGTGTCACCAAACACTCCACCTTGAACACCAAAATTAAACACATCATTAACACCAACTGGCACATCCTTAACTGTACCATGGACAATCAGAATAAATTAGAAAAACCTATTTATGCCTATCGCAAAAACAAAAACCTTAAAGATATCCTGGTCCACTCTAAATTTACTAGCCTTAACTCCCAACCACCATTCATCCAAAAAACTATTAACAGCAAAGCCCCCATCAAAGGAACGATAAGATGTTCAAACTGCAAATCCTGCGACTCCATCATTCTTGGAGACACTTTAACCCACAATGGATTTAAAATCCAAGCAACCGACTTATGGAACTGCAAAACCTCCAACGTCATCTACTTGATCCTCTGCCCCTGCCAACTAGGATATGTAGGCGAAACTGGGAGAGCTATACACATCAGAATATCAGAACATCGTTCTGCCATTAAAACTAAGAAACTTCAAGCCCCCTTAGTGAAACATTTCCTTCAAGCAGGACACCACCCAGATGATTTACGTTGGTGTATCCTGGAAAAGATCAAAACACCTGACACTCAAGGTGGAACTGCAGTCCGCAAAAAACGCGAAGTGTTTTGGATCTTTTCCTTAGACACTTTTCGCAGTGGTCTGAATAGCGACTTGCCGTGGGAAAATGCAATTATCTAATCAGATACATAAGCCATCAAGATACAATACCTCCTATTGATACTCATTCTCCTATTCCCACATTCGTATGAGTTTCCTCTCACCGACTTCTCAACACACACAAACCCCCCCCCCCCTCCCTGTTACCAACCCCACACATGCTCCCATTCCCCAACAGTACGATTAAATACATAATTGTTCAAAAACAATATTTTCCTATCCTGCCTCTAATTAATATATTTACAGTCTGCAGACATCACTCACCATATACATTACATTAGATAACCTTCATGTAACTTTTTATCTCAATCTATATAATCATCCTGCACATTACAAATGAGACTGCACCTATGTACAGATCCACAGTAAAAAGATTCCAATAAATGACATCTATCCATCTGCACGCATGGATGCATACAGGGCCGCTGTTCACACATCGGGTCCGGTTTGCTACGGTGGCCTTGTTATTTTCTCGCACATGTACCTTTAACTAAACCACAGTTTAGTTTTAACGTTACTATCCACCACGAAAAAAGTCATTTCTCCACCCACTCACGACCCACGTAGCACTCACAGTTAGCAACACCCAATCATATTGACCTAACCTAATTATTTAAACGAACGCGAATCCCGCCATCTTCGCTTATCGGCATTATCCCCAGCTGAGTAAACGTTCACGAAGAAGGAATCGGCACTCCATCACGCCGCAGATCAGGTAAAGACTATCTTCAGCGCTTCATAGTTAAACCGGCAAACCCTTTATTTCTTAAAAACTGTTGAACTATTTATATGCAACGTGCACTCGCTGATACGATACATTCGCTCCTCACATCCATCCCCCAGCCTTGATTTTTCACCCGATTTCCCCATTTGCAGCTGGCATGTAATCATTCCTTGCACTCGCTGATACGATATATTCGCTCCTCACATCCATCCCCCAGCCTTGATTTTTCACCCTACCTTCCCCATTTGCAGCTGGCATGTAATCATTCCTTGCTTCAACGTGGTTATTGTTAAACCGCAATAAATAACACTAGCTTGGCTTAACCATCGTTATACATACATCCCTGTGTATATATTCATTTCACATTAAACCCCTTTCCCCCTCCTTCCTTTTCCCCCCCCTGTTTCTTTTGTTTTAGGACATCTGTCCCTAAAACCAGACGCCCGTCATCCATACGGCACCACTTTAATTATCATCTGTGGCAATCCTTCACCAGGTTCACAGAACAAAAGGTAAATAATGAAATAGTTATAACTTACATAATGCCCGATCATTATAAGCACGCATTGATCCTAATTATATATTTTGGATTTTCTGCTCCAGAGTTTTGCTGCACAAAGAATTTATCTTGAACCCATGAATGAACACTCCGTTCATTCAAGTTATTTGATCGACATATGTGAAAATTCATTCTAGCAGATAGAACAGGTACTTCTACTATATTCAATACAAAGTACATCCATATATCTTTAACAAGAAAACCCTCCTTAAGATGTTGCCAACACAGTTCCATCTACACCGCTACAACAGCATGCTATTATCTTTACAGGCTTTATGACCACCACCTGCAATACCCGGCAACGCTCTTTTTATTTACTGTGAAACCCTATGGTTAAAGGCATTACATCAATTATCAGGTACTGGAAGACTCCTCCTAGTGCTACAGCTTTTAGCGGACATCATTACTGAGTTCCTTATATCTTGTCTCTTGGTCATTTCAGACCGTCAAACACTACCTCCAGATAAATCCTTCACCTGCTATCCACTCGCTAGACTACACCTTGAAGTAAGCATTGCCCTTTATCCTTCCAGGGTCTATCAGTAGAGCTACCTTTTGTGTTAAATGATGTTCACTAATAACTAACTAGTTCGGCATCTGTCATCATACTCCTACTTTATTAACCATTTTCACATCCTCTTTTTCTGTCTTTCCCCTTTTTCTTCTTTCGTTTGTCTTCCTCCTTTATCTACTGGACTTTTCCTCATTTCTTGTCTTTCCTTTCTCTTCCTTCTTCCCTTCTTTTCCTATTTTCTTTTTTTCTTCCTTTTGTTCTTTTACTTTCTTTCTTTTCTTCTCTTCTCCCAGCTTTCTTTCTTTCTGCTTGTCTCTTCTTCTGTTCTAACTCTTTCTTTCTTCTTTTTCTCTTTTTTTCATTTCGCCCTCCTCTCTCCTTTCTTCTGTTTCTCTAATACATAACCTTTCCCCAACCTCCTTTTTTCTTCTCTCCTCCCCCCTTTCCTTTTTTCATCCATCGCTAGACGTTCCATTATCTACTCCTTAGAAAGACATTTATTATTATTTTCACGTACAATCATCTTAAATGTTAATATCATTCTTCTTTCTATCCTTGGGTGAGAATAACAGATTCTCGATGTATGTGAAGTGTCCGTGTATAGTTTATAGCCAATTTTATGTAAAAGATATAAAAACAAAAAACTATTCATGTAATATCATTTTTTTAAATACATTTTCTCCAACCAACAGGAATTGTGGCATTTCCTGACGAAGGCGTACTTTTCGCCGAAACGCACGTAGAAGATGATCATATGGCCACAGATTTGTTTCTACTTTTAATTGTTGTTGAACACATTGAATGTCTATACTATGTATAAATGCATTGTTGAATTGTTTTTTTATTGATTTTGTCCGTGATTCTGTGAGAATCATATTAACAATAAACATTTATGTGATATTTTTAAATACTGTTTTTGGCTATACTACTTGGACACGCTTTACATAGCAATATACAAAAAATGTTAATTGCCTAGGAAGTTATTTTTGCACTGCGTTCTTTAAGGATCGCCATCTGTACTGCCGTCAGAACTTTCTCGACAGTGGAAAAACGCAACTCCGCAGAGGTGTACAAGTGTGATTTATACGCAATGGGGACTGTATCGCCCTCATTGAACGTCAAGTACGTGAAACCCACTGCGCCTGGTACTATTCTTATTACCAGGTTAGTGCGGTTATCACGTGTCAATAAGTATTGTGAAGCAAGAAGATCAGCCTGTAAAGACTGTAGTATAGCAGAGTGTTCTAGCTGCCAGCTAGACTTAGAAAAAGAAGGTTGTACCAAGGCGTAAAGCGGTTTGATACGCTGGCCATAATCAGGAATATACGTACGTCCGAAATTCAGAAAGCCCAGCAAAGATTGCAATTTTTTCAGTGTTGTAGGAGCACGCAAGCATGCGCACTTCTCCAGAAAGTGAGGAGCCAATCCCTTACCCTCATTGTTGAGCTCGTAGCCCAAAAACAACACTGTATATTCCGCGATGTGAGACTTCGCAAAATTGAATTTGTAGCCATAGTCTGCAAAACTCACAATAATATTGTCGACTCGAGACAGATGTGGCATCAGCTCATCATCTCTGAGGTAGATATCATCAACATAGGAGTATGCGTCGGGGTCAATTCTTTCTAAGAGAGAGACCACGCGAGCGGCAAAGACGCCAGGGCTGTTTTTATAGCCCATGGCTAATCTCGTGAACTGTTTTTGTTTGCCGCCCGAAGTAAACGCCGTCCACTGGCTACTCTGTGGACAGGTTATGGCTAAAAAAGCCATTGGAGATGTCAAGTGTCGTTTTAAATCTCTTACGCACGAGACTGTCGACAAGAGCCGAGCTGTGAGTATTTTGTACCGCGCAGGTCCGGCAATGCGAGTTTAAGTGCCGGTAATCCAAAACTAAACGGTACGACCCGTCAGGCTTCGTCACAGTGAATAAAGGGTTATTCATAGGGGACACACAAGTTTCAATAACACCCTGATATTCCAATTGTTCAAGGATTGCAGCAACGTGCGGTCTAGCCTCACGACGCATAGGATATTGGGGCTGTGGCTGGGGCATAGACCGCAATGGAATCTCATGGCAGGGGGACAGCCGGTCCCATCCAACCTGAGTGCGATACACTGCTGGCGCTAGCGCCAGTGCCCACTCCTCAGCGTACACTTCAGCCTGGTCCTTAGGCACTGTGTGCGCAAAGGACGAGAGGATTACCTCCTCCCCTCTAGGAGCTTCTAAAATGAAAGCTGGGGGCCAATCTGCCTCCGCTAGGAGGATATCATAGGTGGTAGTCAGATTATCCCAAAAAATCCCCTTTATTGTACGTTGTATGTCACCCTCAATTAGTAAGACTATTTCATAGAGTCTGTCAGGGGGAGCCACTCTGGTGTCAGCTGTTTCAACAGTAACCAATATATCAGTTGCTGTCGCCGCCAGAAATGGACGCAGAGCTTGACGGACTATGGTAATTTCCGCTGCGCTGTCCAGTAGCGTCAGCGCCCATGTCCGGTTCCGAAGCTGTGTCCGCACTATCTGAGGCATACCTTGCCGTCAGAGCAGCCACTTTCTTCTTCTGAAACGGGGGTCTTTGTCGTGCGAATTCGTCCTGCTTGCCTTTACCCTCAGTCTGCCGGGGCTGGTCACGTGTTTGTGGAGCACCCCGACCTTTGCCACCGCCTCCGCCACCGGACTGTGAAGCCGATGTTTCCTGTGAAGAACGAGGAGAACGTTGTTCAGAAACCTGAAATCTATCAGGAGACTTAATAGTAGCACGATCACGCAGATCATAAGTGCGCTCACTACTTGACTGAACGGGAGAGGCAGGCCGAGACCCCTGTTTCTGCTGCTGCTTCCCCTGTTGTTTTGACCGCCAACTCTGTTTCGGAAAGTTTGGCCGGTCATCCTTACCAGAGGCGTCTGTGTTAGACGGACCGGGAGGGTCGGCCGAGGACAAGGGGAGAGGTCTCCGGGGAGAGCCGTCTCCAGCGATCGTACAGACGAGTAACTTCCCCCCCACAGATGTACACCACACAAAGATAGGTTTTAGCGTTATTTATAAGCAATCTTTAGGTACAATAGAATGGTACAAGGAGGTCAGGACTCAGGGGTCCCCTCGATTCTAGTCTCTTGGTTGGAAAAGGGGGTAGCGGGACAGTCTTGTTACCAATCTGGTAGATGCGATGAAATGATGGATAGCTCACAATCCTCGAGCTCGGTGTTCTAGTTGGACGGGCCGCGGCAGCGCCAGCAGGTCCCGGTGAAGGTGGTCGTTACACGGTCCGCGGCAGCGCCAGCAGGTCCCGATGAAGGTGGTGGTTACAACGGTCCGCGGCAGCGCCAGCAGGTCCCAACGAAGGTGGTAGTTACAACGGTCCGCGGCAGCGCCAGCAGGTCCCGACGAGGATGGAGGATGCAGAAGGCCGCGGCAGCGCCAGCAGGCAGAGTGATAGTTCACAAGGCAGGGCTACGGCAGCGCCGGTAGTCCGTCAAGGATGAGTTCTTCTCGGTGTCTCTCGACTCCAGGATACAACTGCCTTCCTGCTCTGGAGCTGCCCCAGTTATAGGTCTGGCGCCCTTTGATGTCCGGACCCTCGCACTTGGAGGTCGGGAGGTCTGGGGTGAGGGAGTCCAGACACCCAGCAGGGGGGTGGAGCCAGCGCCCGGTGGTAAATAGTCTTTTTACCTTGACTGAATTTCATACAGAATCTAAAATAAAGTAAAATAGCTCAGAATAACAAGAGGCAGAATCCGTGGTATAAGAGATTTTCTGAATGGGCTTTATTCCAAAATGGCCGACTCGAGTGGCGGCCTTCAGGTTCCGTCACCACGAGGGTTCAGGAAGTGAAGTACAATACTTTATTGACAAGAAGTAACTTTTATAGGTCATACATTACAATGAAACGAATGCAAAAGGCGTAACAATTGATAAGAGAAATGACATAGTGTTACGTAATCGAAACTAGGCGTAATAAGGAGCAGAAAGAAACATGATTGGCTCTGATTATCATGCATAGGTGGATCTATAAGATAATACTTAACATAGATGCGCGCGCAGCAGCATGACGTGTGATTGACGTGCAACTAGGGGGTGAAGGGGACTTGACATTTAGCTCTACATGTGGAGACGAGAAGTCTGGGGGGTCAAGTCAACCTAATCCCAAATCATATCTAACATCCTATGTTTAGAGGACTATGTTATCCACAAGAAAAGACTCTCGGACAGAATCTATTCTATACTGACTGTGTGCGTGTACAAGCGTCTAAGTGTCTATGTGAGATGCGAGGGGCAGAAAACTTTCCATGGCAACAGGGCTATGAATTACTTGCAGGAGGACGGAAAGGCCGAGTCCTTTGCTTATGAGCTAAAGGAAATGTTTACCTAAATCACTAGACAGGAATGTATCGGCTGAAGAGCAAAGTAGATAATTCGAAGGTGAAATACAGCTTCTTGGCAGGCAGGCAAAACTGGCCGAGGCAGGCACCGTTGGCTGCACAGGGAGTAGGACAAAGTTCATGGATACAGATACGAGCTCAAGCTGAAGCTGTCAGAGACAGAGAGCAGGGAAGGCTTTGAGGACAGAATCGGGCCTACTTGCCTGAACTGTAAAAATGGAGTAACTTAGCCATATAAAGTCGGTGGCCTTTCATACTTAGGAATCGAATATCCAGCCCATTGATGGCGGATCTGACAGAGAACATGTTGACGGTGGACGCACATATGTTTGCGTTTTGGAAACTGGAACTGGAGGGAACATACATGTACTTGTGACATGCACATAGAACCGTTGGGGTCCAAGATAGGGGACATAACTGACCAGAAAAATCCATATTTCCACATTCCCTCCTTGTCCCCTTCTTGCCCTTCACGAGATATCAATCTTCATCATTCCATCGATTTGCTCATATAGCATCATTTGTTCTTCTTTCTTCTTCCGGGATCTTGAATGAAAACCTTGATATGGAATGCATGATGTGGCACACAGACCACAAATCGCTGGTCCACATTGCAGGCATAAACAACAACTGAAGAGCATAAGAAGGCCAATACCTAGGAAGGATAGAACTCTCCATCCCCAGGCTGATATCACACTCCAAAACCACCCGGACCACGTCCAAGTGCCTGGATTTTCGTGTATCTGGCTCACAATCTTATGAAGGCGTGTTATAGCTTTATATACAGATGGCGAATTTTCTGGTATGAATATGCAGCAGCTGGATCCGATGACCTTGCAAGCTCCGCCCCTATCGGCCAGGATGACGTCAAGGACAAGACGATTCTGGAGAACAACAATTCTCATCACTGATTGTTCCTCTGTCAGATTGCCTAGGGCGGCTATAGTCTCGTTTACTACAGCTTCAAGAGTCTTGGTTAGTCTACGTATCAGCTTACTATTTGATATTGTACCTATATAGGGAAAGATACCTTTATTGAAATCTACATACTTGTCCCATGCCGTCTCAGTATAATCGACAACTGGGAGATCTCTTCGCTCTCTATTGTGTACTAAATGAACATTCCGATAATAATCAGGGGGAGCTAGGAAAACAGGTGGTAAAAGGAATGCTATGTAACAGGTACCATCCCAATCTAGAGGCAGACGCATATATGCCGTCTGACCACATATAAAGTAAGAATGGCGAGAAGCTCTAAATGAGGATTTACCTTGATCACTATATTCTATTGTAGTAACGCATTGGCTATGGCCCATATGTATGGAACCAACTTTTCTTACACATAATTCACCCTTAACTGGAAATACTGACATAGTGGGCAGAATTAGTTCAACTTCGGATTTGACATTCAGAATCATAAGATTAGGTGTAAAATTACCTAATTTATACACTTCATTTTCTAGATCAGTTCCTGTTCTACTGGGGCGACCCTCCTTATTAGGATGACAGACTTTGAATAAAACTAGATTCAGATTTCCCCATATCCAATGTTGTTGATAAACTGCTGTGTCTGGGTCTATGGAATTTAGTAAATTAAACCATGCTCCACAGGAGCCATTGTGTGTGAATGGATGTGGAAAGAAAGGCAGAACTCCTTTGTTATTCTGATAGGGAGGGAGTCGGCCACACACCCAACAATTGGTGGCATTACTAGTCTGATGGGAATGATGTAACATACTAATGAAGGTGTTATTGCGCAGCGCAAGTCTATAAGATAATTCATGTGGCGGTAGGTCACTAAAAGAATGTTCTGCAGCAACATTATAAACATGTCTAGAGATAGGATGATATATGTGCAAAATCACACTCGTAATAATTATTAAAACACTCAATAAAAACAAAATTAATAATGTCCTCATACAGTAGCTACGCAGTGATTTACAATACGCCTGTCGTTTCAACATTTCTCGGGTATTTTCTCTACTCAGGTCCAAGGGATACATGTCGGAGACAATTCAACCGCTTCACCTTGGAGAGGACTTAAACAATCAAATTGCTCGACTGTTTGGGCCTAAGCTTTAATTTATAGCACTGAGAGTCATTCTGTTCAACAAAAGGAAGTTTTGAATCAGTCTGTGAGGGAGTGCAGGGCACAGTGTCTATATCCGAGGATAGTCCATGAAATTTCTTAATATGGCTGGAATGTATCCAGCCCTTGCGGCCCTCAACTTTCACGGCTGTTCTTGTGGTCAGCAGGACTAGCTTCGGTGCTTTCCACCTGGGCTCCAACTGGGTCTTCCGATCAAAATTTCTCACAAACACCAGATCCCCCGGAGCAACGTCATGGGGTTTCACCTCAGTGTTGTCAGGAAAAGCTGCAGCTACCTGTGAACAACAAGATTGTAGTGCAGACATCAAGGAAGCCAGGTAATCTGTCAGCATATTACAATTAACATCAGTTATTTTACGTGGTATAGGCGTCCCCCACATATTTGGTGGTCTACCGAAGATCACCTCATACGGGGATAGCCCTGTTCTAGAGTGTGCTACCATTCTTATGTAAAATAGTGCAACTGGTAATGCTACTATCCAGTCAACACCTTTCTCCTTACATATTTTGGACAGTCTGATTTTCAGTATCTGGTTATGTCTTTCTACAAGACCTGCTGCCTCGGGGTGTCGGACACAGTGGAATTTCCACTGATATCCCAACAAAAGTGAGACATGTTTCATTAATTCGGATGAGAAAGGCTGGCCGTTATCTGAATATACAACACGTGGTAAACCGTACCGCGGGAAGAATTCTCGAACTAACTGTTTGGCAGTAGTCGGGGCCGTGTAATCTGATACTGGGTACGCCTCAGTCCATCGGGAGAGAGCGCAGACAACTACGAGAACATATTTGAATCCTCGACATCGTTCCATCTGGATATAATCCATTTGGAGCACTTCAAAAGGATGATCAGGAGTCTGGAATCCACCCTGTTCTACGGGAACACTTTTTCCTGGGTTGAACTGACAACATATCATACAGGTACGGACTTTTTGTTTAGCTGCTGCTCGTAAATGTTTGTTGAACCAAATGTGTTGAATGCTATCTAGCATAGCTTTCTCTCCTAAATGCGCTGGGCTGTGAATTGTAGCTATGATGGCTTGGACCATAGAGTCAGGAAGAAACCATACAGATTTCTCCTTCGTCATCCATCCCTGATCTGTCTGGATCCCTCCTAGTTCAGTCCATTTCTTTAATTCTTCTGCAGTAGCATGTGTCTGTATGTCAATTACGTCAAGTGCGGGATCCTTAATTGTCATACACTGTGTTGGTGTCTGAACTATTGGCTTTGTCATGTCTAATGTGCGATTCTGAGCAGTCTGTTTAGCTGTTCTGTCAGCTAAATCATTGCCTTGAGAAATGATATCAGTAACCTTCGTGTGTGCTTTACATTTCATAATCGATATGGCAGTTGGTAGATGTATTGCGTCTAACAAGGCATGAATGAGGGTTCCGTGCTGAATGTGGGCACCATGGGAAGTTAAATAACCTCTCTCTCGCCACAGCACGCCGAAGTCATGTACAACTCCGAATGCATAACGTGAATCAGTGTATATGTTGACTTTTTTATTCGTGGCTTGAATACAGGCTTGTGTTAGAGCAATAAGTTCTGCTGCTTGGGCTGACAAAGTATCTATACAATTTGTCTCAATAACTTCAGTGTCTGTTGTGACTGCATACGCGGCCACTAGGTCTCCTGTACTTGCTCTCATGCACGATCCGTCTACATACAACGTCAGGTCTGGATCTAACAATGGAACGTCTGTCAAGTCTTGTCTAGGTTTCGTCTTTATTTCAATAATTTCAACACAATCATGAGCTAGTGGGTCTGTTCCAATTACAGGTAATAGTGTAGCAGGATTCAATGTATTACACCGTCGGATCTCTATGTGTGGCTGAAACAATGTCAGTTCATAACCGGTAAGTCTTGCTATGGTCAAGTGTTGTGTTTGTGTTCGGTTCACAAGAACTTCTACTGCATGTGGTACTTGTACTGTCAATGGATGTCCTAACACTATGGCATCGCTTTGTCTGATTGCTAAAGCTGTTGCTGCCACTGATTTCAGGCACGCGGGCAAAGCCTGAGCTACGGGATCTAATGTACTGGAAAAATAGGCACATGGTTTGTGTGATCCTGCTTGATCCTGAGTGAGTACTGACAAAGCAGTACCTTCGCGTTCTGTAACGAAGAGTGTGAAATGTTTGCTATAACATGGTGTTGCTAAAACAGGTGCTTGGCATAAAGCTTCCTTTAGGCTTTCAAAAGCTTGTGTATGTTCCTGAGTCCAAGGGAGAACAGTCGATGTGGCTGCCTCCTGTGTGGTTAACTGAATGAGTGGTTTTGCTAGAAATGCGTACTGAGGGATCCATTGCCTACAATATGAAGTGAGGCCTATGAAAGCCCGCACCTCCTTTTGTGTCTGGGGTATTGACATGTTAGCAATTAACTGGATGCGATCTGGTGTAAGCTGCCTTCCCTCCTTGGACAGCGAGTGACCAAGATAAATAACTCGCTGGACACAGAATTGCAGCTTAGAAGGAGACACCTTGTGCCCCTTGTCGGCTAGAAAATGTAAGACTGTCAGAGAAGCCTTTTCACATTCAGGTTCGCTTCGGGCGGTGATCAGCAGATCATCGACATATTGAAGCAGTGCAGTGTTGACTGGCATATGGATACTGTCAAGTTCTCGTTTCAGTGCTTGGCTGTAGATGCTGGGGCTTTCTGTAAATCCTTGAGGTGCGCGTGAGAATTTAAAGCTGCGCCCATTTAAACTGAATCCGAACAAATATTGGCTTTCCGGATCTATTGGGACGCTGAAGAAGGCATTCTTGAGATCAATTACAGTAAAGAATGTTGCTTCGGAATCAATTGCTGTCAATAATGATGATATATCGGGGACCACAGGAAATTGTGGCACAATGCATTTGTTTAGTTCACGCAAATCAATAACCAATCGATATACTGGCGGAGCAGTAGGGTCAGTTCGTTTAAGAATCGGAATTATCGGCGAATTACATACATTGGAGTCTGTTTCTACAACTACTCCTTGGGCAATTAGCTCATCAATGATTTTCGACAAAGCCACTACAGCATCTTGCGGTAACTTGTATTGTCGCATTCGTGGTAATACCACTCCTGTCTTTAGTGTGACTCGATATGGTGTAATGTTCATGCAACCAACATCAGTAGGGCCTTGTGCCCATAGATGTGCTGGTAAAGTCTGTAGTCGGGGATCCATGTCTCTAGATACATAGTGACCTTTAAAATCACGTAAAAACAATCTTACTCCTTCCGGAGAACAACATATTATGGCTCCTAGGGCTTTTAACGTTTTTATTCCTAATAAATTTTCTGGACATGATTTAGTAAGCAGTAAATCTGTAGTTCGTGTCAGAGGTCCTATCGTAAGTGGAAGAGGCTGCGATACTTCATTAACAATGGGCTTTCCTGAAAAGCCAAGGGAAACATTTTGAGAGCCTGAGAGGGGTGCCCCTGGAACTTCACTACGTTTTATAGTTGTTCGACTTGCCCCTGTATCGAGTAAGAATTTTCTATCTTGACCTAATAATTCACTATGTACATAAGGTCCTTCTTGATCTACAGGAATCTCGATAAGGGGTAAGTCAACTTCCCTCTCTAGGCTGGTTCATGCGTAACGCTGATACTCAGGATATTCATACTGTGCAGTCTGATACATTTGTCGTGTTGTGGTTTGTGTGGCAGTAACAGGCAACGGTGGTGCAGCTGGCACAAACTGTATTGGCTGTTGTGCGGCTGGCATGGCCTGGGAATGCGGCATAGCTCCTTGTTCATTCTGATCTTGTCTGTGTGGCCGTGATCTTTCTTGTGTTTTACCTATGGCGATATTATGCTTTAAAACTGGACAATCGTGTACGTAATGACCTGGCTTTTTGCAATAATTGCATGTCCCTTTTACCGGTCCTGCTGAATCGGACTGTGTCATACCCTTTTTATGTCCTTCAGCCGGTACTGTCTGAGACACTAGCATTTTCATTTTTGTATCTTTCATACGTCTTTGTTCGTGTTCTTGTTCATCTCGAATTCTATTGTGATGATACTGTAACATTTGTAGCATTTGTGACGGAGTGTTACTTTGCCAGGTACTCTCGAATTTCAATATTCTATTCTTTACTGGAGGTAAAGCATTTTCTACTAATTTTGTCACAAATAAATGTGGATACGACTCACTACTTGTTTTTATACCACTATTTATTCCAAAACATTTTTCAAATCGGGCATAATAGTCACTTGTGTCTTCATCATGTTTTTGTTTACAGGCCGTGATTGCACCCCAATCTTCCTTTTTCGTAGTTAATAAACGTGGCAGTACTTGTACTAGTAAACCTGGTAATGCTTTGACTTTATCCCCGAGCCCTGAACCTGCAGCTCGGGCCTTTTCTTCCGTTTCTAATGCTGTCCAATCTATCTTTTGGTCTCCCACTTCCCACTCTTTTTCTTTCAGTTTTTCATAAATGCCAGCAGGTAAGAGCACCTTTAATATCGTCATAATATCGGGATAGGTATACTCTCCCATCAGCAACATGTCCTTAATTTCTCGGTGGAAACCCGCTGGGTCTTTGTCATGACTTGGTACTACTTTCTTCATTTCTAACAATTCAATTTTTGATATGGGTGTGTATACAAATACACGGTGAAACTCATTGTCTTCGCCTTTTATTGGGTGCACTTCTCGTAAGGGATTTTGTCTATCCATATAATACGGCGTTCTTTCTCTGCGGGGCAGCGAGAAAGAATCCGGACTTACAAAAAGGACATACTGTTTACGTGACACCAATATTTCCTTAATTAACTTGTTACTAGAACCTCTCCATCTGTTCGTGAGTAGTTCCGTTAATATATCAGGTAAAGGACCAGGGTCAGCATGTTGGCTCTTATATAGTATAAGGAGTTGCTGAATCATATAGATTCCAGCTAAACGTTGTTCATCTGTACTAAGGTTAAAAAACGTGTGTGCTACGGTCTCATCACCGTATTTTTCAGGACTGTCAATCCAGTGAACGGCTGATCTGGCTAATTCTTGTTCATCCATGGAATCGAGGAGATGGTAACCCCTTCGTTCTCGTAGTATTTTATCTGCGGCTTGGAACAAATGTTCAGGAGACTTTAAATTTATTACAGGCGTCGGATACGTTCTGCTATTATTTGGACATTCTGAGTGTATGGGATCAGAAAAGCATCTAGTATTATCACAGGATCTTCCTCTGCCTACGTATGCTATGGTTTCTGACTGTCTTGCGGAATTCCCTGATTCGGATACTTCATCTTGCTCGAACTCGTCTGTTTCCAATCTTTCTTCGTGAATACGTTCTATTTCTCTACGGATTTTTCGGCACATGGCTATTATACAGTTTTTCTTATCGTGTCTCCCTTCTGATATATTCTGGCTCCATCTTGTAAGAGTAAGCATTGTATTCGGGTCTACCCCCGGTCGGTCTTGATTTCTGATCACACAGTTTATGAGGAAACGTAACAGTTCCCCCTGTATCTCTACTTTCTGGAATTCCATAGCTCTGTTAATACATTCTGGGTCTCGCCCTGTTTGGACAAAATGATATATTTTATCTAGATGCGTAATCATTCCTGGTAACCTTGCTAAATACTCTGCGGCTCGTCTGATACGTAAGGATGCCAGGACCATTTCGTCCTCTTTACCGACCACCGGGTCATATCTACAATCTATAAGGAGTTCCTTAAGCGTACGTTCACTTACGAACTTGGGTGTACGTGAATGCGCTGATTCTTGAAAAACAAGTTTATTTATTCTAGGTGGCGTAAAAGTATTGCTTGCACCTCCCGTGGCCCCTTCAGGGGCGTCGGGTGTGAATGGATTCGTTGAACGTGATACAGCAACTATAGGTGTCGATACCACTGTAGAATCGATTGCGGGGACAGATGCGGAAACAGATGTGCTTGCCGGAGCTCGTGTCGGGACTTGCTGTTGCACGGGGACAGATACCTGATCCTGACGTTGAACCCCTCCGCCAGACGGTCTATGTGGTGTGGGGTTAGCATACTCGGGAGCTGCGTCATCTAGATATGAGGAAAGAAAAACATCTTCTGCGGTTCTGGGATGCCCTTTTGGATGTACCTTAATTGGAAATAATGGGGGTGGCAAGTCTTTTGGCATCTCTGGAACAGCCTTAGGTAGTCCTTCGGCTAGGAGGGGGTACATACCACTCATAAGAGCGTTTCTTTGTCTATCTACTTGTTCTGATTTCACTCGGATACCTTCCTCAATTAATATATTTTCTTGAACTTCCTTTGAACTCTCTTTACTCCTCTCCTTTTGTCTACGTGCTTTTTCTGTACGTCTATGAGATTCTTTACGCCATAATTCAACGGCGTCTTTCTGTGACTGTCTGACTTTCCTTTTCCATAACTCTTCCTCGACTTTCATGATGCACTCTGCATCCCAGGTCCCTGCTGTAGGCCATCTCTGACTTTCTGGTAATCCCTTGGTATAGTCTACCCATAAATCAAGAAATAATATGGCATCTAAGCCATGCTTGTGATACATAAAATGCCCTGGAGTGTCCCTAGGAGGAATAGGGACGGCTTCTTCAAGCACCCCTTTTCTGGTAGTAATCTGTCTTAACTTCGAGAAGAGCGGCATCTTGACAACTGATTTGATACTTACTCTTGAATTTACTTAATACGAAAAACACAATAATGAACGGTGAACAATGAACAATCATTCATACCACAATATGCAAGACATTTGAACACTTTAAACATTAAACATTAAACATTTTAAAAATGACCGACGATGATGACAGTCTGCATAACTAATCACCAAGCTGAATTCTTGACAATAACTGAATACTTCGGAATACTTGATATACTGCTAAACAGTACATATACACTGCTAAACAGTGCAGACCGGATTTGTGTACCCAAATCCGTCTTGACCGGCACAACCTATGTGCTGTCAACACGCCTCCCCGGCGATGGTACTCACCGAGTAGCTCCTTGAAACGGAAGGCCTCAGAGAATGAACGGGACTCGATGACTGCGGACAGCGGACCCTCTGGACATCGGGATTTCGAAAACCTGGTGGGCCTCTGTATACCTCGGATCTTGCTCTCTCAGCTAGGCTCTGGTCGGGATACTTCGCACTTCTCACCGCCTCGTCTGGGTTGATCGCAGCCTCAGTCGCCCCCGCTTGACCGGAGGGAGCTTACAGGAAATCCTGCTGGTACGCGTTTATGGTCCGTCCAGCTGTGGCAGGAGACCGGGCCTGCAACGCACCGCCGGCGCGTGAGATGAGAAAGTGTCCCTATTCGGGCGCCATTATGTGGTAAATAGTCTTTTTACCTTGACTGAATTTCATACAGAATCTAAAATAAAGTAAAATAGCTCAGAATAACAAGAGGCAGAATCCGTGGTATAAGAGATTTTCTGAATGGGCTTTATTCCAAAATGGCCGACTCGAGTGGCGGCCTTCAGGTTCCGTCACCACGAGGGTTCAGGAAGTGAAGTACAATACTTTATTGACAAGAAGTAACTTTTATAGGTCATACATTACAATGAAACGAATGCAAAAGGCGTAACAATTGATAAGAGAAATGACATAGTGTTACGTAATCGAAACTAGGCGTAATAAGGAGCAGAAAGAAACATGATTGGCTCTGATTATCATGCATAGGTGGATCTATAAGATAATACTTAACATAGATGCGCGCGCAGCAGCATGACGTGTGATTGACGTGCAACTAGGGGGTGAAGGGGACTTGACATTTAGCTCTACATGTGGAGACGAGAAGTCTGGGGGGTCAAGTCAACCTAATCCCAAATCATATCTAACATCCTATGTTTAGAGGACTATGTTATCCACAAGAAAAGACTCTCGGACAGAATCTATTCTATACTGACTGTGTGCGTGTACAAGCGTCTAAGTGTCTATGTGAGATGCGAGGGGCAGAAAACTTTCCATGGCAACAGGGCTATGAATTACTTGCAGGAGGACGGAAAGGCCGAGTCCTTTGCTTATGAGCTAAAGGAAATGTTTACCTAAATCACTAGACAGGAATGTATCGGCTGAAGAGCAAAGTAGATAATTCGAAGGTGAAATACAGCTTCTTGGCAGGCAGGCAAAACTGGCCGAGGCAGGCACCGTTGGCTGCACAGGGAGTAGGACAAAGTTCATGGATACAGATACGAGCTCAAGCTGAAGCTGTCAGAGACAGAGAGCAGGGAAGGCTTTGAGGACAGAATCGGGCCTACTTGCCTGAACTGTAAAAATGGAGTAACTTAGCCATATAAAGTCGGTGGCCTTTCATACTTAGGAATCGAATATCCAGCCCATTGATGGCGGATCTGACAGAGAACATGTTGACGGTGGACGCACATATGTTTGCGTTTTGGAAACTGGAACTGGAGGGAACATACATGTACTTGTGACATGCACATAGAACCGTTGGGGTCCAAGATAGGGGACATAACTGACCAGAAAAATCCATATTTCCACATTCCCTCCTTGTCCCCTTCTTGCCCTTCACGAGATATCAATCTTCATCATTCCATCGATTTGCTCATATAGCATCATTTGTTCTTCTTTCTTCTTCCGGGATCTTGAATGAAAACCTTGATATGGAATGCATGATGTGGCACACAGACCACAAATCGCTGGTCCACATTGCAGGCATAAACAACAACTGAAGAGCATAAGAAGGCCAATACCTAGGAAGGATAGAACTCTCCATCCCCAGGCTGATATCACACTCCAAAACCACCCGGACCACGTCCAAGTGCCTGGATTTTCGTGTATCTGGCTCACAATCTTATGAAGGCGTGTTATAGCTTTATATACAGATGGCGAATTTTCTGGTATGAATATGCAGCAGCTGGATCCGATGACCTTGCAAGCTCCGCCCCTATCGGCCAGGATGACGTCAAGGACAAGACGATTCTGGAGAACAACAATTCTCATCACTGATTGTTCCTCTGTCAGATTGCCTAGGGCGGCTATAGTCTCGTTTACTACAGCTTCAAGAGTCTTGGTTAGTCTACGTATCAGCTTACTATTTGATATTGTACCTATATAGGGAAAGATACCTTTATTGAAATCTACATACTTGTCCCATGCCGTCTCAGTATAATCGACAACTGGGAGATCTCTTCGCTCTCTATTGTGTACTAAATGAACATTCCGATAATAATCAGGGGGAGCTAGGAAAACAGGTGGTAAAAGGAATGCTATGTAACAGGTACCATCCCAATCTAGAGGCAGACGCATATATGCCGTCTGACCACATATAAAGTAAGAATGGCGAGAAGCTCTAAATGAGGATTTACCTTGATCACTATATTCTATTGTAGTAACGCATTGGCTATGGCCCATATGTATGGAACCAACTTTTCTTACACATAATTCACCCTTAACTGGAAATACTGACATAGTGGGCAGAATTAGTTCAACTTCGGATTTGACATTCAGAATCATAAGATTAGGTGTAAAATTACCTAATTTATACACTTCATTTTCTAGATCAGTTCCTGTTCTACTGGGGCGACCCTCCTTATTAGGATGACAGACTTTGAATAAAACTAGATTCAGATTTCCCCATATCCAATGTTGTTGATAAACTGCTGTGTCTGGGTCTATGGAATTTAGTAAATTAAACCATGCTCCACAGGAGCCATTGTGTGTGAATGGATGTGGAAAGAAAGGCAGAACTCCTTTGTTATTCTGATAGGGAGGGAGTCGGCCACACACCCAACAATTGGTGGCATTACTAGTCTGATGGGAATGATGTAACATACTAATGAAGGTGTTATTGCGCAGCGCAAGTCTATAAGATAATTCATGTGGCGGTAGGTCACTAAAAGAATGTTCTGCAGCAACATTATAAACATGTCTAGAGATAGGATGATATATGTGCAAAATCACACTCGTAATAATTATTAAAACACTCAATAAAAACAAAATTAATAATGTCCTCATACAGTAGCTACGCAGTGATTTACAATACGCCTGTCGTTTCAACATTTCTCGGGTATTTTCTCTACTCAGGTCCAAGGGATACATGTCGGAGACAATTCAACCGCTTCACCTTGGAGAGGACTTAAACAATCAAATTGCTCGACTGTTTGGGCCTAAGCTTTAATTTATAGCACTGAGAGTCATTCTGTTCAACAAAAGGAAGTTTTGAATCAGTCTGTGAGGGAGTGCAGGGCACAGTGTCTATATCCGAGGATAGTCCATGAAATTTCTTAATATGGCTGGAATGTATCCAGCCCTTGCGGCCCTCAACTTTCACGGCTGTTCTTGTGGTCAGCAGGACTAGCTTCGGTGCTTTCCACCTGGGCTCCAACTGGGTCTTCCGATCAAAATTTCTCACAAACACCAGATCCCCCGGAGCAACGTCATGGGGTTTCACCTCAGTGTTGTCAGGAAAAGCTGCAGCTACCTGTGAACAACAAGATTGTAGTGCAGACATCAAGGAAGCCAGGTAATCTGTCAGCATATTACAATTAACATCAGTTATTTTACGTGGTATAGGCGTCCCCCACATATTTGGTGGTCTACCGAAGATCACCTCATACGGGGATAGCCCTGTTCTAGAGTGTGCTACCATTCTTATGTAAAATAGTGCAACTGGTAATGCTACTATCCAGTCAACACCTTTCTCCTTACATATTTTGGACAGTCTGATTTTCAGTATCTGGTTATGTCTTTCTACAAGACCTGCTGCCTCGGGGTGTCGGACACAGTGGAATTTCCACTGATATCCCAACAAAAGTGAGACATGTTTCATTAATTCGGATGAGAAAGGCTGGCCGTTATCTGAATATACAACACGTGGTAAACCGTACCGCGGGAAGAATTCTCGAACTAACTGTTTGGCAGTAGTCGGGGCCGTGTAATCTGATACTGGGTACGCCTCAGTCCATCGGGAGAGAGCGCAGACAACTACGAGAACATATTTGAATCCTCGACATCGTTCCATCTGGATATAATCCATTTGGAGCACTTCAAAAGGATGATCAGGAGTCTGGAATCCACCCTGTTCTACGGGAACACTTTTTCCTGGGTTGAACTGACAACATATCATACAGGTACGGACTTTTTGTTTAGCTGCTGCTCGTAAATGTTTGTTGAACCAAATGTGTTGAATGCTATCTAGCATAGCTTTCTCTCCTAAATGCGCTGGGCTGTGAATTGTAGCTATGATGGCTTGGACCATAGAGTCAGGAAGAAACCATACAGATTTCTCCTTCGTCATCCATCCCTGATCTGTCTGGATCCCTCCTAGTTCAGTCCATTTCTTTAATTCTTCTGCAGTAGCATGTGTCTGTATGTCAATTACGTCAAGTGCGGGATCCTTAATTGTCATACACTGTGTTGGTGTCTGAACTATTGGCTTTGTCATGTCTAATGTGCGATTCTGAGCAGTCTGTTTAGCTGTTCTGTCAGCTAAATCATTGCCTTGAGAAATGATATCAGTAACCTTCGTGTGTGCTTTACATTTCATAATCGATATGGCAGTTGGTAGATGTATTGCGTCTAACAAGGCATGAATGAGGGTTCCGTGCTGAATGTGGGCACCATGGGAAGTTAAATAACCTCTCTCTCGCCACAGCACGCCGAAGTCATGTACAACTCCGAATGCATAACGTGAATCAGTGTATATGTTGACTTTTTTATTCGTGGCTTGAATACAGGCTTGTGTTAGAGCAATAAGTTCTGCTGCTTGGGCTGACAAAGTATCTATACAATTTGTCTCAATAACTTCAGTGTCTGTTGTGACTGCATACGCGGCCACTAGGTCTCCTGTACTTGCTCTCATGCACGATCCGTCTACATACAACGTCAGGTCTGGATCTAACAATGGAACGTCTGTCAAGTCTTGTCTAGGTTTCGTCTTTATTTCAATAATTTCAACACAATCATGAGCTAGTGGGTCTGTTCCAATTACAGGTAATAGTGTAGCAGGATTCAATGTATTACACCGTCGGATCTCTATGTGTGGCTGAAACAATGTCAGTTCATAACCGGTAAGTCTTGCTATGGTCAAGTGTTGTGTTTGTGTTCGGTTCACAAGAACTTCTACTGCATGTGGTACTTGTACTGTCAATGGATGTCCTAACACTATGGCATCGCTTTGTCTGATTGCTAAAGCTGTTGCTGCCACTGATTTCAGGCACGCGGGCAAAGCCTGAGCTACGGGATCTAATGTACTGGAAAAATAGGCACATGGTTTGTGTGATCCTGCTTGATCCTGAGTGAGTACTGACAAAGCAGTACCTTCGCGTTCTGTAACGAAGAGTGTGAAATGTTTGCTATAACATGGTGTTGCTAAAACAGGTGCTTGGCATAAAGCTTCCTTTAGGCTTTCAAAAGCTTGTGTATGTTCCTGAGTCCAAGGGAGAACAGTCGATGTGGCTGCCTCCTGTGTGGTTAACTGAATGAGTGGTTTTGCTAGAAATGCGTACTGAGGGATCCATTGCCTACAATATGAAGTGAGGCCTATGAAAGCCCGCACCTCCTTTTGTGTCTGGGGTATTGACATGTTAGCAATTAACTGGATGCGATCTGGTGTAAGCTGCCTTCCCTCCTTGGACAGCGAGTGACCAAGATAAATAACTCGCTGGACACAGAATTGCAGCTTAGAAGGAGACACCTTGTGCCCCTTGTCGGCTAGAAAATGTAAGACTGTCAGAGAAGCCTTTTCACATTCAGGTTCGCTTCGGGCGGTGATCAGCAGATCATCGACATATTGAAGCAGTGCAGTGTTGACTGGCATATGGATACTGTCAAGTTCTCGTTTCAGTGCTTGGCTGTAGATGCTGGGGCTTTCTGTAAATCCTTGAGGTGCGCGTGAGAATTTAAAGCTGCGCCCATTTAAACTGAATCCGAACAAATATTGGCTTTCCGGATCTATTGGGACGCTGAAGAAGGCATTCTTGAGATCAATTACAGTAAAGAATGTTGCTTCGGAATCAATTGCTGTCAATAATGATGATATATCGGGGACCACAGGAAATTGTGGCACAATGCATTTGTTTAGTTCACGCAAATCAATAACCAATCGATATACTGGCGGAGCAGTAGGGTCAGTTCGTTTAAGAATCGGAATTATCGGCGAATTACATACATTGGAGTCTGTTTCTACAACTACTCCTTGGGCAATTAGCTCATCAATGATTTTCGACAAAGCCACTACAGCATCTTGCGGTAACTTGTATTGTCGCATTCGTGGTAATACCACTCCTGTCTTTAGTGTGACTCGATATGGTGTAATGTTCATGCAACCAACATCAGTAGGGCCTTGTGCCCATAGATGTGCTGGTAAAGTCTGTAGTCGGGGATCCATGTCTCTAGATACATAGTGACCTTTAAAATCACGTAAAAACAATCTTACTCCTTCCGGAGAACAACATATTATGGCTCCTAGGGCTTTTAACGTTTTTATTCCTAATAAATTTTCTGGACATGATTTAGTAAGCAGTAAATCTGTAGTTCGTGTCAGAGGTCCTATCGTAAGTGGAAGAGGCTGCGATACTTCATTAACAATGGGCTTTCCTGAAAAGCCAAGGGAAACATTTTGAGAGCCTGAGAGGGGTGCCCCTGGAACTTCACTACGTTTTATAGTTGTTCGACTTGCCCCTGTATCGAGTAAGAATTTTCTATCTTGACCTAATAATTCACTATGTACATAAGGTCCTTCTTGATCTACAGGAATCTCGATAAGGGGTAAGTCAACTTCCCTCTCTAGGCTGGTTCATGCGTAACGCTGATACTCAGGATATTCATACTGTGCAGTCTGATACATTTGTCGTGTTGTGGTTTGTGTGGCAGTAACAGGCAACGGTGGTGCAGCTGGCACAAACTGTATTGGCTGTTGTGCGGCTGGCATGGCCTGGGAATGCGGCATAGCTCCTTGTTCATTCTGATCTTGTCTGTGTGGCCGTGATCTTTCTTGTGTTTTACCTATGGCGATATTATGCTTTAAAACTGGACAATCGTGTACGTAATGACCTGGCTTTTTGCAATAATTGCATGTCCCTTTTACCGGTCCTGCTGAATCGGACTGTGTCATACCCTTTTTATGTCCTTCAGCCGGTACTGTCTGAGACACTAGCATTTTCATTTTTGTATCTTTCATACGTCTTTGTTCGTGTTCTTGTTCATCTCGAATTCTATTGTGATGATACTGTAACATTTGTAGCATTTGTGACGGAGTGTTACTTTGCCAGGTACTCTCGAATTTCAATATTCTATTCTTTACTGGAGGTAAAGCATTTTCTACTAATTTTGTCACAAATAAATGTGGATACGACTCACTACTTGTTTTTATACCACTATTTATTCCAAAACATTTTTCAAATCGGGCATAATAGTCACTTGTGTCTTCATCATGTTTTTGTTTACAGGCCGTGATTGCACCCCAATCTTCCTTTTTCGTAGTTAATAAACGTGGCAGTACTTGTACTAGTAAACCTGGTAATGCTTTGACTTTATCCCCGAGCCCTGAACCTGCAGCTCGGGCCTTTTCTTCCGTTTCTAATGCTGTCCAATCTATCTTTTGGTCTCCCACTTCCCACTCTTTTTCTTTCAGTTTTTCATAAATGCCAGCAGGTAAGAGCACCTTTAATATCGTCATAATATCGGGATAGGTATACTCTCCCATCAGCAACATGTCCTTAATTTCTCGGTGGAAACCCGCTGGGTCTTTGTCATGACTTGGTACTACTTTCTTCATTTCTAACAATTCAATTTTTGATATGGGTGTGTATACAAATACACGGTGAAACTCACTGTCTTCGCCTTTTATTGGGTGCACTTCTCGTAAGGGATTTTGTCTATCCATATAATACGGCGTTCTTTCTCTGCGGGGCAGCGAGAAAGAATCCGGACTTACAAAAAGGACATACTGTTTACGTGACACCAATATTTCCTTAATTAACTTGTTACTAGAACCTCTCCATCTGTTCGTGAGTAGTTCCGTTAATATATCAGGTAAAGGACCAGGGTCAGCATGTTGGCTCTTATATAGTATAAGGAGTTGCTGAATCATATAGATTCCAGCTAAACGTTGTTCATCTGTACTAAGGTTAAAAAACGTGTGTGCTACGGTCTCATCACCGTATTTTTCAGGACTGTCAATCCAGTGAACGGCTGATCTGGCTAATTCTTGTTCATCCATGGAATCGAGGAGATGGTAACCCCTTCGTTCTCGTAGTATTTTATCTGCGGCTTGGAACAAATGTTCAGGAGACTTTAAATTTATTACAGGCGTCGGATACGTTCTGCTATTATTTGGACATTCTGAGTGTATGGGATCAGAAAAGCATCTAGTATTATCACAGGATCTTCCTCTGCCTACGTATGCTATGGTTTCTGACTGTCTTGCGGAATTCCCTGATTCGGATACTTCATCTTGCTCGAACTCGTCTGTTTCCAATCTTTCTTCGTGAATACGTTCTATTTCTCTACGGATTTTTCGGCACATGGCTATTATACAGTTTTTCTTATCGTGTCTCCCTTCTGATATATTCTGGCTCCATCTTGTAAGAGTAAGCATTGTATTCGGGTCTACCCCCGGTCGGTCTTGATTTCTGATCACACAGTTTATGAGGAAACGTAACAGTTCCCCCTGTATCTCTACTTTCTGGAATTCCATAGCTCTGTTAATACATTCTGGGTCTCGCCCTGTTTGGACAAAATGATATATTTTATCTAGATGCGTAATCATTCCTGGTAACCTTGCTAAATACTCTGCGGCTCGTCTGATACGTAAGGATGCCAGGACCATTTCGTCCTCTTTACCGACCACCGGGTCATATCTACAATCTATAAGGAGTTCCTTAAGCGTACGTTCACTTACGAACTTGGGTGTACGTGAATGCGCTGATTCTTGAAAAACAAGTTTATTTATTCTAGGTGGCGTAAAAGTATTGCTTGCACCTCCCGTGGCCCCTTCAGGGGCGTCGGGTGTGAATGGATTCGTTGAACGTGATACAGCAACTATAGGTGTCGATACCACTGTAGAATCGATTGCGGGGACAGATGCGGAAACAGATGTGCTTGCCGGAGCTCGTGTCGGGACTTGCTGTTGCACGGGGACAGATACCTGATCCTGACGTTGAACCCCTCCGCCAGACGGTCTATGTGGTGTGGGGTTAGCATACTCGGGAGCTGCGTCATCTAGATATGAGGAAAGAAAAACATCTTCTGCGGTTCTGGGATGCCCTTTTGGATGTACCTTAATTGGAAATAATGGGGGTGGCAAGTCTTTTGGCATCTCTGGAACAGCCTTAGGTAGTCCTTCGGCTAGGAGGGGGTACATACCACTCATAAGAGCGTTTCTTTGTCTATCTACTTGTTCTGATTTCACTCGGATACCTTCCTCAATTAATATATTTTCTTGAACTTCCTTTGAACTCTCTTTACTCCTCTCCTTTTGTCTACGTGCTTTTTCTGTACGTCTATGAGATTCTTTACGCCATAATTCAACGGCGTCTTTCTGTGACTGTCTGACTTTCCTTTTCCATAACTCTTCCTCGACTTTCATGATGCACTCTGCATCCCAGGTCCCTGCTGTAGGCCATCTCTGACTTTCTGGTAATCCCTTGGTATAGTCTACCCATAAATCAAGAAATAATATGGCATCTAAGCCATGCTTGTGATACATAAAATGCCCTGGAGTGTCCCTAGGAGGAATAGGGACGGCTTCTTCAAGCACCCCTTTTCTGGTAGTAATCTGTCTTAACTTCGAGAAGAGCGGCATCTTGACAACTGATTTGATACTTACTCTTGAATTTACTTAATACGAAAAACACAATAATGAACGGTGAACAATGAACAATCATTCATACCACAATATGCAAGACATTTGAACACTTTAAACATTAAACATTAAACATTTTAAAAATGACCGACGATGATGACAGTCTGCATAACTAATCACCAAGCTGAATTCTTGACAATAACTGAATACTTCGGAATACTTGATATACTGCTAAACAGTACATATACACTGCTAAACAGTGCAGACCGGATTTGTGTACCCAAATCCGTCTTGACCGGCACAACCTATGTGCTGTCAACACGCCTCCCCGGCGATGGTACTCACCGAGTAGCTCCTTGAAACGGAAGGCCTCAGAGAATGAACGGGACTCGATGAC
Source organism: Triturus cristatus (assembly GCF_964204655.1). Lineage (NCBI taxonomy): Eukaryota > Metazoa > Chordata > Amphibia > Caudata > Salamandridae > Triturus > Triturus cristatus. The sequence goes on from NC_140595.1 coordinate 839,855,942, forward strand.
TGCGGACAGCGGACCCTCTGGACATCGGGATTTCGAAAACCTGGTGGGCCTCTGTATACCTCGGATCTTGCTCTCTCAGCTAGGCTCTGGTCGGGATACTTCGCACTTCTCACCGCCTCGTCTGGGTTGATCGCAGCCTCAGTCGCCCCCGCTTGACCGGAGGGAGCTTACAGGAAATCCTGCTGGTACGCGTTTATGGTCCGTCCAGCTGTGGCAGGAGACCGGGCCTGCAACGCACCGCCGGCGCGTGAGATGAGAAAGTGTCCCTATTCGGGCGCCATTATGTGGTAAATAGTCTTTTTACCTTGACTGAATTTCATACAGAATCTAAAATAAAGTAAAATAGCTCAGAATAACAAGAGGCAGAATCCGTGGTATAAGAGATTTTCTGAATGGGCTTTATTCCAAAATGGCCGACTCGAGTGGCGGCCTTCAGGTTCCGTCACCACGAGGGTTCAGGAAGTGAAGTACAATACTTTATTGACAAGAAGTAACTTTTATAGGTCATACATTACAATGAAACGAATGCAAAAGGCGTAACAATTGATAAGAGAAATGACATAGTGTTACGTAATCGAAACTAGGCGTAATAAGGAGCAGAAAGAAACATGATTGGCTCTGATTATCATGCATAGGTGGATCTATAAGATAATACTTAACATAGATGCGCGCGCAGCAGCATGACGTGTGATTGACGTGCAACTAGGGGGTGAAGGGGACTTGACATTTAGCTCTACATGTGGAGACGAGAAGTCTGGGGGGTCAAGTCAACCTAATCCCAAATCATATCTAACATCCTATGTTTAGAGGACTATGTTATCCACAAGAAAAGACTCTCGGACAGAATCTATTCTATACTGACTGTGTGCGTGTACAAGCGTCTAAGTGTCTATGTGAGATGCGAGGGGCAGAAAACTTTCCATGGCAACAGGGCTATGAATTACTTGCAGGAGGACGGAAAGGCCGAGTCCTTTGCTTATGAGCTAAAGGAAATGTTTACCTAAATCACTAGACAGGAATGTATCGGCTGAAGAGCAAAGTAGATAATTCGAAGGTGAAATACAGCTTCTTGGCAGGCAGGCAAAACTGGCCGAGGCAGGCACCGTTGGCTGCACAGGGAGTAGGACAAAGTTCATGGATACAGATACGAGCTCAAGCTGAAGCTGTCAGAGACAGAGAGCAGGGAAGGCTTTGAGGACAGAATCGGGCCTACTTGCCTGAACTGTAAAAATGGAGTAACTTAGCCATATAAAGTCGGTGGCCTTTCATACTTAGGAATCGAATATCCAGCCCATTGATGGCGGATCTGACAGAGAACATGTTGACGGTGGACGCACATATGTTTGCGTTTTGGAAACTGGAACTGGAGGGAACATACATGTACTTGTGACATGCACATAGAACCGTTGGGGTCCAAGATAGGGGACATAACTGACCAGAAAAATCCATATTTCCACAGGCGATCGGCACCTGGCGGGGGAGAGCCATCGACACTTGTTTCTCCCATCGACCTGCCAAGTGGTCCGTTCACCTCCTGGGTGGATGGTGGTGCCGGGATGTCGGGGCCTGGCCAGGCCCAGGGTTAGGGTCGAGCTGAGGCCACGCGGCCTCGTGGTGCAGTGTCCAAGATGGCGGCCGGGCCGGGCGAGGGAGCCGGTAGTGGTTCGGCCCCATGATACAGAGATGTCCGGGGGCAGGAGTCCCGTCTGGAGACGGGGTGCGGGTTGTTTCGGTGGGTAATGTTAAATGGTAGCGGCAGTTTCAGTCGATAACCTTTCAAGTATTTGCCCGGCGGTAATCGCCTCTTATACCACTCGATAATTTACCAATGAAAGAGGCAGGCGCCGGAGACTGGAAGGCAGGAAACAAAGTTTTATTCCGTCGGAGCAGAACACATCAGATCAGACAGCGAGGTATCGTCACGAGGTGCTCTAACTGCATCTCTGAGACCTGGTCTCTTATACACTGGTTTATTGCTTTATTACACATAGTACATTCTTGAGATTCCCTTGATGCCTGAAAGAACATCCCCTTGAAGCCCCGGCTCAGATCCGATCCCACACATAGATACAGTAGAAGTTCCCACCCTACCCGCAGTGGGAGATGGCTATCGCGCAGCAGGGAATTCCGCTAATTCCCGGGGGTGTGTGCAACTGGCCGGGTCTCAGGGGGTAGGGGCTTTGATCTACTGTAATCCCTTTGATGTGGGGTGTTTCCCTTACAGTAGGGACAGTAAACTGCATCCGCAGGGCTAGGTGATGGCCTGGGACCGGTTCAGACAATGGGGCGCAGAGGAAGGGGGTTTATCAAAGGAGAGGCATGACCATGTATGGGTTGTCGGTTGGAAGTGGTTCCGTAGCAGGGTCGCGCAGGAGGAGAGGGTTTATGGCCTGTATGAGAGAGCGGGGGTGGCCGGCGCGCGGGGGATGCTTGCAGCGCCAGGGGAAAGCGCTGGTGGTCGAGGGTGAGCGGGGAGAGAATGGGGTGCCTAAAATGGCGGCCGTGCATTCGCTGTGCGTGGCGCTGGGGAGAGGCAAGATGGCGCAGATAATGTTCAGTTTGCACGCTAAATTTCCACAGGTAACACCTGGCGGGCCGGGGCTCGGGCCCTGTCATGCGGGGAGGGAGCAAGCCCTTCATGTGGCCTGTCCAACAGTCTGCCTTACCCTGCTGCTTAATTTCGGGAGTTTTAACAACAGGTTTAACTCTTAAAGAGCTACGACCCAAATCTCTGTATGCTGTTGAGATTATTTTCGCGAACTCTCGCGGCTTATCCTCATCAGCAACTTTCTTCAGTTCATTACGAACTTGGAATTGCATAGCATCACCCTTAAGGTTACACATTATCATGGTAGCCACCAGGTCAAACTGTCCGAGGAGCCGCATGCCTAATTCTATCGCAGACTCCGCACCGTGGTTATCTTGAACACGTTTAATAACGGAGGGCAGTACCGACATAGACGGAGTGCCAAAGCACTGCGAGTACGTCGCTGCAAAGACCTTGCCCCAGTTGACACAATCATCAATGTCGGGGACCAAGTCTTTAAGGAAACTAATGGTAAGGATCCTGTGTTTCTCCACAGGAGATGTATTCGGGTAAACCGCTTCTATTTGGTCAAATTTTTCAGCAAGCCAAAAAGGGAAATCATCCCTAGTTTGGGGGCGCTTGCCCATAACAGAATTAACCATAACAGGACTAATGACCACCGCGTAGTGGTCAGTAGGCTGCCCCGCAACAGCAGGTGCCCCCACCTGCACATTGCGTGACACGTACTGTACCAAAGCCCTATGTACTGTAATAAGGGCAGTGTGCAGTACACGCAATTCAGCCACCGGCACCGTTAGGTAACGGGGATGAGGCGTATATCCGGCTAGTACCGGCCAAGTGGCCCCTGCAATTGATAAAGGGCCCATTCTCGGCGGTATAACCGCATGGGGAAGGGCGCCATTAAACCAAATAAGATGCTGCCAAGCAGATATTGGTATTTCTTGTGTCCTATACGGCGTATAGTTCGCTGGCACGGCTGTGGCAGTGTAAGAATGAAAAGAATCATCGTCCTCACTCACTGCCGGAAGCGTCACCCAAGAGTAGAACAACTCATAAGGATGAGCCGCATCGGCTCCTACCACAAAGATTACGTTCATACCAGTGTCCGGCACGCCATACTGCGTCAAATGACGTTTCAGAGGTGCCCGACTGTGCGCCGCTATATCAACCGCCATAAGGACAAGCTACACTCGAAGTAATCAGTAGCACAAGGGTTCAATAACCTTTTTAATGATCAAGCTTGAAGAAACCTATATCAACAGAAATAGGTAGGTTTAAATCCGTCAGACTTGTTATCCGGAAACAAGAATGAGGGTGTTGTGGACTAATATAAGCACTACTAAGGCGTTTCAACTCATAGACCAAACGTTAGGTGCGCCATGTTGCAGGGATTCTGCTTATACACAGAACTATGCGTAGAACCCCAGGACCTCAGTGAATTGTGGTGTACCAGAAACTCACCTCAGAACCCAGAACCCAGTATCCGGCTAGCATAAGTGTCCCATTCGTTATCCGAGGTTTAGCTCGGCGGTCCCAATGAAAAGACAACCCAGAACAAGCTACTTAGTGTACTCTCAGGAATGGTGGGAATCGGAAATACCTGTTCGTATATTATTCTCACATCAGTCCACAACAAGAATCAACAGAGACACAGTGAAAATAAAAAGAGTTTATTTTTATAGACCACGTGTCCTAAGATGCAGTACTTTGGCTAATACAAGCAGACAAATGATTATAATTAAAACCATCAGCATCGTTACAATACCATAGAATATAAAGGGAGTGATCATGTTATAAATGACAGTGGATACTACCACCTTCCCTTAACTAAGAAGCTAATATTATTATTAGGCAAATAAAAGGTCTCTTAGTGAAATCACATCACAGGAGCATCAGGAGTCTTCTCGCAGGAAGGCTCGTCTTCGGTCTGAATATTAAACATGATGTCTTCAATATTAAAAGCACCAGCTTTCAGGTATTTGCAGCTGCCTGTGTGTTATGTCTAAATAGTGGGTCGATCAACCTGGAGTGGAAAACATGCATTGTCTAACGACCCAGACTGTTTGTTACACTATGTACAGACCAAGGTCACTGCGCAGAGCTCGGGATGGTAACAACAGATTGCTCTCATGTGAGGCAAAGCGCGAGTCAGCAGTTCGTTTAAACAATAACATGTAGACGCAGTGTCGTGCGCAAAAGCAGCAAGATGGCTTTCTAACATCTAACGTGGTTATGCTAACTTAACAATGTATGTACGTATTAAGGGATTCCTTACTACAATGTAAGCAGTGTCTGCACACAGATACCCCTCCTCCACTCACCTCACCCCCAGGCCCACCACGTGCCTGCACGGGAAGGTGCATCACCTCACAGGTAAGGAGTGTCTGCACACAGCAACCCCCTGCCACACTCACCTGACCCTCAGGCCCTTCACCTGACTGCACTGGAAGGTGCATCACCGCACAGGTAAGCAGTGTCTGCACACAGATACCCCTCCTCCACTCACCTCACCCCCCGGCCCACGACCTGGCTGCACTGGAAGGTGCATCACCTCACAGGTAAGGAGTGTCTGCACACAGATACTCCTCCTCCACTCACCTCACCCCCCGGCCCACCACCTTCCTGCACTGGAAGGTGCATCACCGCACAGGTAAGCAGTGTCTGCACACAGATACCCCTCCTGCACTCACCTCACCCCCAGGCCCACCACCTGCCTGCACGGGAAGGTTCATCACCTCACATGTAAGCAGTGCCTGCACACAGCGACACCCTCCCCCACTCACCTGACCCTCCGGCCCACCACCTGCCTGCACGGGAAGGTTCATCACCTCACATGTAAGCAGTGCCTGCACACAGCGACACCCTCCCCCACTCACCTGACCCTCCGGCCCACCACCTGACTGCACTGGAAGGTGCATCACCTCACATGTAAGCAGTGTCTGCACACAGATACCCCTCCTCCACTCACCTCACCCCCAGGCCCACCACCTGACTGCACTGGAAGGTTCATCACCTCACATGTAAGCAGTGTCTGCACACAGATACCCCTCTTCCACTCACCTCACCCCCAGGCCCACCACGTGCCTGCACGGGAAGGTGCATCACCTCACAGGTAAGGAGTGTCTGCACACAGATACCCCTCTTCCACTCACCTCACCCCCAGGCCCACCACGTGCCTGCACGGGAAGGTGCATCACCTCACAGGTAAGGAGTGTCTGCACACAGCAACCCCCTGCCACACTCACCTGACCCTCAGGCCCTTCACCTGACTGCACTGGAAGGTGCATCACCTCACAGGTAAGGAGTGTCTGCACACAGCAACCCCCTGCCACACTCACCTGACCCTCAGGCCCTTCACCTGACTGCACTGGAAGGTGCATCACCTCACAGGTAAGGAGTGTCTGCATACAGCAACCCCCTGCCACACTCACCTGACACTCAGGCCCTTCACCTGACTGCACTGGAAGGTGCATCACCTCACAGGTAAGGAGTGTCTGCACACAGCAACCCCCTGCCACACTCACCTGACCCTCCGGCCCTTCACCTGACTGCACTGGAAGGTGCATCACCTCACAGGTAAGGAGTGTCTGCACACAGCAACCCCCTGCCACACTCACCTGACCCTCCGGCCCTTCACCTGACTGCACTGGAAGGTGCATCACCTCACAGGTAAGGAGTGTCTGCACACAGATACCCCTCCTACACTCACCTCACCCCCAGGCCCCCCACCTGCCTGCACTGGAAGGTGCATCACCTCACAGGTAAGGAGTGTCTGCACACAGCAACCCCCTGCCACACTCACCTGACCCTCCGGCCCTTCACCTGACTGCACTGGAAGGTGCATCACCCCACTGGTAAGGAGTGTCTTCACACAGCAACCCCCTCCCCGACTAATTGCGTTTCTTACTGAATAGCAATTAGGAAATCGCAATTCCTGATGTATGAAAATGTACATCTTTTAAATAGCAAACCGTAGTGAATTGCAAATCGACCTACCTCATGAACATTAACAAGGTAGGCCGCAGTTTGCGACACATTAGGAATCGCAGCCATCACAGGGATGGTGGCCTGGTGAGGTGAGAAGACCACCATGTATGTGATTGCTTTTTAATAAAGCAATCTTCTTTATTTATTTTTTTTAATGCAGAAAATTGGAGGCATTTAAAAAAGAAAATTTATTTTTGAAGTTTGACCACGGCCTGCTCTTAAAAATATATTTTCCAGTCTGAAAGGCCGAGGAGTCCCGTTGATGTGTTAGTGTGGACCAGCTCACTTATGCGTTTGACGCAAGACAGAGCACCTTGAGCCTGCGCATCCTCTTGCACCGAAGGGTCGCAGGGCCCCTCTTGTCCTTTCTGAATATGAGACTAGCAGCTGCATGTTGGACTCCACCCATGACCGCGCCTGTTAGCCGGCTGAGTCTCAGTTGCTTAGCATGCATGAGTGGCATCACCACAACCATATGACCCTCTTCAGATGAACATGGGGCATGTCACTACCTGCTTTCATTTCAAGAAGGAACCCTTACCCACTGTCCTTATCTCAGGCTGCACCCCTAGACCGCCCTTGAAGATATCACCCAGCGATTAGGTGTTTCGGTGCAGTCCTGCCTATGGTCAAAGCATGGTGGACGGCGGGGGGGGCGGTGATTCATGTTGTGGTAAATTCATCACGTATCATGTGAGGTCAGGCAAGACCACTTGGATCTAAATCTGTGTGTCATCCACATAGGGCTGCAAGAGGTGGAACAATGGCCAGTGGTAGACAGATGTTGTAAATGGGAGGGGAGAGCTGGTACCACAAGGGGACCGCACAGTCTGGTTGTAGCCACATGCATGTACTCAGTGTGTTACTCTAATGACCCATGTGTACAATTTCTGCAGCTCTCACCTCATCTCTCCTGCTCTGCTTCTCTTTCAGACTCAACTCCAGAGGCAATGCCCTCCTGCAAGTCTAGAGCCGCAGAATCAATGAAATGGGGTCTTTCTGATGTGGTGGCGCGAGTCCACAGGCCGCGTAGCCTGAAACCCTAGCGCTTCTGATGCACTACCACTCACAACCAGGGAGTGTGAGGACTACCCCAGAGCATCCATCTTCCAGCCCATCTGTGAGGAGTGCAGGACCACCCAGACAGAACCCACCTCACTGCTAAAGTCATGCAACCACAACTCCACCAATGGCCAAGCTACTACAAGGTGAGAAGCATCAGGACCACCTTGCAGACCGCACACTACCACCCGCCAAAAACACTAGATCCTCATGCTGGACCCAACACTGATGGCTGCAAGAAACAAGTGCATGAAGGAGTACTGTGCCTACTCACAGACCAATGACTCCAGGGTGAAGGACCATCTGCTAGCATACACACCCCAATGACCAAAACAAACAAGGATGTAAGTGCCAACACCCCTAAAAACCACTCCAAGAATGAAGGGTTCACCTCCCAAAACACACACCTGTATGACTCCAACATAGAAGGATTCAGCTGCTAACACACATCTCACTTCAAAAATGAAGGGTTCATCTGCCAACACTCACATCAATCTCTCCAAGATGAAGGGTTCACCTGCCAAGACACAGATCCATGCCTTCAAGATGAAGGGTTCACCTGCCAAGACACAGATCCATGCCTTCAAGAGGAAGGGTTCACCTGCCAAGACACAGATCCATGGCTTCAAGATGAAGGGTTCACCTGCCAAGACACAGATCCATGGCTTCAAGATGAAGGGTTCACCTGCCAAGACACACACACCTGTATGACTCCAACATAGAAGGATTCAGCCGCAAACACACATCTCACTTCAAGAATGAAGGGTTCACCTACCAACACTCACATAAGACCATCCAAGATGAAGAGTTCACCTGCCAAGACAGAAACACCTGTATGACTCCAACACAGAAGGAGTCAGCTGCTAACACACATCTCACTTCAAGAATTAAAGGTTCACCTACCAACACTTACATCAATCCTTCCAAGATGAAGAGTTCACCTGCCAAGACACAGATCCTTGCCTCCAATAGGACGAATTCACCCGCCAGCACACACACCAGTATCACTCCAAGGAGGAAGGATTCACCTGCCAACCCACACGCCACATGCTCCAGTAAAGAAGGATTCAGCTGCTAACACACAGACATATCACACCAACACAGAAGGATTTTAGCTGCTAATACACGTCACACTCCAAGGACGAAGGGCTCATGTGACAATTCATAGGTGTAGGAATCCACAAAAGGCTCCAAGAAAGGAAAGCTCATCACCAGCCACATTATGGTAAATATGACCTGGATTGCTTAACCAAAAACAAAACAAATAGTTCTCTAAACTGAGCAGCGGAAGGATACATGTAAACCAATCAAAAGCATGGCAAAGAAGCTATTCTTAAGGGAAGGGACACACAAAAAGAGGAAGGCAAGTTATAAAATAAGGGCAAGCACGTGAGAGAGACACTATTGCCAATGAATGGTAACCGGTGAGCAGGCTCTAAGCCCCCTGTAGGTTGTTTATGAGCCCACAAAAGGTCTTTCACCAGCAGGCAGCTTGCCTTAGCTGGTAGCAAGACCTAAAAAGGGCTCATCGTTCCACACATAGCCCAGGGCCTCCATTATGGAAGGATTGCATGTTTATGTGTAGTTTGTTGTGGACTCATATGCCAGCAGGCTTCTGAGCAAGAATACATGAAAAGTAGAATGTGTACACTCTGAGAATAAGGAGAGATTCTAGAGGCAGGTGAGATACCCAATGAAACACCAGTACAAAGAAACAGAGTCTGTATTAAGTTTTCAGGCGAGTGAAAGTCAGTGAAGGAGGAGGGAAGGGTTCACACGTCAGAGCCGACAGAGCGCCTAGTTTAAGAGTAACATCTCACTTCATACTGATATCTCACGCTCCCGCTGAATGGTCAAACAGTAAAACGCGAGCACCAGGAGTTCAATCTGTGTCCTGAAATAAAATACACATCCAGAACGCTGCCCTGCAACAACTGTACAATTGTCCCAGTTACACTGTGTTACTCTGGGGGGGGTGGTAGGGAGGGACAGAGGAAAACACACACAGTGGTCCAGTTGAGCAACGCTGGTGGAAACACCAGTTAACCAGTGACAGGTGGATTCTACTCGATGCATTTATTGTCATTTGCATGTTTGGACACCTGACAAACTGCTGTGTCCTACAGTGTTCTTGGGTGTGGGTTTGTATGTGTCTGTACATGTGTGTTGGTCCTAGTTAGACATCAACAGAGGGCAAGGCGATGATACGAGGGCGACAACCCATATACAAGGATGCAGGGCACTGTGGAAGAAGCTGGTCATCAGAGAGAGGCTGGTGGTCATCTGGGGGTCCAGGCCTAAGGATCCGTGAAGCCCTACTGATGATGCCTGACATGTACCCTCACAGGATGAGTTTTTAACTCTTTCCTGAAGTGTAGAAGTGATGGAGCGAGCCTGGTGTGGGGGTGTTTGCTCCCCTGGTGCAGGCATGCCTCTACCTTTGTTTTATTTCTTACATAACTTATCTTCCGGGCTAGTAGGGCTCTCCCTCTGTACAAGTGAGAGGGGACCAGTGTTTGATGATGTTTTGTGGACTGTGGTTTGATTTTCCTTGGAGACGGCAGCTGATACCATGCCACGCTCTCTACAGCTTGGGAACTGACACAAGAGCACGTGACCGGATGCGTGAGGTACACTGTGGTGTGTCTGTCCATGTTTGTTGGAGAGCCAGTCCTGACTTTGAGAATGTTTGTTGTCAATAAGTAAGATTGCACCTTGTTGTTGTGTTATGCACATTTGTAGAGCACACGATCACCGGGGAGGGCATCCTGTCGCTGTGCGGGTGTGAGTCTAGCTCGAAAAGCCACGTCTTCCGCTTCTTGCTGAATTCTAGACGTGAAAATGAGGCTCTTGTGTGCAGTGTCGTCGTTCCACACCTTTGGAGTGATGCAAGAGAAGGTTTGACCACCAGATCTGCTTTTCCATATGTGTGGGATTTGTGCAAGGAGGAGTCCGGAAGAGGGGTCGTGTCTGGAAGGTTTGTGAAAGCAGATGCGATTGTCGAGGTGCTCAGACAGTGTTACGTAGTTTCTTGAAAGTGTCGGCGAGGAGTTTGAATTGTGCTTGTTTGTGAATGGGGGGCCAGGGGAGCTCCGTCAGGTGTGCTGTAATGTGAGCGTGGCGTGGGAGTGGTTCTGGCCATTGAGTTCTGAATGGTCTGCAGCCTTCTGGTGACGTTTTTGTTGATCCCGTCATAGAGGGTGTTCCATAGCCCAGCTTGCTTGTGACCAGGGCATGCTTGGCAGATTTCTGGGTGATGATGTGGAACCCTTTGAAAGTCTTCCCCAGCTTCTTCAGAATGGAAGGGTTCTCGGATGGATTTGTTTGCGGTAGACACGTGACGTTCCAGGCTCAGAATGAGGAGAGGCGTTCTTTGACCGCCCGATGCCTGTGAAGTCTTTGCCGTCCACTTTGGTACTCTGGGGATGTTGGTGAATCCCAATTCTATGGTTGGAAAGAAAGATTCTGGGCGGTTCCTTGGCAGGTTGAAGATCATAGTGAAGAGGATGCCTGGAGTACCAAAGGCCATTGATGATACTGTGATCCTGGAGTTGCCCATCAGGATGATTTAGGATCTACCTTGGGGCAGGGCAAGAAATTCTCTTTGCTTTTCAGCTACACATATATAGTTCAAGCTGCAACTAGATTCAGTAGAATCCACATGTAAGTGCTCGCCTGGAGTTTCCATAAATACATAACATTCGCTTGTCTTTCACACAACTTGTGTATTTGTGAAGCACATGTTCACCCTTCGGCCTGTTGACTCTGAAGAATAACAGATGTTTATTATGACCCAACTCAAATGGTGCTCATTTTATCATCCTCAGAAGGATAAAAAGCTGAGTGGGCCCCCCTAGGATTCAAACCTGTGTCTACGAGGTCTTACACAGATTCCTGGAGTGGATGCATTATTCCAATGAGCCACTACCCAGAACTTTGCTTCTTATGTTTTATTTCAGATGCCCCAGTGACATAGAGGTTGGAAACCCTCTGAATCAGCTCTGGTCCTGCGGCAATGGGCTCAACATTGCATCTCAGGAAAGGAGTGCTGGGCTTTTTCAAAGGTGCTTCGGACATTGAGACGTCGTTGGTGACACGCTGCTCCATGGCTTCACGGACTCCACACTGACCCTTCTTAAAGGCATTCTACCACTCACCGCAGCACGTCTCAGCCAAGGCCCAATGAAATATGATCACATCACCCCCATCCTGATGGAAGTCCCTTGGATCCCCTTGTTAGCCCGCACCATCTTTAAAACTAGCTGCATCGTTTACAAACCCATCATGGCCAGCACCCCTGCTTATGTTGCGGACGAGCTCGCCATCACCAGTGGATCTCGGCACACCCGCAGCCAGGTCACCATCAGACGGCAGACTGAGCAGTGTAAAAAAGAAAAAAACAAGACAACATGCCTTTTCCATCTATTCACCCAGGACGTGGACCAGCATCCCTGTACCCACCAGGACCTCCCCAACGCTACCACAATTGAGGAAAACGTTGAAAATTCACCCCTTTAAAGAACACTACATCGCAAGGCATTACCAGTCCACAAACCAGCTTCCTCTCCAATCACTCATTGACTTTACGCTTGTCTTTGATCCTGTACAGCTCTTCGAAGCTTTTTCCACTAGGTTTGTGCTATACAAATACCACATCCGTCCATAAGCGTGAGGGTGCTCAGTGCCTCCGCGGCAAGTGTCAGACTCCCCATTTCTCTCTGTCTTCACTTACCCCTGGCCTCTTTTAATAAAGTGCATTTTAATGGGAGCATTCTTGAGACTTGCAGTAGCCCTAACACCCCTTTAATGATGATAATTGAGGGGGGCACAAAATTGCAATTCTGCAGGCGGAATTGGGCAAAATTCATAATTATGCACTTCATGAAACTGCAACAAGTCCTAGGGATGTTTCACAACTGAAAAATTAACAAATAGTCAACTTGCAAATTATTTCTCCTAGAAAGTTATTCTTGCAATTGTATTCCTTCTGCATTTATTTATATATTACTGTCACAAATCTAGTTTCATTTGCAGAGCTTTCCATAGAGTTGTATAAAGTGCGCAGATGGAAAATGACGGAATTGTTCAGAGCCCTTGTGTCTCAGACAGAGGAGGGCTGCAAGAAGGAATGTTTGGGGGCCTGTGTGTGAGTACTCTGCCTCCAAAGGACAAGATTTCAAATACTGAATAATGAAGTGATGCAGAAGGACCACAGAGCCTGGTTTTGACGTCATAGGGTGACATCGTGGTACCGAACAGGCACAACCGCGCACACCCAGCAGAGCCCACGGCAGGACCACCGCAGAGGCTCCGGTTAGGGCAGCCCGATGCCATTGTGTACACAGAAGCCAGGCTCTGCTTCTACTGTTTGGGTTTAAAGTATAATAATTAAAGAGTGGAAGCCTTTGAAGCAAATAACGAGTATGGGTCTTTTTCTGCACTTTGGGAGGTTGGGACAAGAGGCTGGTACGCGCACCGGGGGAGGGCGTCAGCGTGCGGCTTGTCTGCTGCGGTGCTACATTGGCCAGTCATGCAATGGAGTTCCTGCCTCCCTTGCTCGGTTATTGGCATGTGCATGGTTACTTCATGTACATTATTATTTTTATTTTCACCCATGATTAATCTTACATTGCACTCGGCTGCCATTTCACCACCGGTTTGACCCTGGATCACATTATCTCCATCCAAGGTGGTCCCAACTCAGTTCTCTGAATCCTCTCCTATCCACTTTCATAGACAGAGAAAGAGGGCTGTGGCTTCTGCTTGCATAAAGGGCAGCCATCTTGACAAGGCGCTTCCTCCACTAACAGCACTCAACTTCCTTTATTTTCCCTCACCTGCTCCTCCCTCCTTAGTGTTCTCAACATGGAATCATTCCATATCAATAAGCTGACCCACCTAGTGTCCGTGTAGGACATAACTCGTTTAAAATCAATTATCCTCTACATTTAACCAAAAATGCCACAAAAACTCCCACACATAAAATTCTCAAATTAAATAAAGAAACCCTTTTAATAGAACCCAACTTTTGCCTCAACAAGGGATCGATACTTAATGACCTTATCTTCTACACCGGCCGTCGTGCTATTCTCCTTACTGATGACCACCTCCATCAAGAAAATACCTCACAGACATAAGCTTTCTATCGCCCCCTCCTCTTTGTACAATGCTGAAGCCGCTATCTCCATCTATAACAATGGCGCTGCCCTCACTCAGTCGTCCAATCGCAATTTGGAACCCTTTGACAATCTCATCCCCCACATCAAGGATAATATAGACATTAATGCTACCCATGCCCCTCATCCTAAATCCTCACTGAATCCCTTCCTAATGTTAACCACTTCCCATCCACTCCCTCCTTCACCACATCCCACTTCTCTCCCATGGCAGACCCCCACTCGCCCACCTATGGTACCACTATAGATCAGAAGAACTCTCATCGTCCAGTGCAACACAACATTCATCCACACTCCCCCCAATACTGGTGAGACAGCATCTTACTGCCCCTGAAACACAACCTGCACCTCAACCTGGCAACCAGGTACCATACTCTGGGAACTGGAAATGGGACTTCTTGTACTGGACTACAAATCGCTGCCACCACTGGAGCCCACCCTCCTGGGGATACCAGAAAACTGAAACAAAAAACTGCACTTAGGGGATAATCTACCCTCCCGAGCTAGTTACTCCATGCCAATTAAGTTACCACTGTAGGCCAACCCTAGAAATAGCAGACAGTACAGGGGCAGTAACAACTCCTTTAGCTTGCACTGCAGGCCAACCCCCTAAATACCAATCTGCACAAGGGCAGTACAATACTGCTTCAGCTTCACGCCAACCCAAGAAATAGCAGTCTGCACAAGGGCAGTCACTCCTTCAGATTCTCTGGTTTCCGTCCTTGGCAGGACACCCAACTTATAGTGCAACAAAAAAAAACATTTCTAAAGAAATGACATTTAAAACAAACTTAGACACAATAATCCCTTTCCATGTGACTATCTAAATGCAGAGTTTTGTAGTGCAGCCAGCTGTCGCTGTGGTACTGCGCAAACGCAAGTCCTAATCCCACCGCTGATCACCAATGTTAGAAATGGGATTTCTGGCTGGCTAAGGCGTGCGCCAAAGCCAGGCAGAAACCACCACTCTAGTCAGGGCAAGGAAGTTACACGCCAAAGATAACCCCTGCTCACCCCCTTGGTAGCTTGGCACGAGCAGGTAGGCTTATCCCGGAGGCCATGTGTAAAGCATTTGCGCACGCACCCAGCAACAACATCCCAGGCTCACCACAAAAGAAACTCTACACAAGGTTATATATAAAAATAGCCTTTGTATTATCATAACACATTAGAATAGTAAGCACATATTATACACTGTGCCAACTGGCATGGGGCAATATTTACAAGGGATTATTTACACATGACAGGGCCACGTGGACCACTGTCAGAACCATCGCAAAGTGAACTTAGTAAAGGCAGAACTTATCATAAATATAGAACACAACCAGTAACTACTGGTAACCACTGTACTTAGCATCAGCCTGTAACATAAACCCCATTATGCACAGTGTCACATTAGGCGCCAAACGCATTGCACGCCAACCTCGTCAGCATACACACATTATGCACTTCTCTCACAAGTCTAAACACATTAGACCCTGACCTCCTAAGCATAACTACATTAGGGAATAACTCTCACTAGCATAAACCATCATATGCGAACCAACCTCATAATCATCAAACACGTTTAGAGGTATCAACCCAGGTGCGTAAATCATTCTACAGAGATCACATTTCCTAGCACCCAAAATCACAGTAGGGTCTGGCGCACTATAAATCTAGCAATCCAACCTGGCCAACTGGCCATCTCAAACCGGGGCTCAAAGGCCCTTTGTCCCAAGAGTCAGGGTTGCCGCCTAGGCAGCGAAGGTCAAGGGTGCGTCACTGCGCAAAACCTAAACGTTGCAGCTGCCGACAACTTGCTGGACATCTGTGAGCAATAGTCTGGGGGCCTAAACGGTGCAGCTGTCCACTACTTGATGGGCAGCTGTGAGAGTTAATAATGAGGCATGGGCTTTCAGTAGCCCTTAAAACAATTGTGCCAAACGTTGGAGCCCCCTAAGCTCTAAAAATGATGGGGGCAAACGTAGGAAAGAACACGGGCTCCTCTGGCCGTTTTTACCATCGTGGCCCTTTAAGTAAATATGCCCCCAGGGTTGGAGCGTACTGGCGCTCAAAAAACATATCTACCCCCAAGTTGGAGCGTACTGGCGCTCAAAAACATATCTGCCCCCAAGTTGGAGCTGAAATAACAAGTTGAAGCGGGGGCCTGGCACATCTGTGCCCTTGACGTTAGAGCCACACACAGGCTCTAAAAACAAAACATGCCCGCCTTGTTAGAGCGGCCCCCCTATCAGGCGGGGGCCGCTCAGGAAATCGGCCTGGGCCCTGTGCCTTGAACCGGCACCAACACCCAGGAAAAGGAGGACGGCCTTGGCCCCACTCACCGGACTCCTCATGTGGGCTTCTCTTGGCTTGCTGGCGCCTGCGGGGCTCTCCCTCACTCTCGGGAGCCCCGCACAGGCAGGCGCCGTCCTCAGGGAACGCCGCTCCTCTTCACCCGGGCCCCTTCCTGGGACCCGGGACTGCCGCATGGAGACCGCGAGGTTCCAGACTTCTTCGGCGCTTCCCTCAGGAAAGCCGGAAGTCCTGTCTCGCATCAGACATCACGCCGCCTGACTTCCCCTCCGGCAGCTCTGTGATTGGCAGCCTCCGGCCGGTGCACTTTTCACTCGGATCGGGCTGCGGCAGTGAAACGCAGGGTGGGCTCCCGCATTAATTTAATTAAAATGAAACAGGCAACATGCGGGGTGGGCACCCGCCATTAAAGACCAAATAAGCGGGGTGGGCACCCGCTAGGGCGAAAAATGCGGGGTGGGCACCCGCGATAGAATCAGTGACAGTGGGGGAATCCCTACGTCGGGATTCCCTCGAGGACGATCGCAGCCTAGCGCTGCAGGGGGAGAACGGAAGCGCTCTTCCTTCAGGGAGAATACAGCGCTCTGGAGAACAGGAAATAAAGCGCTCTGGAGAACAAAAAGAGTTCTGGAGAACAAGAAATAAAGCGCTCACCAGGCGCTAGGATTAAAGTCCTTAGGGATCAAGACATGAAGACAAGCAAAAAAAAAAAAGGTCCCCAAAAAGAAGTCCTCCAGGCATCCAGGGGCAGGGCAGGGCCCAGGGAGGCAAGCCTTCCCCTGAGCCCCAGCAGCAGCACACCCCTGGCAGATTCGAGTCCAAGAACAAGAACATTTTCATGGGGTCACAGCCCCTTCTTTTATACTACATTTTCCTTTGTCTCAAAGTGTAGGCAATGGGAGAACCAGATACAACTGGTTCAGGAGCACTTTGTTTTGCTCCGCTCCCCTCTCTATTCACAGGACAGGCCAGAGACATCAGACGCACCACAGGAGGTGGAGCCAGCATTGTGAAGGGAAGGCCCAGCCCTATTCAGGTCCCAGGTGCAACTCCTCCCTCCCATCTACATGCAGATCTCTCTATTCACCACCGGGCAGACTCACCCTGGCTCCTGGATTTCCCCAGCCCTCTCCGCTCCTGTCAATCACAAGCCAGACAGGCAATTCACATCATACAGCACACAGACCTGCCAACTTCTAGAAGTGGCACTTCTCCACCAGTCACACTAAATCTGCGCACACCATTGCGCAGCATTTATTCTCACGAGTTCGCACATACCAAACTCGCCCCTGCACTCCTCTCACATCAGGAACTACCATGGACACACATATCCCCCATGCATTCCTATGGGAGGGCAGGCCACTCTCACTAAATGTAACACAGAGCGCACGCACTTTACACTGGGACACAGTGCTAAAGTGCCTATCGGCCTAAAACCACTAACACTACATAGGGAAAAAGGGCAAGATAAATGCAAAAAGTTTAGGGGTGAACCTGCCAAAAGGGCCAGGTCCAACATCACTTCACAGAAGAACTAGTCACCCTCGCTGGTCACTATCCAGACAATTCCCACCAACCCGCTCAGACAACCCAGTATCAATTATAGAATCATGAACAAGCACAATCTACTACATGTCACCACTACATGCCAAGAGGCATTAGTAACCAAACCTCATATCATGTCTATGCTTCTTAACTGCAGGTCCGTGGCATGCAGCTGACATCGCCGAGCTCATCCTAGGTCATGACCTTTTAATCTTAACTGAAACGTGGCTCAATGACACCTCCTCACCCATTCCAGACACCCGAGTTCCACCCAACTATGACATCATCAGACTGGATTGATCGGGAAGATTTGGGGGCCGCATAGCATTCATGTGCTGCTCGTTGTTTACCTTAAAACAAGCACAAGCTGCTCCAGTACCCTCTTGTGAATACCTAGGTATCGAAATATGGAACAGTGACAGGATTGTTTGCAAACGCTACACAATTTACCACCCCTGAGAAATAGCCTACTGTTCATTTAAGAAATAATGGAGACCGTCTCCTTCAACTCAGACCAACACACCAACCAGATCTTCCTCGGAGATTTCAATATTCACGGGAAGGACTCATATGACCCCCATACTGAACTTCCTCAAGTCCGTTCTCTCGGACCTCAACCCTACACAGACATGTAACGGCCCGACTCACAATAGAGGCTCCCCCCTCGATCTATCCATCACTAAGGATGATGTAATTCAACTTGAATCCATATCCCCCTGTGATAGGTCAGATCACCACCTGATCTCCTTCCTCATCTTGGAAAAGGTGCTGATTAGACAAGGGCAACTCCTTAAACCCAGACAATGTTCTAGAGACTTGAAAAATATGAATCTAGCCAATCTAACTTCCATTAGCAACAACCTCCTATGTACTCCCAAAAACATGACAAATGTGAATGATCATACCGAACATTACATCCAATCCACGTCAGTCATTCTTGATAAAATTGCACCAAAGCAGCTAAAAAGAATTCCCAGTCGACACTCCAAACCCTGGTTCCACCGTAACCTTAATGAGGAAATGCACAACCTGAGGCTCGCCGAGAGATCATGGAGACGTCTCGCTCCATATCACACCTCAAGCACTCGAGGTCGACAGGAAGCTCATACAACAAGCACATTCGCTGACAATGCCGAAAACAGACCCAAAAACTATTTGAAATCATCAAGCAGTTTGCAAATCTAGTCACCATTCGGTAGATAATGGGTCATTGCCTAGCGGAGATGAATTCTCTGCCTATTGATTGGAAAGACCAGAAAGATTGAATCAGAACTGCACCGTGCCTCCCAGCATCTGCCAAGCCAGGTTCAGTCCAGTCTCCTCCCAGTGCGGCATCTGCTGAGATCCCCTCATACTGATTATATCACAGAAAACAATGCTACCTGGCATGCCTTCAAACGTCCAGATGAAGTCGATCTACTCAAAATAATCATATCAAAACCCTCTAACCACTTAAATGACCCCCTGCCTGCCAAGCTCAACAAAGCGCTTCTTCCTTCGATACACCTGCTTTGGACGAAGCTTGTCAATGCTTCTCTCCCTCAGGGCTTGATTCCTGATTGCTTAAAGACACAACCGGTTACCCCAATCCAAAAAAAAAAAATGCGGACCTGCCTAACCTCAACAATTTCTGTCCAATTACCAGCATCCCGACACTCGCAAAGGTATTAGAGAAATGTGGGCACCGGCAACTCTGCAAACACATTGAGGATTTTCATCTCCTTGCCCATTGCCAATCAGGCTTCAGATCGGGTCACAGCACTGAAACACACATTGTTGAAGATGCCCTGAGATAGTTTCATCCGAACGATCCTTGCTCTCTCATCTGCGTTTTATACGTTGAAATAAGACAACATGATTAACTTTCTGGATAGAACAGAGGTCTTGTGGGGCGCGACCCCCAGGGGGGCCGTGGAGTCTTGGGAAGGGGGTCGCCCTCTTCATTTGCAAAAAGAAACCGTCCCAGACAGAGGTGAAATGCTTTCCCTGGAGAGTTATTCAGGGACTCTCCGGTGCTGAAGCCAGGCAGACAGCTAAACACGCCTCTCTGCTAGTGTGCTGCTGGCCTGAAAGAAATGCAAATGTGCACAACGAGTTAATCAGCAAATGTAAAGGATTCGCAGATTAACTCGTTGTATACATTTGCATTTCTTTCAGGCCAGCAGCACACTGACAGAAAGGTGTGCTTAGCTGTCTGTCTGCCTGGCTTCGATTTCTCAGGACAGGAGAGTGAATCACTCGAAGCTTTTTGCGTGGTAGTGCACAGAGTTAACTGAGCTGTGAAGCGCGTGCTTTTAATTGTCATTGTATTTACATAGCGCTTACTATCCCTGGGAAGGTGTTGAAGGGACAGTTATGTAAAAAAATGCATTACATCGGGTTCGGGAATAACCAAAATCTATGTGCCTCGTTTCCAATGAAATGGTGTAGGGCAGCTCCGCAAGTATTTATGCTGCGCTGCCCTACACCAATTCAAAAGGGAAGAATGGACCGTATTTATAAGATACGGTGCATTCCTGTCGTTTCTGCCGGCGCACAATGTGGTGCCGAGCACCAAGGCAGGCACCCTCAGAGCACGGTGCCTGCATTGTTGGCAGGATTGTTTTTGTGCAGGAAGGCACACCTCCCTGCACCTAAACAATCCATGGAGGCTTTTTCCTCGCTCTGTGTGTGCTACACATAGAAACTGGAAACAACTGAGGAGAAATAAAGATATTTCTCCTCGTTACCCTTCCCCGGGGGCAGCGTACAGTTTTGACGCATACTCAGGTTTACAGATCCTTGTAAATCTGGGAATGTGTCAAAGCCCGTGGGAAAACCCACCGCAACGCCCATGGCACACCCTCCTGACGCAGTGTAAGGCAACGCATCGACTTGCACTGCGTTGCCTTACACCATATCTAGGAGGCCATGAAAAGCTACGCAAAGTGAATTTGCTTGGCCTCGTAGATATAGGTAAGGACTCTGCGCAACCACAGCGTCATAAAAAGTGATGCAACGGCAGTGCAAGGGCCTTGTAAATAGGCTCCTATATTTTGGAACCACCATTTTATCGTTAAACATTTTGTAGTGGTCTATGTTATCCTGTGTGTAATGCAAGTATAAAATAAATACTTACATATTCACAGGGCTTTCTGTCACAGGCTATGACCTCGTAGCACTAAAAATACGCAAGTAACTTTTCTCCACCGCACCAACCACGATTTAATTCTGTGGCTCTCTGGTTTCACAAAGACCTCTGCAGTGCATTAACTAATAAAGGTTTCATAATGTACTACAGTGCATTTCCCACTGAGTAACAACTTTTAAAAATGTATTTATAATTCATTGAAGCTGCCTAAAAACGTATGTATGTTTTAATTATGATAAATGATGTTCAGCTGCCTCCAGTTCCATGCAGCTGTAAATGCCAAGCCATCAGCATCCCATGAAATATAGCATGGTGTTCCTCTAATGCCGTGCAATAAAGTTGAGGCCTATACATTACAGCTATTGTACCAAGGGCCACTGGAATTATGTGAGGGGGTTATTTAGAGTAGAGTTGTAGGGATTCTGCACATACACAGAACTATACGCAGGATTATGGGACCTCGGTGCATAGGGACTGTGCCTTCCTACCACCTTAGTGCCCACGAGCCCAGGACCGACTAGCTATAGTGTCTCACTCGCTCTCCTACACACTCACGAAGAAGTAAATGTTTAGACACCCCAGAACACAACACTCCTGATCTCTCAGGAATCGCGGTAACAAGACACACCTTTTCGCTCACTCTCTCATACTTGTCCACAATAAGAACTGACCGAGACACAAATGTAGTTTAAAATGTTTATTTTATCTATTGTGCTCTAACATGCTGTGTACGGGCCACAACAAGCAGAAAAATGCATAACACTAATATCGTTAGCATTGCAGCCAGGCCGTATATCATAAAGGGAGACGTCATCTTATAAAGACAATGGAAATCGGACTATGGTGCCGAACCTCCCTCTGCTTGGCTGGAAGAACTATTATTATATAACAGAAGATCTCTGGGCTTTGTCGGCAGACCCCATACCTTAGACTACAGATGGTATTTCTACATTGTAGGTGCGTATCGCTCTTTTCCCTGGAAAAGTCCCTCTCCACATGTCTCATCATGGTATCAAAGTACGAGTCTCCAGCCGCAGCCGCATTGGTATGTTGTGTCTAGCTGCTAGGGACCGACCAGAACAGAATAACAAGGGGCCTTGTTTATCGACCTTGCACATCGTGTTCAGACTAAACTCCAGGAACAGGCAGAGAACGAACATAGCAGACAGTTCTCATGTGAAAGGCACTGACAGAGGGTTGCACAAATAAAGCTATGTAGTAACGTGCGCAAAAGCTGCATCATGGCTGCTGGGCTTATGCTAACTTAGTGATGTCGACAATGTCCCTATCGGCCACGTGACAGTAGAGTTTGGTGGATACAGAACATCTTCCATATATACATGTGTGTCCCGTCTGTCCTATTGATAATGTGTCCATGATATACAGCACTCGGGGTTATTGTGGCCCATTGTACCCTCACCGCCCCATCAGCCTCTGTAGCGACCGCCCTTGTGTGATCAGGTTCATAGAGGCAACAAACTGCCAATGTTTATTAATCCCCACACAAGTTCAATATTTGCACTGGGTGCACCCCGTGCTGCATTACTTCAAGGTGTTCCCAAACTTAAAGCCTGAAATAAAGAGACTTGCCCAGGATCACATGATCTGTTCAAGTGGGCAGCAGCGATTCGAACCAGATTTGCAGTTCGGTCTCTCGATGGATATCTCATGCTCTTGTGTTTGACTCCAAGGACCGAACTTAGTGTTTAATTCTTTCAGGAGATAAATTAGCACAAGTGTGCATCAGCTGCGCACACTCAAGTAGTCTTTCTGCAAAAATATCCATCCATTCTTCGATCCATGCCCTTACTCACCAATGTATGTCTTTGACTCGTCTTGGTGGAAGACTTACTTTAAAAACACGCCAGACCTCTTGGCTTTGCTAATGCTCGTCCTGTCACCTTCACTGTCCTCCCCTGACAAAGAGACCGATGAAGGCAATGAAGCGCATCTCCCAAACAGAGAGCTCTCGGAGACCCCTCTGGGCTTGCCCTGTGCTCACTGCCCTCCAGAGGGGCACAGCGCAATCACGGCTTTTCATGCACCTTGAGGGTGTGCCTCCCTCGAGGACTCTTTTCTGGACATACCTGCTGCCAACGTGTACATTTAATAGCAGCCGTGGGCAGGATACTCGCTCCCTCAAGGAGGCCCCCCCCCCCCCGCCCCTACTGCTGGCAAACCAGACATGAGAAGAACAGAGCTCTGACAGTGATAGGAGCAGGAAGAGCTCTGACAGTGATAGGAGCAGAGCTCTGATAGTGCCAGGAGCAGAGCTCTGATAGTGTCAGACAGAGCTCTGACAGTGCCAGACGCAAAGCTCTTACAGTGCCAGGTGCAGCGCTCTAATAGTGTCAGAACAGAGCTCTGCCAGTGCCAGGAGCAGGCAGAGCTCTGACAGTGCCAGAAGCAAAGCTCTGACAGTGTCAGGAGCAAAGCTCTGACAGTGCCAGAAGCAAAGCTCTGACAGTGCCCGGGGCAGAGCTCTGATAGTGTCAGAACAGAGCTCTGACAGTGCCAGAAGCAAAGCTCTGACAGTGCCAGGAGCAGAGCTCTGACAGTGTCAGAAGCAAAGCTCTGACAGTGCAAGGAGCAGAAATCTGATAGTGTCAGAACAGAGCTCTGACAGTGCCAGAAGCAAAGCTCTGATAGTGTCAGAACAGAGCTCTGACACTGCTAGGAGCAGAGCTCTGACAGTGCCAGGAGCAGAGCTCTGACAGTGTCAGACCAGAGCTCTGACAGTGCCAGGAGCAGAGCTCTGATGGTGCCAGAAGAGAGCTCTGACAATGCCAAGAGCAGAGCTCTGACAGTGCCAGAAGCAAAGCTCTGACAGTGCCCGGGGCAGAGCTCTGATAGTGTCAGAACAGAGCTCTGACAGTGTCAGAAGCAAAGCTCTGACAGTGCCAGGAGCAGAGCTCTGATAGTGTCAGAACAGAGCTTTGACAGTGCTGAAGAACCAGGCTTCTTAAGCCTGGCGGCGCAGGGTACGCCTGAAATCTTCTGAGTTCGCCTTCCAAATTACAGAGACACGGAACACTCTGTCTGGCATAGGAACTTCAATGTATTAGCTGCAGCTAGGTACAGTTGTCCTAGAAGTACATCCGTGGTAGGTTCTCAGGAGACTGCCACTTCAATCTGTGACTCACAGTCTTTTGTAGCGCTTGAATCCCCTAAAGCAACAACCCCCACAAGGTGCAATAAAAATACAAATCATCCACAAGAAAACATTCTTTGTAAAAGATACAGGATAATGGGTAATAGAAATTCCGTCCCTAAGGTCGTGCTCTCTCCCCGACCCTATAGGTCAGGTGGCATAGCCATTCCTAGGTTGGATTAATTTACGACAGGACGTGTTTGCGTGTTGAAGATGGTGATTCGTAAAACAACTGCAGAGGCCAACAACGGTCACCAAGGGTCAATAGATGGTTATCTGGGGAATTAGTTGCTTCGAGCCGGGTCTCAGAATGGACTTAGCTCGGGGAAAAGGAAAGGTCGCTTAATATGTGCAACAGTATAGAACGTGAAAGAAACGCTATGAATGTTGAAGGGGCCTGAGTGAGGGCAACAACGTAGTGGTGTTTATAAGCAAAGATGGGGCCGTATTTTGAATTTCCTCAGACCCTCCTTTTGCCATTACTCAGGCAAAGAAACCAGAGGCTGGTGTTAATCTGAATCGACTTCAATAGCCATGAAATCTACAAGCTGTTGTTGCAGCATTATCTTTGTGTTTGCTGCTTTCTGTGATACCGGATTTGGAACACACGGGGTGGCGCAGAGTCCGCATATAGCTGGACCACATTGTAGGCAAAGGCAACATGAGAAGAGAATAGCCAAAGTCGCTCCGACAAAGGTAAGAATCTTCCATCCCCATGTAAACAGTAGTCCCCCAAACCATCCCATCAGAGACCAATTCCCTTCATCCTGGTGAACGGACTCAGCGATCTTATGTAGCTTAGAGATGGCTTGGTATACTGTAGGGGCGTTGTCTGGAATAATAATGCAGCAGCTAGATCTGATCAATCTGCATACGCCCCCACGGTCAGCAAGGATGATATCTAATACCATCCTGTTCTGAAGCGTGACAAGGCGGTCAGCAGCGGGTTCTGCAGCGATGTTACTCAAAGCTCCAGCTGTTTCATTGACAGTGGCTTCTACAACTCAAATTAGTTGTCTTATGTCTCTACTGTTGGCTATTGAGCCCCAGAATGGAAGGAGTCCTTTCAGGACATCCCTGACTTCTTGTCCTGACGTATCCTGGCCAGACGCCACACCTCTTTTCTGTAAATGGTGTTTGGCATCTGCTATATATGTAGGGGGCAACAACCAAGCGATGTAACAAGTGCCTCTCCAATTACCTGGTAGAGAAGTGTAAGCCTTATTTCCACACACGAAGTATGTATAACGTGAGGGAACCATGCGAGGCCAATATGTCCCATTCAATGTCACAATATGTTGGCAATTGCTTGTACCTTTATATTCTAACCCTCCTTTCCTAATACAGAATGGTGCTTGTCCAGGTACCACTAGAAAAGTTTGTCCTTTTCGAGAGGTTCTATTAGAGGGCAGAAAATACAAATCCGTAGATTTAGTTTGGCGATCAGCATATTCTGACTTCTCACTATCCGTCCCATATATCCTTTTTCTGTCTCGCCAACATAAATGGTATAGATGTACTCCCAAGCTCCTTACTTCTCGTGTATCCCCGTCTCCAGAAAAGACCCAACTGGCGCTCAATTCCCACCATGCACTACAAGAGCCATTAAATGAAAAAGGAAGGGTAATGTATGGCATTCCAGTATTCACCGAACTTGGCAGGAGACCACAAACCCAACAGTTTGTCGCATTAGTGGCCAATTGATGTTGGTGTAGCATGGAAACAAATGTGTTGTTGCGGAATTCACTCCTTCTTGACTCAACATGAGGTGGTAGAGTATCATGTGTATGCATTTCAACCGTAACTTTGGGGGTAGGCTGTGTAAAAATTACATGTAGTCCCCATCCTATACAAGACATTATAATACATATCAAAATCAATATTATTAAAACCATTATAAAACGATTATGCAATAATTCACAATGCTTTGTGCCTCTTGTTCGTATTTTGTCCATTCCCTCGTTAACAGTCATTTCCAGCTCTAAATATTGCCCATGACGGGAGGTTGCTTCACTCAGCTGTGATTGTCTGCAGTTCTTTATACTTTCCTACAAGTCCCACAGGCCTAGAGCCACATCTTGGGTCACAATTCTGAGACTTAAGATCACGGCCCTGCAATCATGTGGAAATCGGGATAAAGACAAAGTCAATGAAGCACTATTGAGGTATTTTGTTCAGTCTGGGCCTCAATTCGTACCTCTGGGAACCAGGCACAGTTTGTTCTTGAAAAAGGAGATGTGGTTTAGTAGTGTCCAATTTCACTGCCGGTGGTATAGCTGTTTGGAGGACCTCGTCGTCGTCTTGTCCTGCTCCGGCAATGTCTAGGCGTGCATCGCTGAATAGTCCAAATCTTGGTGTTCTTCCGGTTTCAGAGTCACTAATTCGTTTATGAACCCATTGATCATAAGGCAATGGTAGGGGCACTTTCTTGCAATGTACCCCATGTACCCAGTTCTTTTTGCCGACCACCTTTACTGCAGTACGCATCGTCAGTAGCACCTGACGAAGTTCCCTCCAGCGAGGTTCCAAGTTCTTTGACCTCTGGAAGTTTTTGACACAGACCCAGTCTCCCGGCCGTATGGTGTGACCAGGATCCGTTGAAGCCTGGGGCAAAGTATCTTGTACCTGTTGGTGAAGGACACGTAACTTAGTGGTTAGATCATGTAAATAGTCAATCAACAATGGATGCTCTATCTCGGAGTATTTCTTTGGCCTTGGGACTCCCCAAACATTTGCCGGGCGTCCAAAGACAACCTCATAAGGACTAAGCCCCATACGGGAATGGGTGGTTGTTGTGGTGGATAAGAGAGCCAAGGGCAAGGCATCAGGCCAGGCAAGACCCGTGCTGGCTTGTATTTTTGCCAGTTTAAGCTTAAGGGTGCCATTATAGCATTCCACCAAACCTGCTGACTGAGGATGGTTTGCTGCGTGGAACTTTTGCTTGATGCCAAGGCCTGTACATACTTTCTGCATGATCTGACCCACAAACTCACTTCCGTTGTCACTCCAAATAATTTTTGGTAACCCAAATCTTGGCAGAAACTCCTTCAAAAGGACTTTTGTCGTGGATAGAGCAGTATTATCTTTCAGGAGATAGGCCTCTACCCATCGGGAGAAGGCACATACCACAACAAGAACGTACTTCAGATTGTTACATCATTCCATGTGGATGTAATCTATTTGTAAAACCTCAAAAGGGTAAGTTGGGGGAGCAAAGTGTCCTGCTGGTGTTGGTGTTCCCTTCCCCGGGTTATGCATTAAGCATACAATACAATGCTTAACCAGATTGTCTGCACATTTAGGGATCCCCACATTCTTCCATACCGGAGCCCGAAGATTGCATATACCTTTAGCGCTAATATGGGCTGGACCATGTGCCATGGTAACTACTGGGAGTACATAACCATCTGGTAACAACCAGCGTTGATGTTCTGACAAGTCTGTCCAGCACCCTGTCACATCCAATCTTCCTATACTTTGTTTCCACGTACTCAATTCCTTCTCTGTGGCCTCTGCCTGGATCGTTTTCACACTGTCCACAGTATTCTCACACATCCCTCCTTGTGCAACCCATCTAGCAGAGCCCACAACATACATGCGGCTTGTAGTGTCTCTAGCTGTCTCTTTCGCTATCTGGTCTGCGAAAGCATTTCCTTGACCTACATCATCAGTGATCTTCTTATGTGCACTACACTTCACAATCGCTATCTGAGTGGGCAAGGTGAGTGATTCAAGGAGGTCATTTACCAATTGGCCATGCTGTATCTTAGTGCCATGGGATGTGAGAAACCCTCTTTCCTTCCACAGGCGGCCAAAACTATGGGCCACTCCAAACGCATACTGACTATCAGTGTACACATTCACCCCTTTTCCCTTCAGCCAACACACAAGCTCTAGTCAGTGCTATCAATTCAGCTGCCTGGGCTGAGTTATGTATAATACGGGCTGTTTCTACGATAGTGTATAAGGTAGTGACTGCATAGGCTGAGGTCGTTTCACCATTGGAAAGCTTAAAACAAGAACCGTCCACCCATAAGGTCCCATCCGGGTCCGGGAGTGGAGTATCCTTTGAATCAACTCTGCCTTTCGTCTCTTCCTCCGTGCGGAGGAAGCAGTCGTGTTGCTCCTTAGTGTCATTTTCTACTGGAATTGGCAGCAATGTTGCCGGGTTCAAGGTATTACATCGCTTAATGTGTATGTGGCTAGCCAAGAGCGTCAATTCGTACCCCGAAAGGCGGGCACTCATGAGGTGTTGAGTCTTTATTCATTTTAGGAGGGTGTCTACAGCATGCGGTACCATGACCATAAGGGTATTGTCTAATACCAATCCAGCAGACTGGCGAATGGAAACTGCCGCTGCTGCTGTAGCCCTCAAACAGCTAGGTAATGCCTTGGCCACTGGATCTAACGTGGCCGAAAAATAGGCACAGTGGCGTTGCTTGTCCCCAAATCGTTGGGTTAAAACTGATGACGCTCAACCTTCATTCTCATGAACATAGAGTGTGAAAGGCTTACTGTAATCAGGAGTACCTAACACAGGGGCAGAGCACAAGGCAGTGCGCAAATCAGTGAAACTTTTCTGACATTCCGCAGTCCATGGAAGCGGGTGTGGTGTATCTTTAAGAGTTAGTGCCAACAAGGGTTTTGCCAGGAGGGAAAAATTGGGGATCCATTGTCTACAATAAGAGGTAATACCTAAAAAGGCACGCACCTCTTTTTGCGTACATGGAATAGGCATTTGGGCAATTGCTTGGATACGTTCTGGGGTCAATCGCCGTCCCTCCTTTGACAAGAGATGACCTAGGTAGGTAACCTCTTGGCAGCAATATTGCAATTTTGATGGTGAAACCTTGTGGTTGTGGTCAGATAAGTGGCGTAGCAGGGAAATGGTAGCCTTTTTACAAGTGTCTTCAGAATCTGCTGCCACCAACAGGTCATCCACATATTGAATGAGAGTGGCCCCTTGTGGTAAACACAAAGTATCGAGCTGTGATTTCAATGCTTGACTATAAATGGAGGGGCTCTCGCAATAGCCTTGAGGAGCTCGCTTGAACCGGAAGCTTCGGCCTGCTAAGGAGAAGCCAAAAATATCCCTACTTTCCTCAGCAATGGGAATGCTGAAGAAAGCATTTTTGAGGTCAATGACGGAAAACCAGGAAGCTGAGGCGGGTATCATTGTCAGCAGGGCATTAATATCCGGGACAACAGGGAATTGAGGTATCACAATCTTGTTGACCTCTCTGAGATCAATCACAAAACGGTAGACAGGTGGCTGAGAAGCGTTTGTTCGTTTAAAAACAGGCAGAACAGGGCTATTACATACATTTCCCCAAGTCTCTTCAACCACATCGTTTTGTACCAAATCATGAACTATAGTCAAGAGAGCTTTCTCGCCGTCACTGGAAATTTTATACTGTGGAATGCGAGGAAATTTAGTATTAGGCTTGAGTGTTACACTGTAGGGAGGAATCCGCAGGAGGCCCACATCATTGGGGCAGGTGGCCCAGAGGGTGGCTGGAAGAGATTGTAATTCAGGGGGAAGCTGATCTTTAGACAAGTATATTGGTGAGGCCAATTTCTTACCTAAGGTAAGACGTACACCAGAAGGGGAACAGTGTAATGTCGCATACAATCTTTTCAATAAATCTAAGCCCAACAAATTTTTACCATAACCAGTTTTTAAAAGGAGCGGGGCCTCCAATTTATAAGGACCTATTGAAATGGGCAAAGGGCATGAAACTGGGTTTGGATCTGGGGCGCCAGAAAAACCTACAGAAACATTTGTACAGCCAGACAAAGGTGCCCCAGGGAGTTTAGAGTGAATCATAGAGCTCTTTGTTGCACCAGTGTCTAATAGGAATGGCTCTGTAACGCCTAGTGCTTCCACATCAACATAAGGCCCACTTTGGTCCACTGGAACTGATACTACTCCCTCACTTCGTCCATGGCTGTCCTAGCTATGTTGGGAATTCTGACTCTCATCCTCAGTATAGTAATCACTGTTGTAATAGTTGGTAGACTGAACATTTTGCTGATCAAAATAATTCGTGGAGTTTCCAGGGGGCATGGAACGTTGGTTATTAGGTGGCGTACCTCGTCCTCTACCTCTTGGTGCTGACTGATAACCACTCTGGCCTCGTGACGCGGGAATACCGCTCGTGCGTTGTAACAAAACCGGGCAATTATACTTTAAATGGCCTTCTTCTTTACAATAAGCGCATCGATTTTGGCCCAGTGGTGGTCGGGGAACGAAAGGCCCAGACCTCTGCAACTGTCTCTGGAATTGTGGAGACGGCTGATATTCACGTTGGGCGGGGCGAGGAGGATAAGCTTGCTGCAAAAGAACTTTTGTTTTCAACTCTTTGGTCTTTTTATCAAGTTTCTCTCTTTCCTCTTTATCCCTATTTTCATAATACTGGGCAGTAGCCAATATCTGGGCCGAAGAGGAGACCGCCCACGCGCTTTCGGAATTCTTCAACTTATTAGATATTTCCGGAACCAAATTAGACACAAATTTGTCTACAAACAATCGTTGGCCACCTTCCGTGCTCATATCCTGACCACTATGATCGATGAACGTCTCCTCGAAACGAGTGAAGAAATCAGAGACGTTTTCATCCGCTTTCTGCTTACAAGCTGCTAACTTATCCCAATTAACTCGCAGAGGGGGCATCATAGTCTTTAGTAAGGTAAGGATCCTAGCTGGGAGTTCTGTAATTAGAGGCTCAGGTTTGGCACCACCCCCTTGGAGTCTGTCCGCGGCGAGTATGGCAGCCCAATCACCCCCCAGTTCCCCGGGATGGTCCTCCTTTCGAATCCTAGCCCATAACGGTTGTGGGACCACATTACCCATTAGCATGTCTATATCGGCCAAATTCATGATACATGCATCGACAGTTTGAGACAACTCTTTGTAGTACCCTGCAGGATTTTTACGGGGGTCCGGTAACGACTGTTTAAGGGCCAATACCTCAGATCGCTTCCACGGAACGTGTACCCACACACGTTGAAAGTGAGCAGGTATAAGAGGATTAGCACCCTGGGCTGCAACCTCCTCTCTCCACACTGGGGGAACCTCTCTCATGGGATAGTGCTTTAACTTTCGTCTGACAGAGGAATCGCGTTTTGGCAAGGACCGGCAGGCAAGCATCGTTCTAAAAGTGACAAGCGTTCCTACCGCGTCCTCGACCTCTGCGCCCACAATCTGCCCTCTATCAAACTCGGCCTGTACATCGAGCAGACCCTGGGGGGCTCGTCCCAAACCCATATCCTCCCACTCTTGACTTAAAATGTTACACATGGTATCAAAAACATATCTCTGCGTTGGCGCCTCCCACTGCTGAAAGGTGACCATAATATCTTGCACACCATACTGGGGGCCATGCGTGATCCACCTTCGGGCTTGAAGGTCTAGCACTTCCCGTTCCTCCGGACCTGGTAGCTGACTACGAGTTTGTCTACGAGGAGGAACAGGGGTCATTTGAAATGTCCCAAAGAGAGGGGACAAAAGGCCAGAAACGGTATCGATCATTCGCCTCCGAGCGGAGGGAGAATTCGTCATTAGAACAGGGGACAGAATATTAGGCGGGGCAGAAGAGGAAGTTACATTTACGGAGGGAGCCGAAAGTAAGGGAGAGCTCGGCAAGGCCTGAGAAAACTGTCTTTGCGGTTCAGGAACCGGTTGAGGAGCGACAGGTGGGACAACAGACGGAACAGGCGGGGCAGGTGCTAATAATAAAGGTGCATTCGCTCCGGGGGCAGGCGGTAATCCAAAAGGTACATTAGCTCCCTGCGCATAGGGCAGGGGTAATCTCAACAGATGGGACATTAAAGGATCCTTCCCAGGGTCCACATTTTTCTCCGTAGGGGAAGTTGGCAACACTGGATAACATTTATCTACCGCCATACGATGTTGCCTATCTGAGACCTCAATCGCATGATTGGTTCATTATTTTTAAACTGTTGCGCAGCTTGCAAAATAGACATATCCCTCATATCCCTTTTAGCTTGTTTTATTTCTTTCTGTTTGGCCTCCTTACGCCATAGGCGAAAAGAGTCAAACATAGCCGGCCGGGCTTTTCGTTTAAACAAAGTGTTCTCCAAATTATCTAAAATATTGAGCTCATAACTGCCGTTCTGCGGCCATCTTAAAACACCATCTTTTCTAGTATAGCGAACCCACGCCTCATTAAAAGCTATGGGGCCAATACCATGTTTAGAATATACTTCATAAGTGGGAGTTCCGGCCGGAGGAATTGGACAAGAATCCTCCAGTCGGGAAGCCCTATCGCGATTACAACCAAACCAATTTCCAAATTTACTGAAACCAGGCATCGCTGCAACACTAGTTTCTGTACAAACGTCAAGGGGTTTAAATAGTCACTTTATCGTACACAAACTGCACTCACCCCTCGGTTTCGGCTTTTGCAAAAGTCGAACAAAGACAAAGGAGTGGCCACTATACTTAACTTATCCAGATGTGTCCGTACCCCAACAGAGGTCCGTCTGATGTCTCGCGATAAAAATTACCAAAGGGAGCCAAAGCGTGGCCGCAGTCAGGGCAGCAGGTCTTTGCAGCCGTTGGAAGGGAGAAGCCACACGGTAAAAAACCTTCGGTCCACTTACGACATGCAGGGGTCGATCACGTGGTGCGCGTCCTCCGGAATTTCCTTGCGGGGCTCCTCACGATCCTCGGGCTGGACCCACGACCTCTGAAGCGGCCTCACAGAGGGCACCAAATTGAAGAACCAGGCTTCTTAAGCCTGGCGGCGCAGGGTACGCCTGAAATCTTCTGAGTTCGCCTTCCAAATTACAGAGACACGGAACACTTGGCTGGCATAGGAACTTCAATTTATTAGCTGCAGCTAGGTACAGTTGTCCTAGAAGTACATCCGTGGTAGGTTCTCAGAAGACTGCCACTTCAATCTGTGGCTCACAGTCTTTTGTAGCGCTTGAATCCCCTAAAGCAACAACCCCCACAAGGTGCAATAAAAATACAAATCATCCACAAGAAAACCTTCTTTGTACAAGATACTGGATAATGGGTAATAGAAATTCCGTCCCTAAGGTCGTGCTCTCTCCCCGACCCTATAGGTCAGGTGGCATAGCCATTCCTAGGTTGGATTAATTTACGACAGGATGTGTTTGCAGGTTGAAGATGGTGATTCGTAAAACAACTGCAGAGGCCAAGAACGGTCACCAAGGGTCAATAGATGGTTATCTGGGGAATTAGTTGCTTCGAGCCGGGTCTCAGAATGGACTTAGCTCGGGGAAAAGGAAAGGTCGCTTAATATGTGCAACAGTATAGAACGTGAAAGAAACGCTATGAATGTTGAAGGGGCCTGAGTGAGGGCAACAACGTAGTGGTGTTTATAAGCAAAGATGGGGCCGTATTTTGAATGTCCTCAGAGCCACGAGCAGAGCTCTGATGGTGTCATTAAAGAGCTCTGACAGTTCCAGGAGCAGAGCTCTAATAGTGCCAGAAAAGAGTTCTGACAGTGCCAGGAGCAGAGCTCTGATGTTGTCAGAAAAGAGCTCTGATGGTGCCAGAATAGAGCTCTGACAGTGCCAGAAGCAAAGCTCTGACAGCGCCAGGAGCAGAGCTCTGATAGTGTCAGAAGAGACCTCTGACTGTGCCAGAAGCAAAGTTCTGACAGTGGCAGGACCAGAGCTCTGACAGTGCCAGGAGCAGAGATCTGATAGTGTCAGAACAGAGCTCTGACAGTGCCAGAAGCAAAGCTCTGACAGTGGCAGGAGCAGAGCTCTGGCAGTGCCAGGAGCAGAGCTTTGATAGTGTCAGAACAGAGCTCTGACAGTGCTAGGAGCAGAGCTCTGATAGTGCCAGGAGCAGAGCTCTGATAGTGCCAGAAGAGAGCTCTGACAATGCCAGGAGCAGAGCTCTAATAGTGCCAGAAGCAAAGCTCTGACAGTGCTAGAAGCAGAGCTCTGACAGTGCCAGGAGCAGATCTCTGACAGTGCCAGGAGCAGAGCTCTGATGGTGCCAGAACAGAGCTCTGACAGTGCCAGAAGCCAAGCTCTGACAGTGCCAGGAGCAGAGCTCTGATAGTGTCAGGACAGAGCTCTGGCAATGCTAGGAGCAGAGCTCTGACAGTGCCAGGAGCAGAGCTCTGATAGAGTCAGAACAGAGCTCTGGCAATGCTAGGAGCAGAGCTCTGACAGTGCCAGAAGCAAAGCCCTGACAGTCCTAGGAGCAGAGCTCTGATGGTGTCAGAAAAGAGCTCTGACAGTGCCAGGTGTGAAGCTGTGACAGTACCAGGTGCAAAGCTCTCACAGTGCCAGGTGCAGAGCTGTGACAGTGCCAGGTGCAAAGCTCTTACAGTGCCAGGAGCAGAGATCTGATAGTGCCAGGAGCAGAACTCTGACGGTGCCAGGAGCAGAGATCTGATGGTGCCAGAATAGAGCTCTGACAGTGCCTCTGGTGGTGCCAGGAGAGGTCTGTGCTGGTGCTATAAAGGCAGCTCTGATGGTGCCAGGGAGGCAGCTCTGATGGTGCCAGGGAGGCAGCTCTGATGGTGCCAGGAGAGGCCTCTGATAGTGCCAGGGAGGCAGTTCTGATGGTGCCAGGGAAGCAGCTCTGAAGGTGCCAGGAAGGCAGCTCTGATGGTGCCAGGGAGGTAGCTCTGATGGTGCCAGGAGAGGCCTCTGATAGTGCCAGGAGAGGCCTCTGATGGTGCCAGGGAGGCAGCTCTGATGGTGCCAGGGAGGCAGCTCTGATAGTGCCAGGAAGGCAGCTCTGATGGTGCCAGGGAGGCAGCTCTGATGGTGCCATGAGAGGCTTCTGATAGTGCCAGGGAGGCAGTTCTGATGGTGCCAGGGAGGCAGCTCTGATAGTGCTAGGAGAGGCCTCTGATAGTGCCAGGGAGGCAGTTCTGATGGTGCCAGGGAGGCAGTTCTGGTGGTGCCAGGGAGGCAGCTCTGATTGTGCCAGGGAGGCAGCTCTGATAGTGCCAGGTGAGGTGTCTGATGGTGCCAGGGAGGCAGTTCTATTGGTGAAAGGGAGGCAGCTCTGATGGTGCCAGGGAGGCAGCTCTGATAGTGCCAGGGAGGCAGCTCTGATGGTACCAGGAGAGGTCTCTGATGGTGCCAGGGAGGCAGTTCTGATGGTACCAGGAAGGCAGCTCTGATAGTGCCGGGAGAGGCCTCTGCTGGTGCCAGGAGAGGCCTCTGATGGTGCCAGGAATGCAGCTCTGATAGTGCCAGGGAGGCAGTTCTGATGGTGCCAGGGAGGCAGCTCTGATGGTGCCAGGGAGGCAGCTCTGTTAGTGCCAGGGAGGCAGCTCTGATAGTGCCAGGGAGGCAGCTGTGATAGTGCCAGGGAGGCAGCTCTGACGGTGCCAGGAGAAGCTTCTGATAGTGCCAGGAGATGCCTTTGATGGTGCCAGGGAGGCAGCTCTGATAGTGCCAGGAGAGGCCTCTGATAGTGCCAGGAGAGGCCTCTGATAGTGCCAGGAGAGGCCTCTGATAGTGCCAGGAGAAGCCTCTGATGGTGCCAGGGAGGCATCTCTCATAGTGCCAGGAGAGGCCTCTGATAGTGCCCGGGAGGCAGCTCTGATGGTGCCAGGGAGGCAGCTCTGACGGTGCCAGGGAGGCAGCTCTGATGGTGCCAGGAGAGGCCTCTGGTGGTGCCAGGAGAGATCTGTGATAGTGCCAGGAAGGCAGATCTGATAGTGCTAGGGAGGCAGCTCTTATCATGCCAGGAGAGGCCTCTGATAGTGCCAGGAGAGGCCTCTGATGGTGCCAGAGTGGCCCCTCTGATAGTGCCAGGAGAGGCCTCTATTAGTGCCAGGAGAGGCCTCTGATTGTGCCAGGAAGGCAGCTCTGATGGTGCCAGGAGAGGCCTCTGATAGTGCCAGGAGAGGCCTCTGATGGTGCCAGAGTGGCCCCTCTGATGGTGCCAGGAGAGCCTCGGATAGTGCCAGGAGAGGCCTCTGATGGTGCCAGAGTGGCCCCTCTGATAGTGCCAGGAGAGGCCTCTATTAGTGCCAGGAGAGGCCTCTGATTGTGCCAGGAAGGCAGCTCTGATGGTGCCAGGGAGGCAGCTCTGATAGTGGCAGGAGAGGCCTCTGATAGTGCCAGGGAGGCAGCTCTGATGGTGCCAGGAGAGGTCTGTGATAGTGCCAGGAAGGCAGCTCTGATGGTGCCAGGAGAGGCCTCTGATGGTGCCAGGAGAGCCTCGGATAGTGCCAGGAGAGAGTTCCAATTGTATTGGGTCGGAGGTCAGAAGGTCAGACGGCATCTATAAGAGTACTCAGATAGTGCGAAGAGGAATCCCTTCCCCCCTCCCCCCAGGTTCATCAACTCTTATTTTATCGGGAGGGGGGGGGGGTCATGGTTCCGTGTGACACCCAACATTACACCCCTGGGGATTTGGAGACCTCAATTTTTCCCTTAGGTTGCAGCTAACCAATCACAATCAGCCTTAATTTCTCAAAAACTTCTGAAGGGATTTCTAGCAAATCATAAAAAGCGCCTTTTCTGGACCAAGATCTCGCTTTCTGACAAATTTGGTTTAAATCCATTCGGTCATTTGGGCTGCAACTGTGTCTACAGTTCTTATGAAAAAATGAATGGCGAAAGCGTGTCTGTTTGGGACTCCGGCGTTTTCTCTGGCCCGGCTAAATGGATGACCCCGAAGATTTCCAAGTGCAAACTAGGTGAAAAGTAGCAATTTTGGGGGAAAGTTTCATGGTGATTTGTCAAACCACACCAAATTTATAAACAACACAAAAGGCATGTCCTATGGAAACACGATCCTAACTGTAACTACCCGGTGACAACCTCCCTGAGTAATGATTTGCACGAATAATACTGTGCGGAAATCGGGTTTGAGTGAATGTTTATCATTTGGGCTTCATAAAGTGTAGTATCTTGATATGTTAAAATCTTTGTTTCCATCACACTCCAGAATCGTGAAAACATGTGCTTCATTTTTGTTTTCCTAACTGCTGGATGGAATGTGCACAGTTCATTTCCAGCTGTTAATATTTTTTGTGTGTAACAAAAATTGACATCATACAGCCTTTCCTTTCAACTCCCTGTACCCCACCAATATGGTCACATAATTCACTTTATTCTTCTTTCTCTGACTGCAAAGTGAAAGGAGTTGTAAACGCCAGTCCCCATGCTAAATAATATAAGCAGCAGAAGACATTAACTGACATTTGACCTCTGTGTTTGCTGGGCAGCAAATGTGTCAAGATGAATACAGAATTAAAAAGAATATTTATTTATTGTGATTAGTGACTCATCAGAGTCCAGTCAGAGTCCCCGCAGAGACCCATCAGTGATCAACCAGAGTCCCACCAGAGTCCCATTAGAGAGCCGCCAGTGACCAACCAGAGTCCCACTACAGTCCCATCAGTGGCACATCACTGACCCATCAGGGTCCCCCCAGAGACCCATCAGTGATCAACCAGACTCCCACCAGAGTCCCATTAGAGAGCCGCCAGTGACCAACCAGAGTCCCACTACAGTCCCATCAGTAAAACATCAGTGACCCATCAGTCCCAACAGTGACCCATCAGAGCCCCATCATTGACCCATCAGAGTCCCATCAGTGACCCATCAAAGAACCCCCACAGTCCCATCAGTGACTCATTAGAGTCCTATCAGTAACTCGTCAGAGTCCCATCAGAGCCCCATCAGAGCCTCATCAGTGACCCATCAGAGCCTTCATCAGTGATCCATCAGAGTTCCATCAGAGTTCCATCAGAGAACCCTCACAGTCCCATCAATAACTCGTCAAGAGTCCCATCAGTGACCCATCAATGACTCATCAGAGTCCCACAGTGTCCCATCAGAGAACCCCCCCAGGCCCATCAGATACCCCCCCCCCCACCCAGTGACCCATTAGAGAGCCACCAGTGACCAACCAGTGCCCCATCAAATTCCCATCAGAGTCCTATCAGAGTCCCATCAGTGACCCATCAGAGCCTCATCAGTGATCCATCAGAGTTCCATCAGAGTTCCATCAGAGAACCCTCACAGACCCATCAATGACTTGTCAAGAGTCCCATCAGTGACCCATCAATGACTCATCAGAGTCCCACAGTGTCCCATCAGAGAAACCCCCCAGGCCCATCAGATACCCCCCCCCACCCAGTGGCCCATTAGAGAGCCACCAGTGACCAACCAGTGCCCCATCAAATTCCCATCAGAGTCCTATCAGAGTCCCATCAGTGACCCATCAGAGTCCCATCAGTGACCCATCAGTGACCCATCAGAGTCCCATCAGTGACCCATCAGAGCCCCATCGGTGACCCATTAGAGTCCCATCAGAGTCCCATCAGTGACCCATCAGTGACCCATCAGAGTCCCATCAGTGACCCATCAGAGTCCCATCAGTGACCCGCCAGTGACCCACCAGAGTCCTATCAGTGACCCAGTAACTAAGAAAATGTAGCTCTACCTTTTCATATATAGGCGGATCAAATAGATCTCACTGGTGTATCACCCATGTTTGGTTGTCAGCAGCCACATCATTAGGAAAAAAAGCATAAACAAATAAGAATTTGAGGTTGAAGATAATATTTTTTATCTTTATTATTTTGATATAATAGTTCAATTAATGAATCTACAAATAACTCATAAATTAGTAATGGACAACACAGCAAAAAAATTGTTTTTTCGGGGTGATATATACAAAAAATCAAAGTGGGCCCCCATAGGGGAATAGAAAGAGTATATATACAATTAAATAGCAATCATATTGTCAGACACACCATACATTCATACACAGTCAGTCAGAAACATAAAGCATACATAAACTCTGCATTAAAATATTAGTAGATATGTGGAGGGGCAACCTCCTCACGATGTAAGGGTGTCTAAAGTGTTAGACACCACTAGATCAATTAGGGGGATACGCCAGATCAAACAACGGGACACGCCGACGCGCGTTTCGGTGCAATCACCCACTATAACAGAGTGCCACCTTCTTCAGGGCGTTTTCTCTAATTACAGGGGGCCTGCAAATAAGTGAGAATAGAGACAAATGAAAGATAGCAAAGGAAAAGAAAATACATAACAATGACAGATCATGTTGAGAACTAACACAATTAATAATCAAAAAAATATACATTACATATAGAAATGCTAAGGTGAATCACATCACATAATGATAAAGATTAGTTCACAGGTCATCAATAAACCGCAGTGGTGTGGCATGCAGACGCTCAAATTGGGTTTAAAACAGAATAATCGAATGCTGAACAACTAAATCAAAAATTGGTAAACATCTTGATGTGTGAACCCAAAAATACAACTGCACAAAGTGGGTTATCTCTCATGGGATGGGTAGCCCATGAAGGAACCAAAGACAAAAATCTAAGAAACTGAACGCAAGTCGTGCGAAAATGCATAAAGAAAGAAACAGTCCGTATAAGAAGAAGACATAATGTTATAATTAAAGAGAATGTGAGTTTAAAGTCTCACCCAGCTTGGAATTCAGCAGAACCTCGTAAAGAGTGGAGCATCTATAGCGGGGAAAGTGGTGGGTAAATCCACTTGGAATAAGTGTCCTGAATAATAAAAAACAATTTGACATGAAAACGAATTAGTAGTTGTTAAACCTGCGTGGTGCTGAATCAAAGAACAGAATGGCCGGATCAATAGGAGTCCCGCTTGCCTTTCACATAGTGCGGCGGAGTCTCTAGTTAGTGAGTCTTCAGGACTGATGCGAATGCCCCAATGTCTGTGGGTGGAGACGGTTAACTCCGTTGATAGCTTGAAGCTGGGAACAAAGACAGGATGATATAGATGAAAATGAGGGCTAGGGATGAGTAACTGAAAAACTACCAATAAAAGCCTATCGAAAACGCCATCCTATAACCCCATCTTTCTTTTCTTTTGACGACGTCTCATTTTGCTGACCTGGTATTTCCCACCTCGATCGACAATTACCATGATGATTCGTCTGGGAACTTTGATTTGGGACTCATTCCCTTCACAACCCCAATCAAAGGACTTTTGATTGGATGTATTTCAATTATGTCTTTCACTCCATTGAGTGTTAACTTCTGTGACCGATTATCTCCCCCTGGCCAGTTTTTACCAGCTCTCTTTTTGATCCATGATTCTGAATTACGTTTTTATATTTGTACACACAGAGCCAGATTCTCTGTTTAAGCTATTTTGCACGCTATTCTAGTCCGTATTCAATTTCATTTTCTAAACTTTACCTTATGTCTGCATAGAAACAGATCTATCGGCGAGTTTTCCCGGGACCTCACTTCTCTCTTTCTCCCCCCGTGACTGATAGTGACACCTAGTTTTTTTAGATATCGCTCAAGTCCCTTTCTTTCATCCACTTGGCCCAGTTTAAGTTCCTATCTACATCGTTATCTTTTTTTCCCTCTTCATTACACGCCCATTCACGTCACAGCCCTGTTGCCGTTTCATTGGTCTACGGGCGTATTTAAAGATTTGGCGCTTGACCCGCTGTTGACGCGGCTACCTTTCACGGTAACCTCTTATCCGGAACCTCGTTTCTTTTTGCCCCACGTCGGCTTTAGACATCAGGAATCCAACCTTCAGGTAAATTAACAGACGTGTATACTTGTTCCTTGTCCCCCTTTGTCCCTCACAATGCGTACTCTAGTTTAGTCTATCTCCTGACTTTCTCGTAAATTACTCAGTACGCCCCCGCAGCTGATCTGTTCATTTATAAGATCTTTTGATTATGTTCCTTTTCTCCCTCTTTTTAGTTTCTACCTCACCGCTCCGACAATTATCCTTCATCGTGAGCTGAGCGGCTGCTCCCGGGCTTTATTGTCCACTCAACCCGTAGCGATACGATCATGTATTCAGTTGCTTTTTGAATACCGTACCCCAAATTACAAGGTACGACTGAATTGTTTCACTATTCATCCCAAATCATTGGCAACAAGCCAGTATCTTTAGTACCGTGATCGGCTATGATATGGATGTTCGTAGTTACTTATTTTCAACTCGTAATTTCATTTTCATCACTTCATTATTTTTGCACACAGCTTTTCAAGTGATTACCGGAGTTAACTGTGCCCACTCACAGTCATTGGGGCACTTTCATCAGCCTTGAAGATTCTTTACACCGAGCATTCAGTTGCCTCTCAAACACCGTAGCACTCACCTCTAGGTAAGACTGAATCGTCCGACATTTCATTTTAAATTATCAGTATCTAGCGAGCCCTCCCAGTTTCTAACACCAACATTCTACTCCACCTACATCACGATAGGCTTTTATTGGTAGTTTTTCAGTTACTCATCCCTAGCCCTCATTTTCATCTATATCATCCTGTCTTTGTTCCCAGCTTCAAGCTATCAACGGAGTTAACCGTCCCCACCCACAGACATTGGGGCATTCGCATCAGTCCTGAAGACTCACTAACTAGAGACTCCGCCGCACTATGTGAAAGGCAAGCGGGACTCCTATTGATCCGGCCATTCTGTTCTTTGATTCAGCACCACGCAGGTTTAACAACTACTAATTCGTTTTCATGTCAAATTGTTTTTTATTATTCAGGACACTTATTCCAAGTGGATTTACCCACCACTTTCCCCGCTATAGATGCTCCACTCTTTACGAGGTTCTGCTGAATTCCAAGCTGGGTGAGACTTTAAACTCACATTCTCTTTAATTATAACATTATGTCTTCTTCTTATACGGACTGTTTCTTTCTTTATGCATTTTCGCACGACTTGCGTTCAGTTTCTTAGATTTTTGTCTTTGGTTCCTTCATGGGCTACCCATCCCATGAGAGATAACCCACTTTGTGCAGTTGTATTTTTGGGTTCACACATCAAGATGTTTACCAATTTTTGATTTAGTTGTTCAGCATTCGATTATTCTGTTTTAAACCCAATTTGAGCGTCTGCATGCCACACCACTGCGGTTTATTGATGACCTGTGAACTAATCTTTATCATTATGAGATGTGATTCACCTTAGCATTTCTATATGTAATGTATATTTTTTTGATTATTAATTGTGTTAGTTCTCAACATGATCTGTCATTGTTATGTATTTTCTTTTCCTTTGCTATCTTTCATTTGTCTCTATTCTCACTTATTTGCAGGCCCCCTGTAATTAGAGAAAACGCCCTGAAGAAGGTGGCACTCTGTTATAGTGGGTGATTGCACCGAAACGCGCGTCGGCGTGTCCCGTTGTTTGATCTGGCGTATCCCCCTAATTGATCTAGTGGTGTCTAACACTTTAGACACCCTTACATCGTGAGGAGGTTGCCCCTCCACATATCTACTAATATTTTAATGCAGAGTTTATGTATGCTTTATGTTTCTGACTGACTGTGTATGAATGTATGGTGTGTCTGACAATATGATTGCTATTTAATTGTATATATACTCTTTCTATTCCCCTATGGGGGCCCACTTTGATTTTTTGTATATATCACCCCGAAAAAACAATTTTTTTGCTGTGTTGTCCATTACTAATTTATGAGTTATTTGTAGATTCATTAATTGAACTATTATATCAAAATAATAAAGATAAAAAATATTATCTTCAACCTCAAATTCTTATTTGTTTATGCTTTTTTTCCTAATGATGTGGCTGCTGACAACCAAACATGGGTGATACACCAGTGAGATCTATTTGATCCGCCTATATATGAAAAGGTAGAGCTACATTTTCTTAGTTACTGACTTTCTTTTCCCCTACTGCTCTCCCTATTATCCAGATTGGGGTACCCCTGTTTTGAGTGGATATCCCATCAGTGACCCATCAGAGCCCCATAAGTTACCCATCGTAGTCCCATCAGAGTCCCATCAGTGACCCATCAGTGACCGATCAGAGTCCCATCAGTGACCGATCAGAGTCCCATCAGTAACTCATCAGAGAACCCCCCCAGTCCCATCAGAGACCCCCCCAGTGACCCATTAGAAAGCCACCAGTGACCAACCAGCGCCCCATAAAAGCCCCATCAGAGTCCCAATTGAGTCCCACCAGAGACCCGCCAAT
Source organism: Triturus cristatus (assembly GCF_964204655.1). Taxonomy (NCBI): domain Eukaryota; kingdom Metazoa; phylum Chordata; class Amphibia; order Caudata; family Salamandridae; genus Triturus; species Triturus cristatus. The sequence goes on from NC_140595.1 coordinate 839,898,814, forward strand.
GACCCACCAGAGTCCCATCAGAGACCCACTAGAGTCCCATCAGAGACCCGCCAGTGACCCACCAGAGTCCCATCAGAGTCCCATCACAGTCTCATCACTGACCCATCAGTGACCCATCAGAGTCCCATCAGTGACCCATCAGAGTCCCATCAGTGACCCGCCAGTGACCCACCAGAGTCCCATCAGTGACCCACCAGAGTCCCATCAGTGACTCATCAGAGCCCCATCAGTTACCCATCGGAGTCCCATCAGAGTCCCATTAGTGACCCATCAGTGACCGATCAGAGTCCCATTAGTGACCCATCAGTGACCGATCAGAGTCCCATCAGTGACCCATCAGAGTCCCATCAGTAACTCATCAGAGTCACACCAGTGTCCCATCAGAGAACCCCTCCAGTCCCATCAGAGACCCCCCAGTGACCCATTAGAAAGCTACCAGTGACCAACCAGCGCCCCATAAAAGTCCCATCAGAGTCCCAATTGAGTCCCACCAGAGACCCGCCAATGACCCACCAGAGTCCCATCAGGGACCCCCTAGAGTCCCATCAGAGACCTGCCAGTGACCCACGAGAGTCCCATCAGAGTCCCACTAGAGTCCCATCAGAGACCCGCCAGTGACCCACCAGAGTCCCATCAGAGTCCCACTAGAGTCCCATCAGAGACCCGCCAGTGACCCACCAGAGTCCCATCAGAGTCCCACTAGAGTCCCATCAGAGACCCGCCAGTGACCCACCAGAGTCCCATCAGTGACTCATCAGTGACTCATCAGAGTCCCATCAGAGTCTCACCAGAGTACCACCAAAGTCCAATTAGGGAGTCATCAGTCTCCCACTAGTGACCCATCAGAGATCCCCACAGTCCCATTAGAGACCCCCAGGGACCCATCAGAGAGCCACCGGTGGCCAACCAGCGTCCCACCAAAGTCCCATCAGAGTCCCTCTCCTGTTCCATCAGAGACCCGCCAGGTGCTCACCTGAGTCCCATCAGTGACATATCAGTGACTCATCATAAGAAGCCAAATTCACCTCACTGTAGGAAACTCTTTAGTGGAGATAAACACGTCACACATGAAAGCGGAGGCTCCAGCTGAACACCGCTGCTCGATATCCAAGACTGGGCTAGTTATGCAAATCAGGATGAGGTGAAACGATGCCACAGCAGCACATGTTGGCATGCTGCTCTTAAACCCCGTATCAGCAGGGCCTCATACGTGTATTAAATGCTCACTGCTGATATCTGTGTGTGATGGCATCAGTGCTTTAAATGGGCCGGTACTCACCGGTACTGAGTACCGGCTCTTCCGATTTTTTATGCACTCAGTAGTGTACCGGCACTTCTCTGTAGCCAGGGAGAGTACCGATACCCTGATGCACAGCACGGCAGGCGCAGGTTAGGTTTCTCCTCCAGGGCAGATTCCGCTCTGCTTCGGTGGATCATGTAATTATGTATAATGGGTTAATTTGTTTTAGTGCCATAAACGCATTTCTCGTGTGTTTTGACAATGGCTGCAACTGCTACAGAAGTCATTAGGTACGATCATATATCGCTCTTCGCCCCGCCCACTTGCCACCCTCTATTGTAATGAGTACGTGCACTTATTTTTTCCCATTTAAAGCACCGGTGATGGTCAGATCTTGTATATCACCAGCAGATGTCAGCAGGGAGCGTTAACTTGCAGTGAATGTCGGACAGCATCTGTGCTGTAATTCGACCAGTGCCCACCTAATCTCACCCATCATAACAAACAATGTATTCATTCTGTCTCCCCGCTGCATGAATTTAGAGCAGGGTAGTTCACAGCAGACGCAAAGCATTCAAAGGAGTGCCAGTGTGCAGCCAATCTCTGCATCCCACAAAGGTGTAAACTAAAGGGGTATTTATGAATGAGTTGCATCACCCTTGAGCCACGCAATGTGGCACAAGGGGGTGGCGCAACTGCTAAGTAAGATGTATCAAGCCACGGGAGGCCACCCTGCATGGTCGAGCATGGCTTCATGCTGTGTTGCGTTTCTCTGGGGGGGGGGGGGGGGTTGGCGTTAGGCAGCAGTGTGTGCGCTGCGCTGAGAAAGGATCGGAACGCGCCATATAATGTTAAATACGATGCATCCCTGCCCTTTCACGCAGCGCAGGGCAGCAAGGAAGCTTGTTGCGCTGCGTGAATATCTGATAATTGTGGCTCTAACTCTCGCCCCCCATTGGTACCGGCTGTAAGTGTGGTAAACACCATCCTATTCCTGCTAGAGGACACCCTCGCCTCAGCGGCAATTCAGAGTGTGTCCTGCAGGGGGCAGTGCAGGCGCATGCAACATCTCACTTCCACAGCAGCCAGGACGAGACCTATGCATGGATTATTTCAATGGGAGTTTTGCAAAGCGCTACGCGTCACCTGGGTCTCTTCAGAGCACTCAAAGAACAAGCATTGGCATAGCCAATAGGTCTCGTCTTTGGGACGTTATAAGTATTTAGCCATGCAACAGTTGCATAACTAAATACTTATAAGGTCCCAAAAGCGAGACCTATTGGCTATGCAAAAGTAAAAGTGATCGCGATCACGATCAAACATCAAAGCGGCCGTGCGGCCGCGAAAGTGAAAGTAAATGTGGTAAAGCGCGGCGCGTGCGCGCACATGCACTGTAGCTCTAGGGTGGCCTGGTAGCACTTTTTGGAGCCCTCTCAATAAATCTCGCCAGACCAGCGCATGCGCTGGGTCAGGCGAGACCTAATAAACGATAGGGAGAGAAGCGGTCAGAGTCCAACCAGTTTCGGACACGTGTCCAGAGAGCACACCCCCCACTCTCTTCCTTCGGTGAGGTATATGTTTAGAGGAAAGCTCTGCTGAATCCTTCGTTTTCCAGAGTTTTCTGAATTAGAGGTGATTTGTAGTGGGGGCATGCAGAGTGGGGCTTACATGTATTTCGTATTCCACCGGAAGCCAGTGGTGACCACCTGTGATCGTTTGATATCGTTGGAGCAGGCGATATTGTGGTCCGTCGGCTGCGCTGCCGACTTTGGTGCTGGAAACCAGAGTTCCAGCCTCGAGGTCGCGTCCACATCCTGTGATTCTGAGCAAATCACTTTGGGGCATATTATCAAGAAACGGCTTTAAAATTATCGCCGCTTTAGCGGCAGAAAACTGCTGCTAAAGCGGCGATAATGGGCTTGATAATATGCTCTTTGGAATTCCCAGAGAAGCCCGTGTTCTGGTGTGAACAGGGGCTTCGATTGGAATTCTCCAGGGCATATTATCAAGCTCATTATCGCCGCTTTAGCGGCAGAAAACTGCCGCTAAAGCAGGGATAATTTTAAAGCCGTGCTTGATAATATGCCCCTTAATCTCCCCATGCCTGAATGTGTAATGTAAAAATGGTGCTCGTGTAAAGCGCTCTAATACCTTCGAGTCGAGTTCGCGTTATATAAATATGCATATAAAAAATACATTATGGCGACCAGGTCCTGTAATCTCGGTAGCCCGGTGAGGAGGACTCAGTCAGGTGCCATCACCGGAGCTGGTCTCCTCTCTGGTCCATGATCTGTCTAGAGGAGGGGGTGCCAGGAGAGTCACCCCGTCCCTCGGGAGAGACCACAGCATTGAGCTGAGCCAGAGCCGGCTTTAGCGTTGGTGGCGCCTGTGCGACAATGTTTGTTGGCGGACGCACCCCAATACCCACCTCCGTTTCGGATCCCTCACTACCACCCTTTAACAGTGCCCCTCAAGTCTCCATAACCACTCTCTCTCAGATGCCTTTAATTTGTTTTATAGCGCTGTTGCTACTCATACTAGTGTAGGGTGTCAGGGCACTTTACATCACACACACTCCACAGAGACAATCAATCACAGGTGTGTAGATTAGTGTATATATGAAACAGACGACTAGGAGGTACAGGCTTCACGTCATCCATTCTGGGAGACAGTATCGTTTCATAGTGCTCGGTCTGGAGAAGCACAAACTCTGAATTTAAAACTTAACACCATGGCTGGGGGTTCATTTTAATAATCAGAATTGATTTCTATCCAAATGAACTCGTTTTTCCAACATTAGGATAATTAAAGACGGATAAAATCCTAATGCTCTGATCTATGCCTTACAGTTTTAAGCAGCTCTTTGATGACAGTTAACAGCTCTTGGTTTTATGCTAGGGTTATCATTTATAAATTGTAAGTCACAAAAGGATCTCTCCGGAAAATAACATTGACCCACTGACTGCTTTGAGATCTGAATGGTACAGGTTCTTTGCAGCAGGCACGTTAACCCTCTACGCTACCTTACCACAAGTCAAAACTTCCGAAAGAGAAACCTCGATCTCTCTCCAAGAAGCACATTAATCACCAGAGTTATCTTGACATTTATATTTTTGCCTGTAAATTTCTGGAGGACAGGATGTGGCAGCAGGTGCTTTTACAACCACACTATACTTCCAAATACGATTCCCCACCAGAAGTCAGCGCCCGGTGTGGTCGCACCGGACGCACCGCCCTAGACCCGGCCCTGATCTGAGGGTGACAAGGAGACAAGTTGCAATGAATCCCCGAGTTTCCTCCTTGCTGTGAGGGTGCAGAGGACACAGCTTCGCAGGTCACTGGAGAGAGAGAGATTCAGTGTGCCCACCACCACCTCCAGGACTAAAGCTTCTGTTTTCACTCTTTCATCCAATGGTGAGTGTGACTGAGGGACTCTGTCAGCAGAACCATCTTCGCCAGGCTGTTCTTCAGGAGGAACCGGGGTGCAGCCTGCACCCACTGGAAGCAGCAGGGAGTAACCAACAGCTTGGGCCAGGGGAGGCGGCAGGCACTGAAGAGCAGCGGTGGGAATGAACACCCAACGGACAGGGGCTGGGCTTGGTCAATAATGTCGGGGGTGTGATTCAGAGATTTCCCAACAAGCAACGCAGTGTACCCAACTGGAGATGAATGGGTGGGCCGGGGACACCGGACGCGCTCATGGACCGACTTAGAGGTGCTAGCTTTAAGTTATTTAGAAAAGTAAGGCCAGTCGGAGGAGGGCCTCGGTGACATAATCCGGATGGTGTTCTCCACCCTATCAATCAATCAATCAGGGGTTTTGCAAAGCGCACTAATCACCCATTAGAGTCTCATGGCGCTGGGTAGGGGGGGGGGGGGGTGTGCAGCTCCGTTGGGGTCATTCAAAGAGCCAGGTCTTGAGGTGTTTCCTGAATTGGTGCAGTGTCAGGCTTCGTCGGACGTGAAGGTGGAGCTCATTCCAGGTCTTGGCTGCGAGGTAGGAGAAGGACCTTCCACCCGCGCTGTTCCTGTAGAAACATGGGGCGGTGGCCTGGGAGAGGTCAGCTGAGCTGTGGTTTCTCTTGAGGGCATGGAAGGAGAGGGGGTTGTTGAAGTATTGTGGGGGGGCCTTCTAGCCATGCGTGAGCAGCTTGAAAGTTTCTTTCAACGGGGAGCCTGTGGAGGTTGCATAGGTGTTGGGTGAGGCGGTTGTGCCTTGTGCTATCGAGGATTAGTCTGGTTGCTGCGTTCCGGATGGTCTAGGGTTTGTGGAGGAGTTTGATTCCTGCATAGAGGACATTGCCGTAGTCCAGTCTGCTGGTGATGAGGGCGTGAGTGACCATTTTCCTAAAGTCAGAAGGTATCCCTTTGAATCTTTACGTAGTATACGGGGGTGCTGAAGCACGCAGAAGAGACGGCGTTGATCTGGCGGCTCATAGTGAGCGATGAGTCCAGTGTGATGCTGAGATTACGTGCATGGTCTGTCGGGGTGGGTGGGTTTCCGAGGGCGGGGGCCACCATTTCTTCCTCACAGCCATGTCGGGCAGACAGAAGAAGAAGAGCTGACATATTAGTAGCCGTGACCCACCGACAGACCACGCTTGGAAGAAGAGAGGAATCAGGAAAAGCAGGGAAAGCGGGCGAGGTGAAAGCTGAGAAATAACACAAAAAGCTGCAGAATGCCAAGCAGCGTGCACGGGCACACGGCGCCTACAACTCCAGGAAAGGAAAGTTTGAAACCACCTGAACCAAAACAAATCTTATAGAAAGTGAGAAATTGGGTTGTTGGTTGAAGGGGGTATGAGCCCTTCTCAAGCAACAACCACAATATTTGTCAAGGTGAACTACAAGAGTCACTAAATTAACCTGTGCTTAACCCTCTGATAGCTTGGCACAAAAGCAGTCAGCCTTAACGTATGTGTAAAACATTTATACAGCACACAAACAGTAATAAAGTGAAAACACAACATGAAAAATCCCACACCAATTTACAAACATAGACTACAATTTAATATATTATTTGACACCAAAATCACAAAAATTCGATCAATAGAACCGAGGTATGAATTTTTAAAGTTTAAAGTGAAAAAAAGCTCCTAGAAAATCAAAGCGCCAACCAAGAACATTTAGTAGCGTGAGACTAGGAGAAAATTAAAAGTTCGTATACACAAAGTCGATTGTTCGCTGTCTCTGTTTACCTTCAAACTCAGAAGAAATTTTGAATAAAAATAAATAAAGTTCAGTGGGACAATGCAGTCAGCAGTGTATGAGGAAGAGGTGTCGTTGTCGTGGAGCCACTGGACAAAATTACGGTGAAGGTCTCTACATTCCGAATTAGGACCCGATTCCGATCTCGCTCGGAAAGCCTTACGGCTGACTCGGTCCCATAGAGCTTTCCAAACAACTCGTGCTCCTGGGCTCCGAACGCCCGAGTACGATGCAAGTACGCTCTGACGAACTCGGGACACTCGGAGCCCCACTGAAGACAATGGGAGCCTGTTGTACGTTGCGTACATAGGCTACCCCCTTTTGTGAGGACGTGTCGGTACACCTCCGCACCATGCATGCATGTGTAGGGGGTCCCCCTGTGACCGAGTCGTAGGGCTACAGGTGAAGGCGGGTCTGCTACAGCCCCTGAAGTCCCCTTCCCGAAGCTTTTTTCGAGTCGGAGGCTCCAGGTCGATCCGGCTGCTCGACGTGCGCATCGTACTTGGTCCCTCGGAAATCGGACCCATTGCGCTGCACGAGTCAGCCATGTTGTAGTCGTCTGAAGGGCTTCGCTGACAGGAACGAGTCGCTCGGAGCACGAGGCGATATTCACATCGTTCTCTCTCGCTCGTACGGCAGGGCGAGTCGCTCGACAATCTCACTCGCGACTCAGACTCACTCCTGACGGATGCCGTCAGGAGCCCTTCTGAGAAAGATCGGAATCGGGCCCTTAGTCTCTTTTTTGGAAGTCAAAAAGCTCCAGCAGGGTGAAGTCGCAGCCTATAGCCAATGAAGGCTCCTTGAGGCCAGATCTCCCATTCACAAAAGGGACGCTGAACAGGATTTACTGCTGCGGAGAAGAATATAGCAGGAGCTACCACAAAGTCAGGCCGACCATCACTGCAACTTGGATGGATGACAGGCAGGTAGGTCCAGGTCTCCTCTGAGTTCCCTGAGCACTTTGTGGCTGAATTGTTTTTAAAAGTCTCAAGTTTTGGATTTGTGCTACCTAGACACCTTTACCACCACCTCCAAGAGACCAGGACTGGAGAGGCACCACGTGGAGGGTCAGGACTAACTCAGGCTTGGTCCAAGTGTGGGTTCAAGTTGGTTGGAGCCTTTTCTATCCCTGAGGCTCTGATCAGGAGGCCAGCCATCTTGCCCTTGAGTTACTCTGGAAGTCCTAGATTCACGCAGAAAACCAGGTCTCAAGCAAAAGGGCAGACTTTTGGGGGCACATGGCAGGCTTCAGGCACCAGGGGAGTCCTCTTGGTGCAATAGGCAGTCATGTGAAGCAAACAGAAGGCCACATGAAGCAGGGCAGCCCTCTGAGATTCTCCACAGGTCCAGAAGTGAACTGAAGAGTGGGTCTGTGGGTCCTAATATTATATCTGGTGCCATCTTTGAAGCAGAAGAAACTTCTGAAGTTTTCTCCTTACAGACTGGTTTTGAATTTCCTGCCTCCCTTCCCTGGTCGCAGGATGTCTGGGTGCACAGAAGGCCAGTCTGAAGTTCTTTGTGTGTGTGCTGAGGCAGGGTCTTGGAAGTGGAAGTGGGGCTGTCACCCAGGAAAAAGGCTGCAGGCACCAAAAGGTTAGGACAGAATGCAGAACAATGTCATACTTTTACCCCAGTACAGAGATCTGGGCCTAAATCCATCGGTTTGTTTTGCTCACCATGCCATTCCAGTTTGAACCCAGCCATATGCTAATCAGTCTTGACCCTGTGCCTCATGGGAACAGTCCAGCCCAAACTGCCAAGCCAGGTCCTCCCTGTACTAGAAAAAAGTATCCTAGGACCGGTTTCGGGGTTTCACCCCTCTTCAGCCAGGATAGCTTGATTCCAGTGGCATGGAGAGCACTCCATCCATCATTTCCTTGTGTTAGCTTTCTAAAAGTGGCATTTGCAGAATCGTGACTTGAAATCTGACTTTACCATTACAAATGAGTAAAATTACAATTTCGTAGACACCAAACATGAAATTTCTACCTGCTCCCAATCAAAAGTTTTCACTTATTAACCTCTTCAGTGCCCATGACGAGATAGTCTCGTCATGGAGCACGGTTGCGCTGTGCCCATGACGAGACTATCTCGTCATGAACCCCGCCCGCTAATGTAACGCCCGGCACAGGGCGGGGAAAGGGCGTGGCACTGAAGGGGTTAAATGTAACAAGGTAACCCAATGGTATCCTATGGGAGAGGTAGGTCCACCACAGTGAAAAATACATTTTTGAGTTTTTCACTACTAGGACACGTAAAACTGTAAATTACATGTCCAACTTTTTAAGTAAAAAGCACCCTGCCCTATGATCTCTTTAGGGCCTACCTAAGGGCGACATGTATTAAACAAGCATTTGCAATGTGATAGGTCTCACATTCATGCAAGTTTAAGCTATAGGCATTGTAAGTGACAATGCTGTATATTTATGTTTTGGGTTTTAAAACATAAATAAAAGGCATTGTCATTTACAATACTAATAGCTTAAACGCTCGCAAATGTAAGATTTATTGCATTGCAATAAAGGGCCTTCTCAAGCGCTTGCTGGATTGTAAATATCAGAGGAAGAGACCGGCCTGTGATATCTTCAATGTAGTGATAAATAGTGAAGTGAAGAAGATGTGTAAGAGTTGCAAATTACACAGACACAAAGCGTGAAGTGAGAGTTATATATGATCCAAGCTATAAACACTAACAAAGCACTCCAACACCTTTTGCTCTGTGATTACACTGGCGTGGCTCAGGAGGAAGTGTGGGAAGGGGGGCTATTTCCTGCCCTCTCGATGATTTGAGTGTGCAGTGTGGCATTGCATAATGTCATTGCTATCTTTGGCCTAATAAAAAAACACTCCAGATGTTGACAGCCCTGGCTTCAACTCCTGGTGCAGGGCGGGCTGTGCTTTATGGCAGGAATGGAGAGAGAGAGACAGATGGTCTTTGCTGCAGCTGCAACCTCGTAGAGTGCCCCTGCTATTACTAGTGAGCGAGAGGCGCTGAGGTGGTGGTCTTGTCATTGGTGGTGGTGGTATTGTTGGTGGTAGTATTCGTGGTTTTAGTGGTAGTGAGATGATGGTGGTATTGGTGGTGGTGGTATTGGTATTGGTATTGGTGGTATTGGTGGTGGTGGTATTGGTGGGGGGTGGTGGTATTGGTGGGGGGTGGTGGTATTGGTGGTGGTGGTGGTATTGGTAATATTGGTGGTGGTATTGGTGGGGGTGGTATTGGTATTGATGGTAATATTGGTATTGGTGGTACTGGTGGTGGGATTGGTGAGATTGGTGGTGGTGGGATTGGTGGTAATGGTGGTGGTATTGGTGGTGGTGGTATTGGTGGAGGTGGTATTGGTGATGGTATTGGTGGTATTAATGGTGGTATTAGTAGTATTGGTGGTGGTATTGGTTGTATTGGTGGTGTTGGTATTAGTGGTAGTATTGGTAGTGGTGGTATTGGTGGTGGTGGTGGTATTGATGGTGGTATTGGTGGTGGTATTGGTATTGGTGGTGGTGGTATTGGTTTTGGTGGTGGTGGTATTGGTGGTAGTGGTAGTAGTAGTGGTGGTATTGGTGGTGGTGGTATTGGGGGTATTGGTGGTATTGGTGATGGTGATATTGGTGGTGGTGTTATTTTTGGTGGTATTGGTGGTGGTGGTATTTGTGGTATTGGTGGTGGTATTGGGGGTGGTGGTATTGGTATTGGTGGTGGTGGTGGTATTGGTGGTGGTGCTGGTGATATTGGTGCTGGTGGTGGTATTGCAGGGATTGGTGCTAGTGGTATTGGTGGTGGTGGTGTTATTGGTATTGGTGGTGGTGATATTGGTATTGGTGGTGGTATTGGCAGGTGTATTGGTGGTGGTGGTGGTATTGGTATTGGTGGTGGTATTGGTGGTGGTGGTAGAATTAGTGGTGGTATTGGTGGAGGTGGTATTGGTGGTATTGGGATTGGTGGTGGTGGTATTTGTGGTATTGGTGGTTGTATTGGTGGTGGTTGTATTGGGGTGGTATTGGTGGTGGTGGTATCAGTGGTGGTGGTATTGGTGGTGGTGGTATTGGTGATGGTATTGGTGGTATTGGTGGTGGAGGTGGTGGTATTGGTGGTGGAGTTATTGGTGGTGGTATTGTTATTGGTGGTGATATTGTTATTGGTGGTATTGGTATTGGTGGTGGTGGTATAGGTGGTGGTGGTAGGGGTGGTGGTGGTATTGATGGTGGTGGTGGTATTGACTGTGGTGATATTGTGTAGTGAGGAAATGGGGTTAACTGCAGACATTGCTAAGTTAGCATAAGTAGTATATGCCTAGCTGCCATTATGACGCTTTTTGCACACGACACTACATGGCTCTGTTCTCGTGAAATACTTTGCTGGCGCTGCTTCACCTGAGAACTGTCAACCTTTCACCAGCGGGGCACCGCGCTCTCTGTCTGCACAGCGTGTTCAAGGTCGAATAACAATGTATGCTGTTGATTCACTTTGGTCAGTCCCACGCACATACACATAACATGAAGCACAACTGAAACTCGGGTGCTTTTTAATGTGGCATTGCATGCATGAGAAGGCACTTGGAGAAAACCTTTCCAACATAGAAGAGCTGTGCTGATCCTTGGATGTAATTCACTGCATCTGATCTCGTAGGTATAGGGTCTCGCTGACAAAGCCCAGAGGTCTTCTATCATGATTCTAAACTAGCTCATGAGCACGGGGAGACTGGTAAAAGGAGCAATAGCTCCAATTTCCACTGTCATTATAATATGATTTCCCCTTTTGTGCTTTATGGAATTGCAACAATGCTGATTATATTGCTCTCATGCATTATGCTGCTCGTGTTGGCTAGAGTACTGCACCTTAGAGCACGTTAGTTAAAAATAAACATTTTAAAATATACAGTGGCTCTAGTTACTCACATTGTGGACAAGTATGAGTGTGATCGAAAGAGTGTTCTCGTTTCCCACTATTCCTGAGAGTTTCCTAAGTCGCATGTTCTAGGTTGTCTAATCATTGGCAGCTTCGCTGTAGTACGGAGAATGAATGAGACACTAATGCTAGTCGGATTGGGGTTCTGGGCACTGAGGTGTATTTTTTGGTACACAACAGTACACCAAGGTCCTGGGTTCCTGCGCATAGTTCTATGCATGAGCAGAATCCCTGCAACAATTGGTGGTGGTGGTACTGGTATTAGTGGTGATGCTATTAGTGGTGGTATTGGTGGTGGTGTTGGAGGTGGTATTGGTGGTGGTGATGGTATTGGTGGTGGTCGTATTGGTGGTAATGGTATTGCTGGTGGTGGTATTGCTGGTGGTGGGATTGGTATTGGTGGTGGGATTGGTGGCATTGGCGGTGGTAGTATTGGTATTGGTACAGGTGGTATTGGTGATGGTGGTACTGGTATTGGTGGTGGGGGTGGTATTGGTGGTATTAATGTATTGGGGTGCTGCTGGTGCTGGTGGTGGTGGTATTGGTGGTGGTGATGGTATTGATGGTGTGGTATTGGTGGTGGTGGTGGTATTGTTGGTGGTAGTATTGGCGGTGGTGGTATTAGTGGTATTGGTGGTATTGGTGGTATTAGCGGTGGTGGTGGTATTGGTGGTGGTGGTTTTGGTGATATTGGGGGTGATATTGGTGGTGGTGGTATTGGTGGTGGTATTGGTGGTTTTTGTGTTGGTGGTGGTGGTATTGGTGGTGATATCGGTGGTGGTGGTGATATTGGTGGTGGTATTGGTATTGGTGGTGGTGGTATTGGTGGTTTTATTGGTGGTGGTGGTGATATTGGTGGTGGTATTGGTGGTATTGGTATTGGTGGTGGTGGTATTGATGGTGGTGGTGGTATTTGTATTGGTGGTGGATGGTATTGGTGTTATTGGTGGTAGTGGTATTGGTGGTAGTGGTGGTATTGGTATTGGTGATGGTGGTTTTGTATTGATGGTGGTGGCATTGGTGGTGGTGGTTTTGGTGGTGGTTGTGGTATTGGTGGTGGTGGTGGTATTGGTGGTAGTGGTATTGGTGGTAGTGGTATTGGTGGTGGTGGTATTGGGGGTGCTGGTACTCCTGGTATTGGTGGTGGTATTGGTGGTGGCATTGGTGGTGGTATTGGTGGTATTGGAGGTGGTGGTATTGGTGGTGGTATTGGTAGTCGTGGTAGCGGTGGTGGTATTGTTGGTGGTGGTAGTATTGGTGGTGGTGGTGGTGTTGTTAATAAAACAGGCATTTGAAAACAACCCGTCAGGTGGCTTAGTGCAGATGACATGTAACACAGATGTGCTGTTGTCAGCTTCAGCCCATTAGCACACGATTATCTGCTACCTGGAATTCACATGACTTAATTCGCATATTATTTCTAATTCATTTTATTTGGGGGGGGTTGAAACAGACATAAGATAATGCCAGGTTAAAGTGATTGAAAGCAGGTGCCCGTGATACGAGGGCGGCCGTGCTGCTTAAAAAAACAGAAGGGGTTTCAGCGGAAGCAGCTCATGTCCGGCCTGCAGTAAGAGAAACTCAATAAAGTGAATAGTGCTTCCAGACTAAATAACAGGTCCCGTGTAACAACCGAAGTAAAGGGGCCAGTAACCATGTTAGGTTACATATGAAGACAAGGCGGTACTAAGGAGGTACTAACAAGCCTATTAACGAATCTGAAGGCAGAAATTACAAAAAACAATGACCCAAGACAATGACAAATATGGGCAGAGAGTAGGTGTGGCTTCTCTCCCATACTCTACTATGGCAGTCTCGCAGAGCGAGCAGCGCATGCGCTCTGCCGCTAGGCTCGACCTAAAAAGGGAGTTTTAGGTTTGGCAAAGGATTCATTTTGCCAAGTCTAATTGGCAGTTTAACACTGCACCTAGGCTGCAATGGCAGGCCTAAGACAAGTTTTAAGGAGCTACTTAAGTGGGTGGCACAAGACGTGCTGCGGGCTCACTAGTAGCATTTAATTTACTGTTTCTGGGTATATGTTATGCCACTTTACTAGGGACTTGTAAGCAAATGCCAATCAAGTGTAAGCCAACTTTACCATGTGTGAGCCTTGGTAAAGTGCGCAGAGTCCTAAGGCCAACAAAAACCAATGCAGCAAAACAGGAGGTTTAAAGGCAAAACGGTTTAGGGGAAGACCCCCTAAGGATGACAGGTCTAACATACACTGTGGTGATCTACTCAGCATGGATCCAGTGATCCCTCTTTGTTTCTCCTTTTTAATAGAAAATATAGAAATGGGATCATGGCTGAAGGGCAATGCAATTTGTTTCATTCTACTAGGGCGTACAATTGTCCATTGTTCGGCTTCAAATGGTAATTAAGTTTTGCGCAACCTTCCCTAAGTATGTGGCTTTGATGCCATTCTAAGTGGTTGTGGATGTGGTAGGTTTAATCTAAATGTTCTACGATGTATGTGTGGATTGAGGCTATCATTTGCCAGTGTAACTTGAAAGGGTGGACCACTGAAGGAGTAAACAGACATCTGTGCATATGATGTACTGCGGTTGTAGGGTGTTGTGTGAGTGTCCCTTGACCTGGATGCACTACTGATCTAGCAAGAAGAGGCCCATCGAGATGGCTTGTAGCTGAGTTATTGCCCCAGGAGTTGTCTCCTCACCCACTGGCATGTGACACAACACAACGATGCAATCACCTGAAGGGAGAGACACAACGATGCAATCACCTGAAGGGAGAGACACAACGATGCAATCACCTGAAGGTGGATAACAATTGAAAGCGTAGATGGATCCATACTGAGATAGGAAGAGGATGGGAGACACTAAGTCCAAGCCAACACCTCTACCCCGTGTGTTGCAGATGTTGTAGGGCATTTAGGTAGAAGCAAAAGCAACGGACCAAGGTGGGGCGGTGCAGAGACAGAATATCAAGTACAAAATATCGAGTTGCACAAATATCGAGTCATTAATATCGTGGGTCAGAAATATCGACAGCAAGGGGGCGTGGCTTGGACGGCAGAGCTTATGGCTGCCTGATCCCATCACTCTGCGCTACGAGGGGACAATAGACCTCCGTTATGGAGATTAACGTAAGTGGAGAGTGATCACCTTGTGAGTGGATCACTATGAAGTGAAGCGGCACCAGCGGTTTAGTTAGCCGAAAGTAGAAGCCCTCTGAACACCAGATAACTGATCCTGATTCCGACGTGAATCGGAGAAGATGGCCAAACAAAATGGCGAGGCAGTAACCCTAATCGTGACACTAGTGACGTCTCACCTCTTCAGTTCTCCCACATGTCGGTCTATTAGACTAGCGGCGGATATTATTTCCCATCAAACGGTCAACACACAGTAAGACTCTTTATTGACAATGTTTTGTCTAAAAACGGTTTAATTACCGCAACACTTGCTCAGCCATACGCTGCCTGACCCCAAACTGGCGCTTCTTTCAATCGTTACGGAGCTTCTACCATAATAGCCTTTTTGACCGGCAAGTGTCAAAGTTATTCATCAACACGTATGGTTCAGGTTAATGCTGATTCTAACCTCTGTCAGCCCTTCTTGCTCCTGGAGCGTTTGTGCAGAGTCTTTCACGGTGGAATTAGCCCGACTTTAAAATGGCGGCGTCTTTAATCTACCCTGAAGCTCCGAGCGCACTCGTACATACACGCTGACCAGAAGATTCTTGAACTGTGGTACTTGAGACTGATTGAATTCTTGAATTGTTTTACTTGAGACTGCTTACCAAGTTTAGCTCAGCAATTCTGTACCCAAGGGCTGCCATGCTGTACTATATAATGAATTGTTAGTCCACCTAGTTTCTGCCAGTGCTAATATATTCACACAGCCAGCTAAATCTAACACCTGCCTCGTAATCAATACCACATAGTTGTTATGCCTCAACATCACCTCTGCTGAAGAATTGATACCTTACATAGGGAGATATAGTTGCATAGGTGGTGAATAAAACCTGTTACACTGCTGCCTGAACATTGACATAGCCACTTGAGGTTAACACTGGTCTTTTGCTTAGCTATATACCGTTCTGCTGCCATAAAGTGATAGAAGACACGTGCCCACTTTATCCAACGTCCATTCTAGCTTAAGGTGGGTATTGTCGCAGGGTCTCATCACTATACATCTTAGACGGTGTCCCTGTGTACCTCTTTCTAGTTAATAATATCTAAATAAAGAATCGTACATCCTTCCTGGCTACGCGCGCCGTTTTTGTTGCATGATGGCGGATAAAGAATCTAGAGCGCAATATAAAAAATCTAAGGCTGAACCGGCACTCTCTGACTCACCGATCAAGGCCAAAACGGACATAAATAGCACTATGGACATGATCCTAAAGAAATTAGCCGATGTCCACGACCTGGCGAAGTCAACAAAGCAGAACACTGACTCCATGCAACTAGAACTCACCACCATACGTGCAGACATGAGCACAATTAATTCGAAGACCAATGACGCTGAACAAAGAATAAGCGATATGGAAGACACCGCTTCTCAGGCCAACAAGGAAATAAAGTACCTTTTGGATATTACCAGCAATCTCAAAAGACAAGCTGCTGATTTGGAGCACGGCAATGGGAGAGGCAACATTCGAATTCTGGGGATTCCGGAGGGCTCAGAAGACTCCGTTGGGTCTTGCGTGACATTTCTGGAATCCTGGATACCCATGGTCACAGGAATAAAATTCCATCAAAACTTGGCACTAGACCGAGCACATAGAGTTCCAACGTTTAACTCCTCGACCAGGAAATCGACTCGCCCTATCATCTGCAAACCACTGAGGTACCAGCACACGGAAGCCATCCTTAACTTTGCCCAGAAAAACCGCCAGGTCTCCTGGGAGGGACAAAAACATAACTTTTACGCAGGACTATTCAAAAACCACAGTGGATACAAGGAAGGGATTTCTTTTGCCAAAGGATAAACTGAGAGACAGGAACATCCAATTTTCTTTCGCAGGTCCCGCAAAATTCAGAATCTTTGAAAATGGAACACCGTATTTCTTCACAAACCCAAATGACCTGGCAAAGCACTTGGAAGCTCCACGAACTCAAGACATGGCCCTATCGTCATCAGCCTCAAACAAGAGAAAGCCATGATATCCTTTTGCGTTTAAGTTTCGCAATTGATCCAAGATAGGATTCAGATTTATTAGAATCCATGTGGGTGACTTGACAATAGACTTGGCTGGTATATTTTATTAGTTCACAAATGTCAGCATGATGCCACATATTCTCCTGAGTGGGTTTCTACCCTGAGTTACTGATTTCAGACGTAAATGGATGATTCCGTGAGTCTAGGCGCCATGGAGATTTTGATGCTCTGTTTTATGTTGACCTCTGTAGATTTATTTTATGTTTGGTTACACGATAATATCTCTGGTTATCACAGAGGTGAGTTCAGAATTACTACAGCTTATTAAGTTTTGGATAGCGGAGAGGGAATAATTACTATTCCCACTCCAACGAGTGCAACACTAGGAAAAGTGTTGGCTAGCGGAGGGGAATAATTTACTATTCCCACTCCAGTAAGTGCAACAGTAGTGAAAGTGTTGGATAGCGGAGGGGAATAATTTACTATTCCCACTCCAGAGAGTGCAACAGTAGGGAAAGTGTTGGATAGCGGAGAGGAATAAATTACTATTCCTACTCCAATGAGTGCAACAGTAGTGAAAGTGTTGGGTAGCGGAGGGGATAAAACCAAACATTACAGCTATTGAACCTTAACCCCCAAACAAAATAAAAACAAAACAATTACCAAAAATGTTTATCAATTAATAAATAAATGTTAATGATCAACTAGTGTTAAATTT
Source organism: Triturus cristatus (assembly GCF_964204655.1). Lineage (NCBI taxonomy): Eukaryota > Metazoa > Chordata > Amphibia > Caudata > Salamandridae > Triturus > Triturus cristatus. The sequence goes on from NC_140595.1 coordinate 839,916,012, forward strand.
ATTTAAACTAAATTACTTTCCACCCTCTACCCCAATAAACACACTTACATTTTTTACGCAATTTCCATTACTAATTTTACATTAATAAATTAATAACAATTAACATCAAATCATAAATAATTTAAAAAAAATGTCTTCCCAAAATTTGCAACTATAAACCCCACAACTCAGGCATCAAAATTATTCCACAATTAGCATATTTTATTGTAATTAATTATTTGGCATTAATTAACAAAAAATTAATTAATTATAAATAGTTTACCTCCCACCATAATCCCTATAAATGACACCACCAATGTTGAAAAACATGACACAATTAACATAATTAATTAACATTTAATTAATTAATAACAATTAACAAGCAAAAAAAAAAAATATAAAAAAATAATTCACACAATTAACAATATAAAAAAACGTTAACTAAATGTTATAATACAATATTAAAAAATGTATTAAAATAAAATTACTTCCCACCCTACTCCCCTATCAACCCACAACCCCCTCCTAAAGAAATTACACAATTAACTTATTTACCAATTAATAATAATTAACAACCAATTAATAAATAATTGATAATAAATTAATGACCACAATTAACAATAATAAATATTAAATACATAAATATGAATTATTATAAAAATATTAATTAACAAATTATAATAAAATTACTTCCCACCCAACTCCTCTATCAACCCACAACCTGCTCCTAAAAAATTGACACAATTAACATAATTACCAAATTAATTAATAATAATTAACAACCAATTCATACATAATTAATAATAAATTTATTACCACAATAATAGAAAATATTAAATACAAAAATATTAATTAATAAATATTAATTAATTCATTATAATTAAATTACTTCCCACCCTATTCCCCTATAAACCCAAAACCCGCTACGGAACTAAAACGCTAAATTTACTTAAAATAAAATTAATAACTCCTAAAAATGTAATACATATATTCAAAACAAATGCAATACTAAGACAAAACAATAGAAAACATACATTTAAAATACATACTAAAATACTTAACACTAACTAAAAAAACGATGTTTTTAACAACTATATTTTTGCAAATGATATTAATGACTTCGATATTTTTTAAAACGATATTAATAACTTTGATATTTTTTAAAACGATATTACTTATCTTAGATTCAATATTCTTCACAACGATATTCTGACAGTCGATATTTTTTTATCCCGATTTTCTGCACTCTATATTAGTGCAAGTTGAAATAAAGTACTCGATCTCTTGCTCAGGGCAAATGCATTTTCATGGTTTCACCTGTGCCCACTTTAGAAGCTGTCATGAAGGAAAGTGTACCAAATTCTAAAGCTCTTGATCTTCGTTGGATACCATGGGCTAGTTCATTGATGTCGGCTGATGTCAATTTCGTGTTTGATCCTTCTTTGCAGACAGAAGAGTTCTTACAATATGAACATGTTCATCCTCTTTCTTTGTCCCTACTCCCTCTTGATCAGTACAAATGTATCATTTACACTGATGGTTCTGCACAGCCAGCCACTGGTTCTAAACATGCTTATTCTGCAGCCTGCGCTATTGTGGCAGGCACGATAGTGGACAGTGATTTTAAGTCGTCCTTGGTTCACACACAATCCCTTGGGGATTGTACAGCACAATTGGCTGAGTTACATGCTTTACTATTGGCTCTTGAGTTTGCTGATCCTGAGGAGCCTACTTTGGTAGTGTGCAATATCTTCTACTGAGTACGATCCTTTAATGACAACTTATTCTTTTGTAAACAGAATGATTTTCGTGATTCAAAGGGTAGCGCAAGCAAGCATAAAATGCTTTGGGTCCGAGTGGCCGCTCTTAAAAATGTTTGCCACTCACACATGTTATCCATACATTAGCACTAGGCCTGGGCGGCAAATTCCGTTCCGCTCGCGGAATTTGCGGAATTTGGGTAATTTCGCGTTCCGCGGAGAACGCGAAATTGCCCAAAAATCTGCGTTCCGCGACTTCGCGAAATTTTTTGCTTGTTCGCGTTCTCAATATGCGTGTTCGCGAGATATTTCACCCCGAGCACGCAAACAGCGATCGCGAACAGGAAAAAAGTATCGCGAACAAGCAATTCCGCGTGTTCGCGGAATTTCTGCGTGTTCGCGGAGATTTTTTGCCGTTTCGCGGAGATTTGCGTAACGCGATTACGCGAATTCCGCCCACCCCTAATTAGCACATCAGTCTGTGGGAGCACACACAGTTGGTAATTCTATGCCTGATGAGGCAGCCTAATCTGCAGTAGCCACGTGCTCTGTAGCAGCTGTTACGCTGTCCATGACTAAAACTGATGATGATATTTTAGCAGCTGTTGCTGCAACGAGGGAGGGGACAGTGTTTCCCTAGGGTTTCCCTTAGCGTTATTCCTATCACTTAAACACTGATCAGGTTCCGTTTGTGACTATTCCCTCAGTTGGTGATTGCTTGATTCCCAACGAGGACTGCAGACTTTTATTGGTTGTGGCTGCCCATGAAGGTATGGCTTTCGCACATGCGGGAGTGAAGGCCACAATTTCTCTTTTACAGCAACGATATTGGTGGCAAGGTTTATACCAACACATGCACAAATATGTTATTTTCTGTGACATTTGTCATCAGATTAAACCTTCTACTGTTTCAGGTCCACCACATGCTCGACTTTCCATTTCAAATCAACCGTTTGGTTGAATTTATCTTGATCACTGTGGGCCTTTGACATCGGATGATGCTTTCAAAGACATTTTGGTTGCAGTGGATTCATGCGCTAGGTTCCTCTGAGTTTGGCCACAGTGCTATGCTGACACGCGTACTGTTATAAAAGATTTGCATGTCTTTGTAGGGACTTATGCCTGTGGGACCTTCCATTCTGACCAAGGGCCGGCTTTTGCTTCTAAGGCTTACCATGATTCGATGAAGTCGATGGGGGTGCAGGTGCATTTCTCGACTCCATATTGGCCTGAGGGCAACTCTGTTGTGGAGCGTCTAAACCATGACTTCAAGCAAGTGGTCCAAGCGCTTGTTTTGCCGAGGCTAGACTATGGCAGTGCTACACTCTGTGGCCTCCCCAAATATACCTTGGCCCCACTAAGGGCTTCACTTAATGCGGCGGCCAGACTGGTCACGGGGACCAAAAGAAACAAGCACATCTCTTCAGTCTTAAAATCCCTAAATTGGCTGCCCTATGAAGCAAGAATTCAGCTACAGATTGCCTGTCTATCTCACAAAGCCCTCCATTTCAAAACCCCCAGTTATCTAGCGCAAAAGCTAGAATTATCCAGAGGGTGTAGACCTTCTCGGAGTGCTAAATCTCTCCTCCTGAAACCTCAGATCTTTCACAAAAAGAGAACGTGTCACCAAGCTTCCTCCGGCTCTGCACCAAAGATCTGGAACTCTCTCCCACTGGAAATACGCAGAATCTCCTCCAAGGTTGCCTTCAAATTGGAAGTAAAAAGATTCATCATGAACAAGTTCCTAACTTAAAAGGGTCTCGGATCCTCTGCTCTAATGCTTTGGACCTACACCCTAAGTCCTGCGGTTGGTGTTCTTCTGCTTTACTAGTCACTTGCTTCCCCCTCCAGTTCACTATATTCCAGTTTTTATCTTACCCTTCATTGTCCCTTTCGATTGTAACCTTTTGTTTGATATGCATATGTGATTTGTTTAGGTTGGTACCCCTTCTGACAATTGTACTGCTACTATTGCCTTCCTTTCCCTCAAATTGTAAAGCGCTTTGATATCCTTCGGGATCATGTTCGCGCTATATAAAACATTATAAATAAATAAATCTTTAACAGCAAGTGTATTAGGTACAGGCCGGGGCTGGTTGACTAATCTCTATGGGGTTCAACGTACATTTAATAATCTCCCAAGAAGATCTCTGGGTCGGCGGACTCTGTACAAAAAGTTTTTGGGCATTAAAATGTCTGTGCCAGACCTTGATGGTCTAGACGTTGTGGTAGCTGCCCCACATTTGACGCAGATAACCATTGTGCTATGTTACAGGATCTACAAAAGAATTGAGATGCTCTAGCAAAAACCCATTTGCCCTCGTCAACGGATGCAGCAGTACTAGTTTCTGGCTGGCTTCCTAAAGTTGGTGATCTGGTCCGGGAGAAAGTGGCAAACAAGAAAGAATTTGGTCTCACATACCATACTCTGGTCCCGGTCCTTTGTCTAAAGGGCACCTGAATTGTGATCTTAGCTCCGCTACCTGGATGCAAAGACAATCAGTTCATTTTAATTGAACATGTCATGTTACACCATTTGGCCGATACTCAATAGTATGCCTACAAACATCCCGCGTCAGGATGCTTCACTTCAGCAGATGTGTTCTGTTTCTCCTGCTTCTCCCCAGCATCTGGAAGGGGAGACTGAATTGTCAATTGATTTGTCACCTGTTTTGCCTTTAACGTCTACAATTATGGTAAACAAGTACATTTCCCCACCTTTTGAACTTTCAGTTCGTATCCCAGAAACTATAATACATTCTGCTCATATAGAAGACCAACCCCTGTTGTTTCAACTCAGCTCCAACGGTTACTATATTGACCAAGAGAACTTTTCTCCGGATACATCTTCGTTGTCTTCATCTATCACATTGACTCCTACTTGGATTTGTGTTTTCATCTCGTGATTGAAAAGAACTTACCTGGTCCCGCCATGGACTTATATCTGGATCGTGTTGTCAGTGGTTTTCCTCTTCATGTGGGTTGGATTTGTGACTGTCTTCTTTCTTTTGATTAATAGCCATCACTTACATGAACACTCTGCTGTGGAACTGGTTGACGGAGCACTGGCCCTACATACTTCTTCGCATAAAATGAAAAGAGACCAAACATTTGTTAATATCTCTGCAGTCCCGATCGCTGATGACATTGTTTGGGGTAAAGTGCCATTCGATGTATATGGTCCGACGAAGACTCTCCAAATTCTATATGTTGATTCCGTGTTTTCTTGGGAGATGTCATTTTACCAGGAATGTATTCAGATGATTGAAATGTTAGTGCTGTTATTTCTTTGTTTTCTCCTTGCAATATTATACTGTTTTTTTATACGGACGATCTATATTTAAATTCAGCAAATTATGTAGATTTATTTTGTTACCAACATTATGGACATCACTTTCTACACAAAACAAGTACTCAAGTACCCATTTTTAATTATACACAATGGGAACATTGCAATACACCTTCTAAAACAAGGTATATTTCGCAGAATTTTTTTTTAAACATATTTCACTGGTTATAATCTATCTGATCCAGCATCATATTATTTCAAATTGAATATTCTCACAATGAATAAATATATGCTTACACATACTACATTGAATTATTCCGCAACCTTAATAGCAGATCTGTCCCTGAAAGGTTATGTTTTTGGAAGGACACTATTGACTTAAAGTCTATTTGGGGCACTAAAGTTTGGCAAGTGCAAGGGAGTGAGTCCTTGCAACGTGCATGCTTAATACTGTCTCAACTAACATTTTTAAACAAGACAGTTCAGCAAACGACCTGTTTCGGTTTAGCCACTGCTAAAAATTTGAATACTCCTCTATACCATCTTTGGCTCAATATGAGGCGTCGCACACACGTACCAACTACTCTATTGAAGATTTGACTTGTATAATACAAAATGGCACTTTTAATTATTCTATGATAAATCCAGAGGGTTGGGTGTTTTGACCTACACACACCGATGCTTGTTATTTACGTTTTACTAATGCTGCTCATGGGTTTATCCAAAATAGACCTGATCCTCGTTACCCTCACTCACATACCACTTATTTAGTTGGTAAATTATGTCAACAGTGGTTGGAGCATTCCACACTATCGTCTGTGAAGCACCATCTTTCCCTTTTGTCAGGTGACATTGTTCTTTCAGATTTTCTTTTAGGTCCAAAATCCCCCTCACACTAAACATTTTGTTTATGTAGGCTATAATTACAGTTAGAAACTATTGCAATGGAAGCAGTACAACGCTTACGCCATATTGATCAAGAAAATGTAGACAAAGTTCTTGCCATGGTTGATAACAGCATAAACACATTATCTTCTTGTACATATACCTTAGACAATATTGTGTCGTCTGTTATTGATATTGTTCAGAATGAAGTATCTACCTTGTATCATGGTCAAAATCAACTACGTTCAGTTATGCAATTTACTTGGAACTTACAAGTCACTTAAGAATGGGAGAGTACCATGGGATTACCTTAATGCTTCCGCACTGTTTTTACCGTTCAATTTGACAGATAAACAGAAAATGTTGTCTATGAAAGATGCAATGTACACTATGTTACACATTGCAAAACTAGAACAGTTACCGTTTACTGGAGTGGAAAGAGATTCTGCTGTATGGTTAATGCATGGTGTTATTTCATTACCCAGCTCACTTTTTCAGTTTACAGCTTGAATGAAACACTATCCTGTAGGTAGATAGGAACCACTTGGGAGCAGTTTCATACATGAATTATGGTCCTTGCCATTCGCATTCCGTTGTCAACATGCAGAAAAAGAAGCTTTCCTTACAGGGGAGGATTGTGACTCTACGGTCGGTCACTTCCTTGTTTGCAAGCAAGTGAAACTACATGGCGCCTGCAACGTTTTGGCGCCTAATTTGGCTTGTTTTTTAAAAGGAACCCCGGTTCCTGCTATTATTTCAACTCTCACTTTGCTTTCTAATGGGCGTTATCTCATTCTCAACAGAACTGCTGCGGTTTACAGGCAGGCATCCCGTACATAGTAACAGTTTCACAACGAGTTACTTGTTGCAGAAATGTCCCGTTCCCCTCCCACACACGGGAGTGTAGATAGTTTGCTTTGGCCTTCCATTCCGACTTTGAAAACAGATTTCAATAAGCTAAGCAGACTCAAAGCGCTATTGTTTCAACAAGAAGTGGCTCTCAAGTGCGCTCGTGAGACCTTCGAATTGCAGGTAGCAATAACAGCTAGTGAAATTCAGTCTTTGCTAAACACATATCTCCCACTACAATTTGGGAAGTTAATTCACCAAATCTTTAATGCGTCTGATACGGCAGGCCAAGCTCACTTTTTTTTAAAGTTGTGGGATCCAGCCATATCACATTGTTTCACACTATATTTGCAGTAATACCTGCTTTTATTCATTCTATTTTTTCCAGTCTATTCGGAAAATTTCCACTGCTGCGCCACCTGGTTTATGGCGTTCTTGTACTTTGATTGCAGTTCCACAATGGCTGCTCGGTCTGTGGAACAGCACAGCCAGGCACAGTTGCAGATGTACTGTGATCGGATGCGGCAACATTTTGATTTAATGCCATTTGGAGCACTTGACATCGACTATTGGCTGACCTTCTGTTATGCCTACTTCACCTGCGTGCAACCTGTGTTCTATTGCATTCGGTGCCGTTTTCAATGGGTCCTCAATGTCTGCCTGTCCAGTACGTCACCAGTTGCCCTGGATAATGAACTGCTGATGGGTCCATTGTTGTCCCATAGGGAGGTCTGTTCTGTGGGTGTGAGTCATGATCCCTGGAATGATCCTTGCGGCCAATGGGTATGAGGAGCATGTCTGTTCCCTTGAATTGCTTAACTGGATGGCATCACTTTTCATTCTGGAAGGTTCTGACGCCTTATTGGAGCTCATGGCATTCCACTTGTCGTGCAAAGTTTTTGGCCCGGAGAATGCGCCGTAATTGCATATATTTTTGCGTAAAAAACCTTGCTTTTTCTCTTTTCCTTTTTATATAGTCTAGATTTGGCACTTTAAATTCAATTTGTTCTCTGATGGAGACACTTTGGTTCTCCTCATCAGTGACTTCTGTGTTAGTCCAGGGCTAACGTCTTGACCAAGGGGAGGGTGTCACGTGGCACGTGGGGACATTGTCATCTTCCCTAAGTTAGCATGAGCACGCAGTAGACTGCCCGCTGCTTTGCGCACGTTATTACAAGAGTTGATTTTGCAAATGCCTTTTAGATATTTTCACATGAGAACCTACCGCTCTGTTCTCGCTTTGCAGGTTCCTGGGATTTAGTCTGAACATTGTGAGCAGGGTCGATATACAATGCCCCTTGTTGTTCTGTTCTGGTGAGGCCCTAGCACCTTGACAAAACATGCAAATGCAGCTGTTGTTTGGGAATACGTACTTTGGTCTTATTGGAATACACAAATAGGTAGCGCACACTTGGAGAGGGACCTTTCCAGGGAGAAGAGCATGACGGCACCTGTGATGTAGATCTACCGTCTATAGACTGAGGTACGAGGTCTGCTGATAACACCCAGAGATCTTCTAAAATATAATCATCCTGCTTCTATACAAGGGGGGGGAGGTTAGGCTACGCTGTCTTTGACTATGACAGCTCCTTTTATGATTTACAGACTACTCGCTATGCTGACAGTATTTGTGTTATGCATTTTTCTGCTTACTGTGGCAAGTATACTGCATATTAGAGCATGTTAGTTAAAATAAATATTTGAAACTTGTTGGTGTCTCTGTCAGATCTTAATGTGGACGAGTACAAGAGTGCGAGCAAAAGGGTGTGTCTTGCAATGGCGATTCCTGAGAGAATCGGGATTTTGTGTTCTGGGGTGTCTAATCACTTGTTCCTCAGTGAGTGAGTAGGAGGGCAAGTGAGGCACTATAGCTAGTCGGTCCTGGGCTCATGGGTACTAAGGTGATAGGATGACTCAGCCCCTATATACTAAGGTCCCATAATCCTATGCATAGTTCTGTGTTTGCGCAGAATCCCTGCAAAAATTCAGAGTGCTGGCAGCAGAGTGAGTCTTTGTCTGTCTTCTGTGTTCTTGCAGAGCTCTGGGCGCAGAGAGCATATTGGTCTGTCTTCTGTGTTCACGCTGAACGCTGGCAGCAGAGTGAGTCTTTGTCTGTCTTCTATGTTCATGCAGAGCACTGGCAGCAGAGCGAGTCTTGGTCTGTCTTTAGTGTTCACGCAGATCACTGGCAGCAGAGGGTGTCTTTGGTCTGTCTTCTGTGCTCATGCAAAGCACTGGCAGCAGATCAGGCCTTGCTCTGTCTGTGCTCATGCAGAGCTCTGGCAGCAGAGTGAGTCTTGGTCTGTCTTCTGTGTTCACCCAGAGCTCTGGCAGCAGAGCGAGTCTTGGTCTATCTTCTGTGTTCCCCCAGAGCGCTGGCAGCAGAGCGAGTCTTGGTCTGTCTTCTGTGCTCACGCAGAGCGCTGGCAGCAGAGCGAGTCTTGGTCTGTCTTCTGTGCTCACGCAGAGTGCTGGCAGCAGAGCGAGTCTTGGTCTGTCTTCTGTGCTCACGCAGAGCGCTGGCAGCAGAGCGAGTCTTGGTCTGTCTTCTGTGCTCACGCAGATCCCTGGCAGCAGAGCGAGTCTTGGTCTGTCTTCTGTGCTCACGCAGATCCCTGGCAGCAGAGCAAGTCTTGTTCTGTCTTCTGTGCTCACACAGAGCGCTGGCGGCAGAGCGAGTCTTGGTCTGTCTTCTGTGCTCACGCAGATCCCTGGCAGCAGAGCGAGTCTTGGTCTGTCTTCTGTGCTCACGCAGAGCGCTGGCAGCAGAGCAAGTCTTGGTCTGTCTTCTGTGCTCATGCAGAGCGCTGGTTATATATATTTCTTGCTGCCAACATCTATATAGCAGTCTAAGCTGCTTTCCCAGAGACAGGGAAGTCCCCCTGACCTTACCGTGTGCAGGGGAATCATTATTTTTACTCCACCTTCTGGTTTTTATGCACACAATATATGTGCCCAAACACTCAATCAAACATTTTCTATCTTACACATCAAGAATTTTCAATTTTGTTAACGAAATAGAGGCGAGGGTTGTGCTTCTCATTCCTATTCCGCAATGAATAAATAGTAAACATTAAAAAATTACATTTCCCATAACCATGAGAATGACTCATAGCACCATCCACCAATCATCAGGCAGTACAGCTTTGAAATAGGGCCCACCATCTTCCTGTCGCTGTCTTGCAATAATAAAGTCAGATTGGAATAACAATCACATCTCCAAAGTTCATGAACTAAAACTGTTGGGCAAGGACTCAATCTCATCGGGACTGCATGATCCTTCCTCAACCTGGTCCACCCAGCACTCGCCAATGAACTCAGCGGGCTCTTGGGTACAAAGCTCCATCTGACGGCCCGGGAGCTGCCCCGCTCACTCGTTTGTGCTCTGCTCTTTCTCAAGGAGAAAATAAGACGTAACTCTTGCCACTAACTTCCATGTGAAAGACAATCACAACATTAGGGAGTAAGAAATGTAAAGCATGTTACATATCATGAACATATAACATCCACATTGTACATTATCATGGGTGGGTAATCCTCGCCTCCGTGTCCTTAATACAACTGAAAGTTCTGGATGCCCAAGCTAGAAAAGTTGTATTCTATGGCAGGGCCGGAGGCTCAGATCATGCTTTCTTAAAGCTGTGCTACAACAACCGAGGCCACATCCATGACTGGTTTTAAGTAGAAATTTCTAAAAGTAGTTTCTGTAGACCAATCGGCTGCTTTCATTATGTCCTCCTATCGGGACCCCAGTGCAAATGCTTTGGAAGCCATTGCTCCTCTTACGGAATGAACACCAAAAATAGAACCATCAGTCCGAGCTTCAGACATCAACCATCTGACCTATCGTGCGAAAGGGGCCGACGCTGAGGCTATGAATGGCTTCTGAAGCGAAATTACCAGCTGGCCTTTACCATCTTGCCGAAGTCATGTTTCATCCTCATAAAATTTAAAACAGATATCGAACCACACAAAATGTGTTATTGTAAGAAAATGCTGGATAAGAAATAAACCTTGAATCAGATTTTGTATGTTTAGAAATATGAAACTATACACCATCGGGTGAGGAGACTGCCTCTCCTTCAACACTCCCACCAGACATCTCCACTCCACCCAAGGGGCCATGGCCACCATCCCACGGATCCGCAAGACCATGACTGGAGAAAGATCCTTCGCCTACCTCGCCGCGATGACCTGGAACTCCGTCTCTGCACCTCAGGCGATAACCATCGCTGCCACAATTCAGGAATGACCTCAAGACCTGGCTCTTCCACTGAACCGCAGACCCAGTCCCCCCTCCAGCGCTTTGAGACCCTCATGGGTGAGTAGTCAGGCTTTATAAGACCTTGATGGTTTAAATCCAGTGCTCTGACATCCGACAGCCATCCGCATTAGATTGAACAGAGCAAAAACGGTAAATTTGGCTGACGATTGTTTCCTGAGTCCAGCATTCTCAGGCCAACAGTCAAGAAACCATAAAACCACCTTCACATCCCACAAACTAGAGTATCACAGCAAAGGAAGATTAGAAAATCTAATGCCCCTTATCAATTCGCAAATCATGGGATGTTCCCAACCGGCTCGCCATCCATAGACTTGTGGCCAGCAGAGATGGATGAACCGACCTGATAACCAGACCATCATCTGCCAAATCTGACAAAGAATTAAAACGAAAGGCAATCCTGTCTCCACAGGATCCTCGCCTTGTGTGCCGAACCGATGGCTTCATTGGTTCTAGGATAAGAGTAGCGTTTATGAGTGCTGTTCAGCACCGGACTGGCCGTAGCGGGCACCGGGTGTTTCCCCGGTGGGCCGCCTGAGTAGGGGCCGGTTTAGGGCCTCTTGGGGGCCGCTTTTGTTACCGGGGTCCGGTTTTGCAGCATAGCTGCAATATCAGCCCTCTGTAACAAAATAGCCCGGAACCAGCACTAGCAAACAGCAGCTCAGCGGGCACACCCCACCCCTCTTCCCCTCGGGGGATGGCCGGGCAGTTTGCCTGGGCCGGTATCGGTTCCCAGTCCGGCCCTGGTGCTGTTGCCCAGCCTTGTTTGACATAGGATAAAGCTTGTTTCAAAAGTCCTGGCGTCTGCCACTGCCCCACTGTTAGAAGGGGGTTCTGACACTGAGCCGCCCAGATTTTTCGCTTTTTGAGCACCTATCTGTTGAGCTTTTACTGTGGGAGAGCCTCATAAGTTGGGACTCACCCACAGTGAACTCAGGATGAAAGAGACTGCATGTAGATTTTACTGGTGTCCCCCTAGCTTGACTAGGCCGCTGCGCAGCCGCTGGAGTATGGGGTACCGGGCTGGTTACATGCAGACACATGTGTCCTTTGGGACATGCATTTGGTATCATATTAACAGTACCTATTTGACCAGAGGGTTGACGCGCTGGCACGTTGTGATTTGAGAACATTATAGGAACTCTGGTCTTGGCTTGTCATATTTCTGGCTTATGATTTACTTTTCACTTGTGACACGTATCTTTATTAAATGATAATGCCAGGTCCATTTTACTTTCCTGATATAATAGTGAGACTTGCATATGTTGTGAGTCTTGCCATGTGGTAAACTTGCTCTCGCCCGTTGTAGGTTTTTGTTTGATGATAAAGTCTTGTTTTTTTCCTGTGTGAATATCACAGGTGATACATATGTAGGTGTGGTTTACGAAGGTTTAAGATGACTTGGTTAGTTTTTTAATGTATTCACCGCTGGGAGTCTTCTAATGCATTCACCGCTGGGAGTTTTTCCACCTATAGCATAGTTGGGATCACTGTTTGTCGATTATGACATTACAGTGACAACATATATTTTGGGGTTAAAACTCTATATACACAATAGTGACATAAAGAGAAATTTATGTATAATATTTATATATATATATATTTTTTTTTCAGGTTGACTGACATTTATATTGATTCTGTGTACTGGGCAAAATTGCGAGGGACTATCTGATGACAATTTGACTCCTTTGAATATAGAGGAGGTAAGATGTTATTATTTACCTCTTGCTTCACTGTATATTAAACTGTCCATCGAGTTATTTTTCAGTGGAGTTGTTACAATAAGACACATAGGATGGTGACCCTTATAATAGTTTTAGGGGTTATATATCCTGTTCTTGTCAAAGAGAGAAAAAAGCTTTCAAATTTCTTGATAAGTAATAAAAAAAATTGCTTTGGAATATTGTTTGGGTTTCTGCTTTAGAGTGGGGCCTTTTGGCTCATTATGGTTGTGACTAGTTTTTTCAACAAGATGTAAAGTGAGCTTTAATAATGAGTTAACTTTGAAGTGGTATTTGAGAAATGTTCTTTCTTCTTTTTCCTCCTTTTTTATTTTCTTTTCTTTATTAGAAACAGTGTTCTCTACTCATACCATTCGGTAATTGGAATTTATTGATTTAAACGTATATGTCAACTGGATTTATTTGAACATTTGAGGTGAGACCCTTGGATATTTGTTGTTGTCTGACTTGGGCTATAGAGTCATGTTAGTATCTTTTCTTGTCTTTTTGTCTTTACTTTTTCCTACTGTCTCTTGGACGCTCTTACTGTTTCTTTTTCTCCTTTTTTCCGCTCTTAGCCTGTTTTTGAGATGTTGGAAATGTTTCACTTGGTCAAATTTATGAAATTTTGACTAAGGGGAACCTTATTATTGAATTTAGATTTTGTAATAAGCTATTTTGTTTTTCTCCATATTTGTATTATCCTTTTCGGTATTTTTTTCTATGAAAATATTCCATGAAAAAACAAATTGTTTTTTTAATTGACAGTAAGCACGAGTGATGTGTTTTTTGTCTTCTTATCTAGACATATAGATGATTTTATTTATGTATGTATGTTATATTGTCGATTTTGGGTTATTTTGTGTGTGGATATATTTATATTTATATGTGTTTTCTCTATGCCGTTCTGTGGATATAGTGTACACTATGTTTAGTCTATGTGTATATATATGTATACTCATTTTTTTTGTAGTATGTGACTTGTATGTTGTGATTACTTTTTATTGAGTCCTGTCTTTGTTTTTATTCATGTATATATATTTTTTTCAGCCCTGACGAAGTTCTTTGTGAACGAAACGCGTTGGCTGATGATGACTCTCTACTACAGAGTAATAAAGGATATAATTTTGAATTGATTTGAAGCCCATAGACTTTTTCTGGTGCACCTTCCTTTTTTGTATGAATGGGTGTGCACACGTGTACGGGCTGCACAGGGGACTTTCCTGGTGTGTGCAGTCCAGGAGCAGCTACAAAGTGAATGGTGTGGCAGGACTTATGCAGAATTGGTTGGTGACATGGAAAAGGCTCTATACAGTGGGAAGAAACATGCCAGGGAAAGTCAGTGTGCTTTACGTGTTTATTCCATTATTCTCTTATGAGGATAGGGAGCACAGGGGCTAGTTTCACTTTCCAAGGGCCTACAAATTCCAGACACGCACCAAAGTCCACTGTAACCTACGTGAGAAGAAGTATTCTGCAGAGTCCAGAGTCATATTTGCACTGCTTTTGGGTCATCCAGAAATGTTATATTTCTCTGAGTCAGCCATAACCAGGGCCTGGCTGGGGGCTGCCCTCAGCAGGCTGGATTAATGACCTTTCTTCCAAGATCTAAGGCCTCCTCTCCACGAAGGGAAGATGGGTGGGGCTACAGGCTAATCCATCAGCAGCTGTCACCTGGTGCCAGGCACCTAGCTGCACAAGGGAGAAGGCAGTTCTGGGGGGGGGGGGCTTTCAGAGACCATGTGGCAGGAGACCCTGGATGACTCCATCTTGAACCAACCCAGAGGCCTGGGAAGGAAGGATGGAGAAGGGGCAGAGAAGTGATGTGTTGCTGTATGATAGGGCAAACAGAGACTTCCTGCCAGCCCCCTCCCCAATTTTTTTGTATTTGCACAGGAAGAGAAGCTCTCTCTGGGGTGTGGTCTGCTGAGGCAGAAGGTGCTGGAGCCTGGTGCAATGGGCAGTCGGAAGGAGGAACCCCCTGACTATCCCAGGATCCTGCGAGCGCCAGGAGAAGAGACCAGGACCAGTGCTCAGAAGCAGGGGCCTCTGCGCCGGGAGAAGAGAGGCCCAGGAGAAGAGCTAGGCGATCCCAACTCTGGGCTTCGTGTGAGGGGGTGGGGGTGGGGAGCACCGTCGCGCCCCCTCACCGAGAAGAGCAAGTTGGGGAGCGCAGGCGCGCTCCCCGTGAAGATGTCCCCAGGAGGGGCCCGGGACTCCAACCCCGTGCCCCAGTTTGCAGCGGGAAGGAGGGGGGAGTGCAGCCGCACTCCCCCAAGGCCAGCGGGACGAGTACGAGCCTCCGTGTCTGCCCACCGGAGCGGGCAGACCAGAATGCACACGTCGGCTCCCGCGGCTGCACACAAGGGTGCGGGCCGGGAGGGAGCCTGCAGGGGCAGTCGGGGGTGGGCTCCCTGGGCTGCCCCCCATCAGTCTGCCAGCACGGGGTGACCGGTGGGACCAGGCCCCCGCAATGAAGAGAGGAGCGGCCGGGGGTGGGTTTCCCAGGCCGCGAGAACAACTCACCAGCAGCACGGGGTCCGGGTGGGACCGGACCTGCAACGATGTCCTGGAGAGGCCAGGGGTGGGCTCCCCGAGCCACGGGTCCGGGTGGGACCAGACCCCCAAAGATGTCGTGAAGCGCCAGGAAGGACATCGCGGCTCTCCCTGGAGCAGCGGGAGAGCCGCTGCTCTAATATGCAAAAGTGCCCATAATGCCTTGCAGGCTTGGACCGGCCTGCAAGGGAAAAACTGCGTTTCCTCTGGTTGTGGTGGCCCCAGAAGAACGGGGTCACCACCACACGTGTGCAAAGGTGCAAGGGGAGCTGCAGGAGCAACGCAGTCTCCCCAGCACGAAAATGGTTTTCCCTACCTAAGTCTCATGGGGACTTGAAAAGAATAACCCCTCAAGGGCTCAGCCAGCATTTTGACACCTCCTGTGCAGGAACTTTGTTTCTACAGCTGGGGTGTGTTGAGAAGTGTGCCAAGTGATGAAGGGCTGAGTTGGGGATGTCTGAAAAAAGACATCCCCAAGAGGTGTAATTGCACTATCAATCAATCAATCAAGGACATTTATAGAGCGCACTACCTACCCATAGGGTCTCAAGGCGCTGGGGGGAGGGGGGTGCCGTTACTGCTCGAACAGCCAGGTCTTCAGCTTCTTCCTGAAGGAGAGGTGGTCTTGGGTCAGGCGCAGGTCGGTCGGGAGGGAGTTCCAGGTCTTGGCGGCCAGGTAGGAGAAGGACCTTCCTCCTGTTGTCGCTCTTCGGATGCGGGGGACGGCGGCGAGGGCGTGGTTGGCTGAGCGGAGGTGGCGTTTGGGAGCGTAGAAGTTGATTCGGTTGTTGAGGTAGCTCGGGCCTTGGTCGTGTAGGGCTTTGTGTGCGTGGGTGAGGAGGCGGAAGGTGATTCTTTTGTTGACGGGGAGCCAATGCAGGTCTCTGAGATGTCCGGAGATGTGGCTGGTTCGCGGGATGTCGAGGATGAGTCTGGCTGAGGCGGTCTGGATCCGCTGGAGTCTCTTCTGGAGCTTGGCGGTGGTGCCGGTG
The DNA here is from genome assembly GCF_964204655.1 of Triturus cristatus. Lineage (NCBI taxonomy): Eukaryota > Metazoa > Chordata > Amphibia > Caudata > Salamandridae > Triturus > Triturus cristatus. Next base: position 839,932,325 of record NC_140595.1, read on the forward strand.
TAGAGGGCGTTGCCGTAGTCCAGTCGACTGGTGACGAGGGCCTGGGTGACGGTCTTCCTGGTCTCGGTGGGGATCCACCAGAAGATCTTCCGTAGCATGCGTAGGATGTTGAAGCACGCCGAGGAGACGGTGTTGACTTGCCTGGTCATGGAGAGAGAGGAGTCCAGGATGAAGCCCAGGTTGCGTGCGTGGTCTGTCGGTTTGGGTGCGGTGCCCAGGGCGGGGGGCCACCAGGAGTCGTCCCAGGCGGAGGGTGAAGAGCCTAGGATGAGGACCTCCGTCTTGTCTGAGTTCAGTTTCAGGCGGCTGGTCGTCATCCACTCAGCTACCTCTTTCATCCCTTCGTGCAGATTGGCTCTGGCGGCGGCGGGGTCGTTGGTCAGGGAGAGGATCAGCTGGGTGTCGTCGGCGTAGGAGATTATGTTGAGGTTGTGTTGGCGTGCGATGGCCGCGAGGGGGCTCATGTAGACGTTGAAGAGGGTGGGCCTCAGCGAGGATCCTTGAGGGACGCCGCAGATGACTTCGGTGGCCTCTGACTTGTACGGTGGTAGGCGGACTCTCTGTGTTCTTCCGTCGAGGAAGGAGATGATCCATTCCAGAGCCTTCTCCTGGATTCCGACGTTGCTGAGGCGCTGTACTAGGGTGCGGTGGCAGACAGTGTCGAATGCCGCGGAGAGGTCTAGGAGGATGAGGGCCGCTGTTTCTCCGTTGTCCATCAGGGCTCGGATGTCATCGGTGGCGGCGATGAGGGCGGTCTCGGTGCTGTGGTTGGCTCGGAAGCCAGACTGTGAGGGGTCGAGGGATCCATTCATCTCAAGGAAGGCGGCCAGCTGCTTGTTGACGGTCTTCTCGATGACTTTGGCTGGAAACGGGAGGAGCGAAATGGGGCGGTAATTCTTGAGTTCGGTGGGGTCCGCTGTGGGTTTCTTGAGTAGAGCGCTGAGTTCGGCATGCTTCCAGCTCTCAGGGAAGGTGGCGGTGTCGAAGGATGTGTTGATGATGTCTCGCAGGTGGGGTGCGATGACAGCGTCGGCTTTGTTGAAGACGTGGTGGGGGCAGGGGTCGGTCGGAGATCCTGAGTGGATGGAGTTCATCGTGCGGACGGTGTCTTCGGTGCTGATCGGAGTCCAAGCGCGGAGGGTGGTGGTGGGGGGTGGTGGTTCGGTCGTGGTGTGCGTTGGTTGGTTGTTGAAGCTGTTGTGTATGTCCGCGATCTTATTGTGGAAGTATGAGGCGAGGGAGTTGCAGAGGTCTTGCGATGGGGTGATGTCGTTGTTTCCTGCGCTGGGGTTGGAAAGCTCTTTCGCGATGTTGAAGAGTTCCTTGCAGTTGTGTGCGTTGTTGTCCAGCCGGTCCTTGAATGCAGTTTTCTTGGCGGCGCGGATCAGCTGGTGGTGCTTCCGGGTGGCAAGCTTGAAGGTGGTCCTGTTGTCCGGTGTTGGTTCCCTTCTCCAGACTTTCTCGAGGGCTCTGCAGTTCTTCTTGGAGCTCTTGAGTTCGTCGGTGAACCATGGGGCTTTCTTGCTGCCGGGTCTGCTGGGCGGGGTCCTCAGTGGGGCGAGCTCGTCCGCGCAGTTGCTGATCCACTTCGTGAGGTTGTCTGCGGCCTGGCTGGGGTTCGCTGAGCTGGCAGGAGGGTGCTGGCTCAAGGAGGTGGTGAGCTGGTCGGCTGTGATCTTGTTCCAGCTTCTGCGGGCAACCTGTTGCTGGTGGTGGTGGGTCATCGTTCTTTTGAAGGTGAAGTGGACACAGCTGTGGTCCGTCCATTGAAGCTCTGTGGCGTGGCTGAAGGCGATGTCTGTGCTGGATGAGAAGAGTGCGTCGAGTGTGTGTCCGGCGAGGTGGGTGGGGGTGGACACCAGCTGCTTGAGTCCAAGATTGGCGAGGTTGTCGAGCAGGGTGCTGGTGTTGCGGTTGTTGTTGTTCTCCAGGTGGAAGTTGAGGTCCCCCAGGAGGATGTAGTCAGCGGAGGGGAGGGCATGCGGGCTGACGAAGTCAGCGATGTCCTCGCTGAATTGGGTGCGTGGTCCCGGAGGTCGGTAGATCAGGGTGCCTCTGAGGGTGGTCTTCGGGTCGGTGTGGATCTGGAAATGCAGGTGTTCGGCGGTGGTAAGGGTTTTGTCGGTGCTGGTCGTGATACGGATGGTGTTTCTGTGGATGATGGCGATGCCTCCTCCCATCTGGTTGGCGGTGCGGTCCCTCCGGGTGATCTTGTAGCCCTCTGGGATGGCGATGTCGGGTGCTGAAGAGGCGTTCATCCAGGTCTCCGTGAGGAAGGCAACGTCAGGGGCTGTGGTGTCGAGGAGGTTCCAGAGTTCGATGGCGTGTCTGTGGACGGAGCGGGTGTTGAGCAGGATGCACTTGAGGTGGGTGCTGCTGGTGTTCGACTTGGCGGGTGCTGGTGCGGGGCAGGTCCGGATGCAGGTGAACTTGCAGGTGCGGCAGCTGAAGGGTCCGTGGGTGCGTCGTGGTGTGGCTTGGTGGCATCCTGGGAGTCGACCGGCGTTGAGTGCGCTGAGGTTGGCGGCGGTGTACGTCAGGCGGGTCGGTCGGGGTCTTCGAGGGCCAGGGGTCCTGGCACTGGGCGCGGTCCAGGCGCGGACGGGCGTAGACGGGCTTACCTTTGGCGCGCCTTCGGCGCACAATCGGCGCGCCCGCTGCGCGTGACCGCTGCACGTTCGCACGGTCGCCATATATGGCGAAGTGCGCGGGGGGGGCGGAGCAGCTGGGAGGCGGGAGCGGGGAGGGTACACAAAGAAAAGGGGCGGGGCTAGCGGTGATGGCGGGAAGCGGGGAGCGGGGAGGGATGAGACGGGGACGTGAAAAAAACGAAGGTGAAGTCAGGCACAAGTGGGGAAAGAAAACAAATCAACAGCAAACAGCACAATACAAATAGCAGATCACTATGGCAACAACGGGGAGACGGGTGCGTGAAGAAAAAACGAAGGCGATATCAGGCACAAGTGGGGAAAGAAAAACAACAGCAAACAGCACAATGCAATACAATACAAATTAGCAGATCACTATGGCAACAACAGACAGGAAGCTGGCACAGACCACGCCGCTCGATGTCAGGGGGCGTGGTCACGCGGCGGAGCCGGGGCAGCGAGGCAGAAGGCGGGGAGGCACACGCAGCAGCTGGTGGCCGTTCGGCGCGGGGGTGTCCCAGAACTGAACTGCATTTACTAAGGTGATTTCCTTTAGAGGGACTGGAAGTCACATGTGTAATGTGGAGTACCTGTGTAAGGTGATGTCATAAGCAAAGTGGGGTTATGTTGCCACACAGTCCTGCTAGGGTGTCTGGCTGTATATGCTTAATCCTGTGATTCACCTGTGATGCCTTTAGGGGCAGTAATTGCAACGCATTCTAATGACCAACAAATGTGATGAGTACTGTCGTTCTAAAGTGATGCTTCAACATGTATTCTTGCTGCTGCGCTTAGGTGAAGAACAATCCAGACTGTTATCCCCTAAGATGTAGAGGTGTATCCTGTATGGTCAGTGGGAGATGTTCAGTCAGGATTATGTGTCACCAGGGCAGGGTTGCCTATTTTAAATGTTTGTTGAGGTAATGGGGTGGTTTGCCACTGGGATGGTGCCAGTGCGCAGGGCCCTCGCTCCAGGTTATGTTCAACTACCTAATCATAAACAAAGGGGGAGTGAAGAGGGATGAGAGTAGAATCGTCCTCCTCTTGTTACTAATCTTCAACAAAAAGATCCTACCACTACATTACATTATGTCGTTCACTATCCGAAAGATTACAATTAAAATGATGGTGTAGAAGAAGTGTATCACAGACCCCTCCAGTTGTTTAAAGAAGGGGGAAACACTTTGAGCTTTTAAAATACCCCTCACACACTGAAAATGAATTCAGTGTCATGCTTCATCATTGGGGTCTTCCCGTCCCTCTACAGGGCGGGGCGTGCTACGACCTACGTAGACGCGGGTGCACTTATATTTGTGAGAAAAGTTATGTGTGTGCATAGGTTGGTAGGGTCGAGAAAGAAAGTGGTGCAAAATGTAAAAGTTCCCTGGCTAGTGGAACAAATATGATATATTTCCTTCCCTAGCTGCAAACATTAAAAATGGGGAGGTGTAGAGGGTGCACTGTAATGAGTAGCCTTCTACGGGGTCAACATGTTTCAAAAGCCATCCCCCTGGCTTTCTTCTTCAGGACCAAGAGCGAAACCGACTCCAATTCTATCATTCACAATGTACATGTGCCGAATATTCTTTAGTGCACGCACTTCATGCCCTAATGTGGCATGCAAGAAATACCCTGTTGGTATTTTATGAATGATCTATAAAGGAAAAAAAGAGAAAAACACAGAACAAGAAACGGAATCCATGATTAATTTTTGGAGCGTAATGTATTGCGCATGAATTACACATCACCACCATGTGGAAAGGACAGATTAGTGGTGAACACCACTGTGATATATGTTTCTCGTGGTTATCACTAAGCACCACAATCAAACACGAGAGCGGGTGCTGTGCTGCCCAAAGTGGAATTAAAAATGCTCACAAGGTTTAAAAACACTGCTCACGATTAGCCTTTCAACGAAATGTTTGAAACAAACAAAGAAATGTGACAAACATTACTCTCATCCACACACACATGCACTCCTACAAAAGCCTGTGATGTAATACAGGGCATTGATTGATTGATATATTATACTTCATCCATACTTATTGTCATAGCAATTATACATACATAAACCCAATTTAGTATTTGCCCCACGAGCTGTCACAGAAGGGGAGGGCACCTGTAGGCAGACACTGCAGAAAGAACAGTGGAGATTAAATGTTTTCCGTTTTTCAACAGATAAGCTTTCCTACTATGCATCAGAGGGCGGCTGTTTTAAAGATTTGCCATCGTCTTACTTACATTCTGAAGGCTGCACACTCTACCGGGTATTACCTTCTCGTGGCCCTGTAGAACGCTTTGTGAGCGTTCGGAGCCCGTACCTAACTTGCCAGCTGATTGAGAAAGCGTGCTAAAAAATGTGAAGCGGGTGAACACTAGAATGTGAATTACACAAAATGGCCGCCTTGCACCTCTTTCTTTCTCGACCCTACCACCTTATGCACAACACATAACTTTTCTCTCAAATTTAAGTGCTCCCGCGTCTACGTAGGTCGTAGCACGCCCTGCCCCGTAGAGGGACGGGAAGACCCCAATGATGAAGCATGACACTGAATTCATTTTCAGTGTGTGAGGGATATTTTAAAAACTCAAAGTGTTTCCCCTTCTTTAAACAACTGGAGGGGTCTGTAATACACTCCTTCTACACCATCGTTATAATTGTAATCTTTCGGATAATGAAGGACATAATGTAATGTAGCGGTAGGATCTTTTTGTTGAAGAATATGTTCAACTACCTGCACTGGGGGCAAGAGGATGTGAATACATGGGAGTGGTGGTACTAGACCCCACCCCCCTACGGGAGGGGTGGAGATGTTATGCAATGTCACAAAGTAATTCCAACAGCTTATGTAAATTGGTGCATAGTATTGCGTAGTGTGTGTGTTTAATAAATGTACTCTTACTTTTATAAAGCAAAGTATAGACTAGACAATCAATTATTGAGTTTTATTTCTGCGCACCTGTAATGGCGATTACTAGCCCATACCACCTCCCTTGAGTAAGCCTCAGACTGCTCTGCAGCGCTACCCTCTGAGAGTCAGGCGCTACAATTGGGTGTTTGGTTCCCAGTGAAGGACAAATGTCATGTTATTTGTGCAGGTCTTACAGATACTGCCTCGTTTTCCAACACTCACGAAATTCAATATGCCATGAGGGATAGACTCCCTGATTGCACTAGAGGACGCGCATGAACCAATGGGTCCTTGAGAAGATCCGGGCACCAGGGTTACATCACTGGAGAGTCACAGGACATCTCCAGAAGTACTGAGAACCACGAATGAGCTCTCCAAAGCGGAGCCACTAGAATCAGCTCTGCTTCCTGCCTCGCTACCTGAGTCGCCAGTCTACAAATTATCAGGAAAGGGAGAAACGCATACTGTGGATACACACACTAGTCTTGGAGAAAAGCGTCTGTGACCAATGGGTTCCGCCTCCAACTGAAGAACTGTTCTAGTTGAGAATTCAGACTGGAGGCAAAAATGTCCACTTTGCAAGGGACCCATAACTAATTCAGTCAGTGAAACACTTGAGGGTGCAGCTTCCAATTGCTGCTGTCTCTCGGGTATCTGGAATTCCAATACACTACCACATTCCGTTGGCCCATACCGTATTCTGCCGCCATTGAGCTGTGATGCTGCGGGCAATATTGCCAGAACTCTTCGATCTTGGCTAGCAACCAAGAGCTCATCCCCAAAGCTTGTTGATATAACAGCTGTTGAGACATTGTCCATTCTCAACAACAGACAACAGCTCGCTTTCTCTGGAGATAGGGCCCGATGGGCAAACGATCCTACCAGGAGTTCTAGACAGTTGATATGTAGGACAAACTCCTCAGTCAACCATCTGCCCCCCCGGTCGATTCTTGCCTGCAACGGACCCCCAACCCCAGATGCTGGCATCTGATTCTATCACCATGTACAGCTGTACAAATGCTTCAATTGACTGGCCAGTCTGGACGTAAAGATTGTGATTGTGTAAGCACTTACTTAGTATGTGCTGAATGTCAATCGCATCCGTCAGGAACCTGGAGTTCCAATCCGCTATGACAGTGCTCTGGGCTGGGAAGGGCTCTGCTATCACTGAGTGCAAGAAATCCTTGGCGATCTCCAAAAACAACCTAGAGCTGGTTCCGCCCAACGTGTTGATGTCCCTGACTGGAGATATATTATCCATTCACAATAGACTACAGCAGTTGTGTTTTGGGGTGATAGGGTCTTTATTGTAAACGACTCAGCTTTCAGCTCTAGGCAATCGATGTGACGATCCAACTTGCCTCGTGTCCAACAACCTCCAGTGGAGACATCTGCACATCTGGCGCCCCAGCCCCATCTCCTGGCATCGGATTTGATTACAGCTTCAGGGTGTGACCCGAATATGGCCTTTCCAGTCCAAATGTCCATCATTCGGCCACCAATTCAGCTCTGTTCTGGCGTTCCCTGAAAGAGGAATCAAATCAGTGTAGGTCGATCCATTCCTTAGGTGTCAGATCTTCAGGCATTGTAGGGCCCTGTAGTGTAAAGAGCCCGTAAAAATCCCCTGAATTGAGAACGCCAGGAGACCAACGATCCTCACTACTCCTCTCGACGTCTCATCTATAGAGACTGTTTCCTCAAAGCAGATTTCAGTTCTTTCTCGATGGCCTTTACCTTCTGGCTGGGTAAATGCAGCTAGGTTTTGATTGACTAAATCTGGAACCCCAAGAACTCAATCGATTGGGTCGGTATCAATTTCTTCTGGCTTATAATGAAACCAAGATCCTATTGTCAGGAAACATAGAGCTGGCGCCTGCATGGAACCACAAGTCCCAGAAAGCTCGGTCCTCCAGGAAGGTGGCGGAGCTACGTCCATAAAGTAGGGAGAATGGCGTCAGAGAGGCGTGCGTTATTGTTTGTTTTTGCGAGCCCGTTACACCACGGATGCAGTCTCTGGAAAACACACACGCGGATGTGTCCCTTTCGCCCGCTCCCGATTTTCTAGGAGATTCCGATGTTTGGCAGTCTTCACTGCGCCTTGGGAGAAGACCGAGCGAACAAGCACGCCGGAACTCGACGGTGAGACGGGGACTGCCTGCCATTCCCGTCAGCAGTCTCTCGCTTTGTGACTGGTCTCCCTTTCCCCTGTCACGACAAGTAAGATTGAAACTCCCACATCATAGAAGGTAAGCGCAAGTGGATACCTTCAGTGGATGCCGGAACTAGGACTCGGACCGAGCCGTTTCAAAGACTAAACCGTGTCAGCCTCTCTCCTCAGGGTCTAATTGACTAATCCTTGAGGACGAGGCAGAACGCCCTTTTTTTCCTAAATGCACTTGCTACAAAATGATTAACGGAAACCTTTAGAGACCGCTATGATTAGTGCTATGTAGAGTTATGCTGTGGCGCTTTCAATAACTCTGCAAGTAGATTAAGGTCACTTATGTGAACAACTTTCATAAAATAAATCCCTCAACAAGTGGGTTGCTGAAACTAAGCAAGTCCTGGGCTGGGGGTGTGTTTGACTCATTGATGCAGACTCTATCTCCCGCTGCATGTCTTTTCTTACGGAACTGAATTGTTGGGTATGAGAAAATACCGCTTGTTGAATTCTAAGAAGTATCAGCTGGTGGTTGTTGGTGCGGCCAATCAGAAGTAGGCTAGCGAGAATTACTGAGTGTAGAGTTGCATGTACTTGTGTGTATACTTTATATGTATTTTGTGTTACAGGTTCTACTCCCCGCTGTTCCCATCCTTTCCCTTCCCTTACTTGATCACCCTAATACTCTGTGCATTTATTGTGTGAGTTGAGGATATCAAGGAATGGAACCCATATTGCGACGCACGAGTTCTGAGGAGTCTCCGGTTCCAGGAGGGATCGTGACACCTATAGTAACTGAACAGTCCAAGATAGACGCTGCCTCGTCTGAGTCTGAGTTTAAGATTCTCGTATCATCCAGGCAGACAATCAAATGCACCCCTTTCGCTCTCTGGCGCTCGACCGTGGATTCATCAGCTGACGATAGGCTGGGCGGGAGCGACAGGAATTCGTACCCGTGGTCCCTCCACTGAGACTGCAGGAATCATCTGCGAGGGGCAACATGGGACGCGTTAAATAAGCATCTTTGAGGCCCAAGAGGACTGTGAACTCTTTGTGCTACAACATCTCCCGTAAAAGATGGGTGCCCTCCATCTTGAAGTGGCGGTAAATAATGATTCACTCTGTCTGAGATTTGGAGCAGTCTGTGACCCCCACCCTTCATCTGGACTACAAAGATGGTATGCAAAACCCCCAGTGATGAAGGAAGGAGGGGGGGGGCAATTGCTTGCTTTTGTAGCAGCTCTTGAGTCTCTGCAGCTATGAAATTCGATTCTTGTTCGGAACAAAGTTGATGGGGAGCAATCCTTTGATTGGGGGTACTGTGGGACTCCGTCTGAATCCTTGCACAGCGCCCAGCGCCCGCGCATCGGGTGTTACAGACGCCCACTGGTGAAAGAAGGGCTGCATTCGACCCCCACAAAACGAAATCACTTGCTGGACAGGAATAACACTTACCCGTAAATGTTGCGCTCGTGGCGGGCTTCAAGGAGCCTCGCTGGGCCCTTCTGTGGAATCTGCCTCTGCAGAAGCGCGGCCTGGTGGTAAAGCCAGCCTCCTCGTGTGGGGGTACCATTGCCTCGTTGGGGACCCTGATGGGGCAGACGGCCTGGCGAACGTCCTCAACTTCTCTCTGTCCTGGAAAAAAGTGTAGGCTGACATTAACAAATGTATCTCCAAACTGGTGCGTCTGAGCGCTATATTATAATGTACACAGTGCCAGTAGCGTCCAGCCTGAAGCACCTGCGCCTGAGCTCTATATTATAATGTAAACAACAGTGCCAGGAGCGTCCGACCTGAGGCACCTGAGTCTCAGCGCTATATTATAATGTAAACAACAGTGCCAGGAGCGTCCGACCTGAGGCACCTGAGTCTCAGCGCTATATTATAATGTAAGCAACAGTGCCAGGAGCGTCCGACCTGAGGCACCTGAGTCTCAGCGCTATATTATAATGTAAACAACAGTGCCAGTAGATTCCGACCGGAGGCACCTGCGTCTGGGCGCTATATAATAATGTAAACAACAGTGCCAGGTGCTTCTGACATGAGGCGCCTATGTCCGTGCGCTGTATTATAATGTAAACAGAGGCATGGGCCTCCGACCGAGGCCTCTACGTCTGGGCGTTATATTATAATGTAAACAGTGCCAGGAGCTTCTGGCATGAGGCACCTATGTCTGGGCGCTATAGTACAATGTAAGCAACGGTGCCAGGAGCGTCCGACCTGAGGCTCCTGCGTCTGGGCGCTATATTATAATTTAGAATGTAAACAGTGCCAGGAGCGTCCGGCCTGAGGCACCTGCGTCTGGGCGCTATATCATAATGTAATCAACAGTGCCAGGAGCATCCAGCCTGAAGCACCAGCGTCTGGGCGCTATATTATAATGTAAACAACAGTGCCAGGAGCGTCCAACCTGAGGCACCTGAGTCTGAGCGCTATATTTTACAATGCAAACAGCAGTCCCAGGTGTGGCCGCCCAGAGGCCTCTGCGTCTGAGCGCTATACGATGGTGTAAACACCAGTCCCGGGACGGCGGGACACCCATGGGCTTCAAGGCCACAGAGTATGTAAACAGCACGCCCAGGGGTGGGGGCAGAGCGTCTCCCCTCCCGGAGGACGCCTCCCCTATCGATCGGTGTCACTAGGGTTTATCTCTGCGGTCTGACTCAGCGCCTCTTGTGCAAGGCCCGGAGTCCAGGCGCGCACCGGCAGCTGATCCCAGGGCTTCCCGCTCAGTCCTGGGTGCGAGGCCAGCGGGAGGCGATGCCCTGCGCCACCATGAGCTTCCAGCGCCTCTACAAGGTCTTCTTTCCGCTCACCCTGGTGCTCGTGGTGCTGTACATCACCAGCGTGCGGCTCCGTGAGTACCGCGAGACTGTGGCCTCAGCCAGGGGGCAGGATGGACGGGCCTCGGTCAGGGGGCAGGGTGGACGGCCCTCGGTCAGGGGGCAGGGTGGACGGGCCTCAGCCAGGGGGCAAGGTGGACTGGCCTCAGCCAGGGGGCAGGGTGGACTGGCCTCAGTGGCCTCAGCGAGGAGTCAGGGTGGACTGGCCAGAGCCATGGGGTAGGGTGGACTGGCCTCAGCCTGGAGTCTGGGTGGACGGGCCAAAGCCAGGTTGTAGGGTGAACGGGCCTCAGGCAGGTGTCAGGGTGGACTGGCCTCAGGCAGGTGTCAGGGTGGCCTGGCCAGCCAGGGGGCAGGGTGGACGGGCCTCAGCCAGGGGGCAGGGCGGCCTGGTCTCAGCCAGGGTGGACTGGCCTCAGGCAGGTGTCAGGGTGGACAGGCCTCAGTCAGGGGGTAGGGTGGACTGGCCTCAGCCGGTGTCAGGGTGGACTGACCTGAGCCAGGTGTCAGGGTGGACTGGCTGCAGCCAGGGGGCAGGGTGGACGGGCCTCAGCCAGGAGTCAGGGTGGACTGGCCTCAGCCAGGTGTCAGGGTGGACTGGCCTCAGCCGGGGGGGCAGGGTGGACGGGCCTCAGCCAGGAGTCAGGGTGGACTGGCCTCAGACAGTGTCAGGGTGGACTGGCCTGAGCCAGGTGTCAGGGTGGACTGGCTGCAGCCAGGTGTCAGGGTGGACTGGCCTCAGCCGGGGGGGCAGGGTGGACGGGCCTCAGCCAGAAGTCAGGGTGGACTGGCCTCAGCCGGGGGGCAGGGTGGACGGGCCACAGCCAGGAGTCAGGGTGGACTGGCCTCAGCCGGTGTCAGGGTGGACTGGCCTGAGCCAGGTGTCAGGGTGGACTGGCCTGAGCCAGGTGTCAGGGTGGACTGGCTGCAGCCAGGTGTCAGGGTGGACTGGCCTCAGCCAGGAGTCAGGGGGGACTGGCCTCAGTCAGGTGTCAGGGTGGACTGGCTGCAGCCAGGTGTCAGGGTGGACAGGCCTCATCCGGGGGGGCAGGGTGGACGGGCCTCAGCCAGGAGTCAGGGTGGACTGGCCTCAGCCGGGGGGGCAGGGTGGACGGGCCTCAGCCAGGAGTCAGGGTGGACTGGCCTCAGCCAGGAGTCAGGGTGGACTGGACTGAGCCAGGTGTCAGGGTGGACTGGCTGCAGCCAGATGTCAGGGTGGACGGGCCTCAGCCAGGAGTCAGGGTAGACTGGCCTGAGCCAGGTGTCAGGGTGGACTGGACTGAGCCAGGTGTCAGGGTGGACGGGCCTCAGCCAGGGGGCAAGGTGGACTGGCCTCAGCCAGGGGGCAGGGTGGACTGGCCTCAGTGGCCTCAGCCAGGAGTCAGGGTGGACTGGCCACAGCCATGGGGTAGGGTGGACTGGCCTCAGCCTGGAGTCTGGGTGGACGGGCCAAAGCCAGGTTGTAGGGTGAACGGGCCTCAGGCAGGTGTCAGGGTGGACTGGCCTCAGGCAGGTGTCAGGGTGGCCTGGCCAGCCAGGGGGCAGGGTGGACGGGCCTCAGCCAGGGGGCAGGGCGGCCTGGTCTCAGCCAGGGTGGACTGGCCTCAAGCAGGTGTCAGGGTGGACAGGCCTCAGTCAGGGGGTAGGGTGGACTGGCCTCAGCCGGTGTCAGGGTGGACTGACCTGAGCCAGGTGTCAGGGTGGACTGGCTGCAGCCAGGGGGCAGGGTGGACGGGCCTCAGCCAGGAGTCAGGGTGGACTGGCCTCAGCCAGGTGTCAGGGTGGACTGGCCTCAGCCGGGGGGGCAGGGTGGACGGGCCTCAGCCAGGAGTCAGGATGGACTGGCCTCAGACAGTGTCAGGGTGGACTGGCCTGAGCCAGGTGTCAGGGTGGACTGGCTGCAGCCAGGTGTCAGGGTGGACTGGCCTCAGCCGGGGGGGCAGGGTGGACGGGCCTCAGCCAGAAGTCAGGGTGGACTGGCCTCAGCCGGGGGTCAGGTTGGACGGGCCACAGCCAGGAGCCAGGGTGGACTGGCCTCAGCCGGTGTCAGGGTGGACTGGCCTGAGCCAGGTGTCAGGGTGGACTGGCCTGAGCCAGGTGTCAGGGTGGACTGGCTGCAGCCAGGTGTCAGGGTGGACTGGCCTCAGCCAGGAGTCAGGGGGGACTGGCCTCAGTCAGGTGTCAGGGTGGACTGGTTGCAGCCAGGTGTCAGGGTGGACAGGCCTCATCCGGGGGGGCAGGGTGGACGGGCCTCAGCCAGGAGTCAGGGTGGACTGGCCTCAGCCGGGGGGGCAGGGTGGACGGGCCTCAGCCAGGAGTCAGGGTGGACTGGCCTCAGCCAGGTGTCAGGGTGGACTGGACTGAGCCAGGTGTCAGGGTGGACTGGCTGCAGCCAGATGTCAGGGTGGACGGGCCTCAGCCAGGAGTCAGGGTGGACTGGCCTGAGCCAGGTGTCAGGGTGGACTGGACTGAGCCAGGTGTCAGGGTGGACTGGCTGCAGCCAGGTGTCAGGGTGGACTGGCCTCAGCCAGGTGTCAGGGTGGACTGGCCTCAGCCAGGAGTCAGGGTGGACTGGCCTCAGTCAGGTGTCAGGGTGGACTGGCCTCAGCCAGGTGTCAGGGTGGACGGGCCTCAGTCAGGTGTTAGGGTGGACTGGCTGCAGCCAGGTGTTGGGGTGGACTGGCCTCAGCCAGGGGGCAGGGTGGACTGGCCTCAGTCAGGTGTCAGGGTGGACTGGCCTCAGTCAGGTGTCAGGGTGGACTGGCCTCAGCCAGTGTCAGGGTGGACGGGCCTCAGCCAGGAGTCAGGGTGGACTGGCCTCAGTCAGGTGTCAGGGTGGACTAGCCTCAGCCGGTGTCAGGGTGGACTGGCCTGAGCCAGGTGTCAGGGTGGACTGGCTGCAGCCAGGGGGCAGGGTGGAAGGGCCTCAGCCAGGGGGCAGGGTGGACGGGCCTCAGCCAGGTGTCAGGGTGGACTGGCCTCAGCCAGGTGTCAGGGTGGACTGGCCTCAGCCGGGGGGCAGGGTGGACTGGCCTCAGCCAGGGGGCAGGGTGGACGGGCCTCAGCCAGGAGTCAGGGTTGACTGGCCTCAGCCGGTGTCAGGGTGGACTGGCCTGAGCCAGGTGTCAGGGTGGACTGGCTGCAGCCAGGTGTCAGGGTGGACGGGCCTCAGCCAGGTGTCAGGGTGGACTGGCCTCAGCCAGGAGTCAGGGTGGACTGGCCTCAGTCAGGTGTCAGGGTGGACGGGCCTCAGCCAGGAGTCAGGGTGGACTGGCCTGAGCCAGGTGTCAGGGTGGACTGGACTGAGCCAGGTGTCAGGGTGGACTGGCTGCAGCCAGGTGTCAGGGTGGACGGGCCTCAGCCAGGTGTCAGGGTGGACTGGCCTCAGCCAGGAGTCAGGGTGGACTGGCCTCAGTCAGGTGTCAGGGTGGACTGGCCTCAGCCAGGTGTCAGGGTGGACGGGCCACAGTCAGGTGTTAGGGTGGACTGGCTGCAGCCAGGTGTTGGGGTGGACTGGCCTCAGCCAGGGGGCAGGGTGGACTGGCCTCAGTCAGGTGTCAGGGTGGACTGGCCTCAGCCGGTGTCAGGGTGGACGGGCCTCAGCCAGGAGTCAGGGTGGACTGGCCTCAGTCAGGTGTCAGGGTGGACTAGCCTCAGCCGGTGTCAGGGTGGACTGGCCTGAGCCAGGTGTCAGGGTGGACTGGCTGCAGCCAGGGGGCAGGGTGGAAGGGCCTCAGCCAGGGGGCAGGGTGGACGGGCCTCAGCCAGGAGTCAGGGTGGACTGGCCTCAGCCTGGTGTCAGGGTGGACTGGCCTCAGCCGGGGGGCAGGGTGGACGGGCCTCAGCCAGGAGTCAGGGTTTACTGGCCTCAGCCGGTGTCAGGGTGGACTGGCCTGAGCCAGGTTTCAGGGTGGACTGGCTGCAGCCAGGTGTCAGGGTGGACGGGCCTCAGCCAGGTGTCAGGGTGGACTGGCCTCAGCCAGGAGTCAGGGTGGACTGGCCTCAGTCAGGTGTCAGGGTGGACTGGCCTCAGTCAGGTGTCAGGGTGGACTGGCCTCAGTCAGGTGTCAGGGTGGACGGGCCTCAGTCAGGTGTCAGGGTGGACGGGCCTCAGCCAGGTGTCAGGGTGGATGGGCCTCAGCCAGGGGGCAGGGTGGCCTGGTCTCAGCCAGGGTGGACTGGCCTCAGGCAGGTGTCAGGGTGGATTGGCCTCAGCCAGGGGGCAGGGTGAACTGGCCTCAGCCAGGTGTCAGGGTGGACTGGCCTCAGCCAGGGGGCAGGGTTGACTGACCTCAGCCAGGTGTCAGGGTGGACTGGCCTCAGTCAGGTGTCAGGGTGGACTGGCTGCAGCCAGGGGGCAGGGTGGACAGGCCTCAGCCAGGTGTCAGGGTGGACTGGCTGCAGCCAGGGGGCAGGGTGGATGGCCCTCAGCCAGGTGTCAGGGTGGACGGGCCTCAGCCAGGAGTCGGGGTGGACTGGCCTCAATCAGGTGTCAGGGTGGACTGGCCTCAGCCGGTGTCAGGGTGGACGGGCCTCAGCCAGGAGTCAGGGTGGACTGGCCTCAGTCAGGTGTCAGGGTGGACGGGCCTCAGCCAGGAGTCAGGGTGGACTGGCCTCAGTCAGGTGTCAGGGTGGACTGGCCTCAGTCAGGAGTCAGCGTGGACTGGCCTCAGCCAGGTGTCAGGGTGGACTGGCCTCAGTCAAGTGTCAGGGTGGACTGGCCTGAGCCAGGTGTCAGTGTGGACTGGCTGCAGCCAGGGGGCAGGGTGGACGGGCCTCAGCCAGGTATCAGGGTGGACGGGCCTCAGCCAGGAGTCAGGGTGGACTGGCCTCAGTCAGGTGTCTGGGTGGACTGGCCTCAGCCGGTGTCAGGGTGGACGGGCCTCAGCCAGGAGTCAGGGTGGACTGGCCTTAGTCAGGTGTCAGGGTGGACTGCCCTCAGCCAGTGTCAGGGTGGACGGGCCTCAGCCAGGAGTCAAGGTGGACTGGCCTCAGCCAGGTGTCAGGGTGGACTGGCCTCAGTCAAGTGTCAGGGTGGACTGGCCTGAGCCAGGTGTCAGGGTGGACTGGCCTCAGCCAGGTGTCTGGGTGGACTGGCCTCAGCCAGGGGGTAGGGTGGACTGGCCTCAGCCAGGGGGCAGAGTGGACGGGCCTCAGCCAGGGTGGACTGGCCTCAGCCAGGAGTCAGGGTGGACTGGCCTCAGCCAGGGGGCAGGGTGGACTGGTCTCAGCCAGGGGGCAGGGTGGACTGGTCTCAGCCAGGAGTCAGGGTGGGAGGCCTCAGCCAGGAGTCAGGGTGGACTGGCCTCAGCCAGGAATCAGGGTGGACTGGCCTCAGCCAGGAGTCAGGGTGGGCTGGCCTCAGCCAGGAGTCAGGGTGGACTGGCCTCAGCCAGGTGTCAGGGTGGACTGGCCTCAGCCAGGAATCAGGGTGGACTGGCCTCAGCCAGGAGTCAGGGTGGACTGGCCTCAGCCAGGAGTCAGGGTGGACTGGCCTCAGTCAAGTGTCAGGGTGGACTGGCCTCAGCCAGGTGTCAGGGTGCACTGGCCTTAGCCAGGGGGTAGGGTGGACTTTCCTCAGCCAGGAGTCAGGGTGGACTGGCCTGAGCCAGGATTCAGGGTGGACTGGCTGTAGCCAGGGAGCAGGGTGGACTGGCTGCAGCCAGGGGGCAGGGTGAACTGGCCTCAGCCAGGTGTCAGGGTGGACTGGCCTCAGCCAGGATTCAGGGTGGACTGGTTGTAGCCAGGGAGCAGGGTGGACTGGCCTCAGCCAGGAGTCAGGGTGGACTGGCCTCAGCCAGGATTCAGGGTGGACTGGCTGTAGCCAGGTGTCAGGGTGGACTGGCCTCGGCCAGGGTGCAGGGTGAACTGGCCTCAGCCAGGTGTCAGGGTGGACTGGCCTCAGCCAGGAGTCAGGGTGGACTGGCCTCAGCCAGGTGTCAGGGTGGACTGGCCTCAGCCAGGTGTCAGGGTGGACTGGTCTCAGCCAGGAGTCAGGGTGGACTGGCCTCAGGCAGGAGTCAGGGTGGACTGGCCTCAGCCAGGTGTCAGGGTGGACTGGCCTCAGCCAGGTGTCAAGGTGGACTGGTCTCAGCCAGGAGTCAGGGTGGACTGGTCTCAGGCAGGAGTCAGGGTGTACTGGCCTCAGCCAGGTGTCAGGGTGGACTGGCCTCAGGCAGGAGTCAGGGTGGACTGGCCTCAGCCAGGAGTCAGGGTGGACTGCCCTCAGCCAGGTGTCAGGGTGGACTGGCCTCAGCCAGGAGTGAGGATGGACTGGCCTCAGCCAAATGTCAGGGTGGACTGGCCTCAGCCAGGTGTCAGGGTGGACTGGCCAGCCAGGGGGCAGGGTGGACGGGCCTCAGCCAGGGTGGACGGGCCTCAGCCAGGGGGCACGGCGGCCTGGTCTCAGCCAGGGTGGACTGGCCTCAGGCAGGTGTCAGGGTAGATTGGCCTCAGCCACAGGGCAGGGTGGACAGGCCTCAGTCAGGGGGTAGGGTGGACCGGCCTCAGTCAGGGGGCAGGGTGGACGGGCCTCAGCCAGGTGTCAGGGTGGACAGGCCTCAGTCAGGGGGTAGGGTGGACGGGCCTCAGCCAGGTGTCAGGGTGGACTGGCCTCAGCCACGTGTCAGGGTGGACTGGCCTCAGCCAGGTGTCAGGGTGGACTGGTCTCAGCCAGGAGTCAGGGTGGATTGGCCTCAGGCAGGAGTCAGGGTGGACTGGCCTCAGCCAAGTGTCAGGGTGGACTGGCCTCAGGCAGGAGTCAGGGTGGACTGGCCTCAGGCAGGAGTCAGGGTGGACTGGCCTCAGGCAGGAGTCAGGGTGGACTGGCTGTAGCCAGGAGTCAGGGTGGACTGGCCTCAGTCAGGTGTCAGGGTGGGCTGGTCTCAGACAGGAGTCAGGGTGGACGGGCCT
This sequence comes from Triturus cristatus, assembly GCF_964204655.1. Classification (NCBI taxonomy): domain Eukaryota; kingdom Metazoa; phylum Chordata; class Amphibia; order Caudata; family Salamandridae; genus Triturus; species Triturus cristatus. Next base: position 839,949,801 of record NC_140595.1, read on the forward strand.
CAGCCAGGAGTCAGGGTGGACTGGTCTCAGCCAGGAGTCAGGGTGGACTGGCCTCAGGCAGGAGTCAGGGTGGACTGGCCTCAGGCAGGAGTCAGGGTGGACTGGCCTCAGGCAGGAGTCAGGGTGGACTGGCCTCAGCCAGGAGTCAGGGTGGACTGGCTGTAGCCAGGAGTCAGGGTGGACGGGCCTCAGCCAGGAGTCAGGGTGGACTGGCCTCAGTCAGGTGTCAGGGTGGGCTGGTCTCAGCCAGGAGTCAGGGTGGACGGGCCTCAGCCAGGAGTCAGGGTGGACTGGCCTCAGGCAGGAGTCAGGGTGGACTGGCCTCAGCCAAGTGTCAGGGTGGACGGGCCTCAGCCAGGGGGTAGGGTGGAGTGGCCTCAGCCAGGTGTCAGGGTGGACAGGCCTCAGCCAGGTGTCAGGGTGGACGGGCCTCAGCCAGGAGTCAGGGTGGACTGGCCTCAGCCAGGTGTCAGGGTGGACGGGCCTCAGCCAGGGGGTAGGGTGGACTGGCCTCAGCCAGGTGTCAGGGTGGACAGGCCTCAGCCAGGTGTCAGAGTGAACTGGCCTATAGGGAAATCAGGGACGGTGCGAGGCATGAGTGGCTGGGCAAGGCCAGTCGCCTGCTAGGCTTCTGTCTATCAAGTGACTGCCCTTGCCTCAGCCCCACCCCTTTCAAGAAGCCCTTTGAGCCCAATGGGCTTTTGTGCGCCTGGTGTTTATTGACAAGTTACTACCTGCATCCGACCTCAGGAAAGTGTTAAAGGTCTCTGTTTGTCTGGCATGTGATAACCTCTGCCTCAGTTTTAGAGGCGCTGACGTGTATTCTTCCGATGAGTGACTCTACCCCAACCCTACCGACAGCTAAAGGTGTCTCTGCTGCGCTTTGGTTTTCGAGGCAGTGACGTGTGCTCCTCTGACGAGTGCCTCTGCCCCAGCCCTACCATCAGCTAAGAGCTTCCGGCCAGTCTCTGACTGGGTCATGCGAGGCTGCGTCGCCTCTGTGAGGTGTTTCTCGTTGAACGTGTTGGTGGAACAGGAGCTGTGGGTACATGTATGTGCATGTTATTGCGTCCTATGTTATTGCAGGGTATTTCACTCTGCGTCATTGTATATTATCGTGTGTACTTTGGGTGAAGGCCGTTGAATGTGTGTATTCTTCCGTTGTATGTTACGTTGCGGTACACTTTTCTATGCGCATGTTATTGTACGCTGTTGTATGTGATTGCGCTGTATGTTATGAAAGGCATTACATGTGATACCGCGAGATGTCATCATTTGTATGTTATTGTGTTACTCTATTGGTCACTATCTCACCATGTTGCGCGCTATGTTACCACGAGGAATGCCTCTTCTGCTGGTATGTTACGGTATGTTTCTGTACGTGTATGGAGTTTTACGTTAGATTGCTGTACCTTACGTCACTGGATGCTATTGTATGCAATGCCGAATTCTGTTGAAAGGTGCTCTGTGTTATGCCTCGTAATGTCACTAAGTATGTACTTTGTTGTTTGTTAAGCGTGCATTTGTAGGCTCTGTTAGGTACCGTTGTAAGGCGTCAAACGTGACGCACGTTGCATAGTGTTTGGTACAAGAATTGCTGCTTTCCAAGCACTACCAGCTGCAGCCGATGAATCCTACACACGAGGAATGCGGGTAAGCGCCCAAGATCAACCACACTGGAGAGGAGCTGGGATCGCGGTGCCCGTCATAATGCCTGGCACATGTGCGCACCGTGGTACACGCCCTTAGAGCAGTGCACAGGCCGCCACTGGCTTCACTCTGCCAGGCCAGGTGCCCTGCCCGCCTATGAGGCCATATGTCAGGAGGGCCACGTCCGTCCACCTGCGAGGTGGCCACCAGGCCAGCATCCGTCCCAGAGAGTGTCTCTCTCCACGACCCATTCATTGCTGCTCCCACGAGCTCTGGCCTCTAAGGAGTTAAAATCCTGCCTGCAGGGGCGGGGCTTACAGAGGCCAAAGTCCCCGCCTAATCTCTAGGTCACACCGCCCTGTGGTCAAGTTAACTGACACGTGACTGTCTCTGCTTCAAAACAGTCCCCTCTCAGAAAGATATGACAAGCCCTGCCCCAGGCCTACTGGCGTTTTATTGGAACTGGCTGTAGGTAGGCTGCCACAGGCCTTCTGGCCTATCAGTAGAAGTGAACTGAGATAGGACCGACCCTGCCCCAGCCCTCCCGTCTTTCCATACACACCGGTCAGATATGTGATTCACATTTGCCCAGCCATGAGAGACACAGAGCTGACATGTGACAGACTCAGGCCCAGCCCTTCCAGCCTTTGAGAGCCACAGACCTGACATGTGACAGACTCAAGCCCAGCACTTCCAGCCTTTGAGAGCCACAGGCCTGACATGTGACAGACTCTACCCCAGCCCTTCCAGCCTTTGAGAGCCACAGACCTAACATGTGACAGACTCTACCCCAGCCCTTCCAGCCTTAGAGAGCCACAGACCTGACGTGATAGAATCAGCCCCAGCCCTTCCAGCCTTTGAGAGCCACAGACCTGACATGTGACAGACTCAGCCCCTGCCCTTCCAGCCTTTGAGAGCCACACACCTGACATGTGACAGAATCAGCCCCAGCCCTTCCAGCCTTTGAGAGTCACAGACCTGACAGGTGACAGAATCAACCCGAGCCCTTTCAGCCCTTCACAGCCACAGACCTGACGCGACAAACTCTACCCCAGCCCTTCCAGCCTTTGAGAGCCAAACACCTGTCATGAGACAGACTAAGCCCCAGCCCTTCCAGCCTTTGGGAGTCACAGACCTGACATGTGACAGACTCTACCCCAGCCCTTCCAGCCTTAGAGAGCCACAGACCTGACATGAGACAGACTAAGCCCCAGGCCTTCCAGCCTTTGAGAGTCACAGACCTGACATGTGACAGACTCAGCCCCAGCCCTTCCAGCCTTTGAGAACCACAGACTTGACATGTGACAGACTCTACCCCAGCCCTTCCAGCCTTAGAGAGTGACAGACCTGACATGTGACAGACTCATCCCCAGCCCTTCTAGCCTTTGAGAACCACAGACCTGACATGTGACAGACTCTACCCCAGCCCTTCCAGCCTTTGAGAGTCACAGACCTGACATGTGACAGACTCTACCCCAGCCATTCCAGGCTATGAGAACCACAGACCTGAAATGTGACAGACTCTACCCCAGCCCTTCCAGCCTTTGAGAGTCACAGACCTGACATGTGACAGACTCTACCCCAGCCCTTCCAGCCATGAGACATACAAAGCCACAGCCATTCCAGGCTATGAGAACCACAGACCTGACATGTGACAGACTCTACCCCAGCCCTTCCAGCCTTTGAGAGTCACAAACCTGGCATGCGACAGACTCTGCCACAGCCATCCTAGCTTTGCAGAGTCATAATTCTCTACAAATGCCGCATCTGCCCAGCCCTACTGCCTTTTAAAGATTCCGGCCTGGCACATGACTGCACTGTTTCCATCTAACCTTTCACCTGGAACCATCTTTTTGGTTGTCAACCGACGTGTGCCCCTGTAATGCCCCAGCAGGGGTGTTTATTGTAATGTTGCTGCGCACGGCAGGCAGGCCTCATGTTATTGGAACCCACAAACACACACAGACAGCTGGATAGATACTGTGGGCCGGAAGTCCTGTTTATTTATCTCCTCTGGCCACGCCTAGCCAGAGGTTGATGCAATGTCTGTCTGCCCTTCCAGACTAAGGGTCCCAAGGTGGAATCTTAGAGGCATCCGCTACATCCCATCCCAAATCAGTATTCAAATGAAATGAATAGGTTAACACATAAAGTCTGTAAGTCTTTGACTCGGCCTCAGATGGGCCTCAGTTCGCACCGCTGGTGGTGACCTCCGCGACTCGCTTGATGGCTGTCAGGTGATCTTGTGGTAGTATCTGTCGCGGTGGTCTCGGCAGCCATCGGTGAAGGTGGATTCGCTGTGTCTTGATCGACCTCGGGCAGAAAAATAAAGCCCCCTCACGACCTAAACATCATTTCATTAACTTTTAACCACTGATTTCTAATACAAAGGACAAGGCCTAAAAATATTCAATTTACCAATACAGTTTTTATTTCTTTATATTTGTTTATTCTTTTTTTATTTATATTGTTCTTTTGTCATCATTATTCATTTATAACGTTAGCAAAATTATACATTTCTCCAATACAAAAATATAATTCTTTGAATAAACCCAGGTAGAGAAAATAACAATCTTCATTCATACACATCACTCATTCATACATACACACTCCATCCATATCTCATAAATCCTAATTGACGCATTCAGGTTGGTTACAGCCTCAATAACCCTCAAAGAGGGCTACTACTGAAATAGTAGGATTTAAAGAGGACTTGGTCGACGCGTTTCGGTGGCATAAAGAACCATGAAAGCCACCTTCATCAGGACCCGCCACTTATCACATCAAGAGTTCTCAAACCCTGGGATTTCTAGAAAGAAGCCTGATACTGGTATAGAGGACTTCCTGTTTTAACATAAGGCACCCACAATAGTACCATATGTAATAATATACTTGTGTCCCACAGATGGCACCCTTTTTCTCCTTTTTGTCTTTTTTCCTCTCTCTTTTTTTAGATGTCTCAGAGTTACTGTCCTTTCCCTAATTGGTTATGTATGTATTCCATACACCTCAATATTGTTTCCTTTCTGTATTGGTAAATTGAATATTTTTAGCCCTTGTCCTTTGTATTAGAAATCAGTGGTTAAAAGTTAATGAAATGATGTTTAGGTCGTGAGGGAGCTTTATTTTTCTGACTGTTTTTGTTGTTTTCCCTCTTCTCCCTGACCTTTGAAAATTAAATTATATTATATAGAGGGGGTCCAAATTCCCTTTGCATTGATCGACCTCGGGGCCTGGTGATCGGCTCCAGCAGCGGCTCCTGCACCTTCTACAAGGCCAGGAGGCAACCAGAGGGTGTTGGTTTCGTGCACTCGCTTGAACCACAAAATGTTCCTGGTGATGACTTCGTCACCCTTTTGCGCCGTGATGGCGGGCCCATTGGTCTTCAGCACAGTCCATGCCCCGGGCTCCTATGCTTCGTGGAACCTGCCTCTGCTGCAGCGAGCCCTTACAAGGAGGGTGCACCGTGGCATGATGGTCCTTATCGTGGCCCTTGTCTTCTCGCTGGCTCGCTCGTTGGTCGCCATCCTCTTTTTTTGGGTGGGTCAAAGGGTTCTGGGATCCAACCGTCAGCGGCTGGGATGGTGTCACGCCGGGTTCCTGCTACCATCAGTGACCAGGGTGACCGGTGGTTGGTGCAGTGTGGAGTACTGCAGTATTGCCATAGGAACAGGTGCATCGCCACTTCTGGGTCAGCTTGTTCGGAGACAGCGATCCGCAGGATATTGTTTACGGTCCTCATGAAGTGCTCTGCTTCTCCGTTGGCCTGTGGACACTGTGGGGTGATCCTGTGGTGGTGGATCCCCAGTAACGCTAACATATTCTTGAACTCGGTTCCTTGAAACGGGGGTCCGTTGTTGGACTTGATTTCCTGCTGGAGTTCGAACAGTGAGAATGTCCTTTCCAGTACAGGTGCCAGGTGGGCAAATGACGTAGATGCAATGACTTCAACTATCGGGTATTTTGTGTAGCTGTCGATAATTACTGCAGTTACCCGCCCATCGGGGAAACTTCCGAAGTCTATACTTATTCTGTCCCACGGGGCTGTTACTGGGTCTTCGGTTACCAGCGGGGCAGGGTGTTCCTGGCTACTTGTGAGCTGGCACGGTCGGCAGTTTCTTACGAGCGTGTCTACTGCGGCTTTGAGTCCGGGGAACCACACTTTCTCACACATGTGGGATTTCATCCACATTGTTCCTTGGTGACCCTCGTGTGCTAGGGCTGTTGCCCTCTCTCGATGACTTGTCAGGATGACTAATCGTGAACCCCTTAGCACTATTCCATCCGCTGCAGTGCTTAGTTCATCATGCACTCTCCAGATCATGCTCAGCCAACCTTTTGCTGGTGCAATCCACCCATTCGCTCCGTGTAGAAACTCGTCCCAGGATCCTTGTTCATGTGAATGCAGCACCCTCATTAGCACAGCATCAGCCTTTGTCTCAGCTTTAATCTCATCTAAGGTGATGGCTCGCGGGCAGGACCATTGAGATATCATATCCATGTATTCTTCAGTTCTTACTTCCTGGTCGCCGCCGTCTCCAGTGGGTGTTGTGACAGAAAGTCTGCCGGGTTTTCCGCTCCAGGTCGATACACCAACTCCATTTGGTAGTGCTGGAGTTGTATGGCCCATCGTTCGATTATCGGTGGAGGATGTGGTGCCGTGCCTTTGAACAGTGGATGTAGTGGCTGGTGGTCGGTCACCACCCGAAAGGGATGTCCACTGACGTATAGGTGGAAGTGGTTGCAGGCCCACTTGATGGCCAGTGCCTCCCTCTCGTTCTGAGAGTACTGGGACTCCGTTGGCATGAGCGCCTTACTCGCGAAGGCGAGTGGTGTCCATTTTCTGGGTTCTGTCTCCTGAGACAGGAGGGCTCCTAGCCTGACAGGGCCAGCGTCCACGATGAGTTCCGTCATCCGCGTGGTGTCAAAGTATGCCATGGTGTGCCTTCCTAGCAGGGCATCCTTAATTTTCTGGAATGCGTCGCCTTCTTCTTGGCCCCACTTCCAAATTACGTCTTTCTTCGTCAGGGCGCGTAGTGGTTCTGCCAGCGTGGCCAGATTCGGTATGAACCTCCCGCAGTAGGTGGCCATCCCAAGGAAGCTTCTGACCTCTGATGCTGTTGTTGGAGCAGGGGCTTGTTGTTTGGCTTATGACTTCCTTGGGACTACTCTGATGCCATCGTGGCTGAAGACACACCCAAAGAACTAAATGGACTTCTGGAAGAATGAACACTTGTCACGATGAAGGGTGATTCCATGCTCAGCGAGACGTTGGAGTGTTGCTCGGAGGTGGCGATGCTGTTCTTCCGATGGCGATGGTGGCAGAGTGTATCAAGATGTCATCACTGACATTGAGTATTGAGTACTCCATGGAGTCCTGACAGCACCTCCTGGACGGACAGCGTTCTGGAAGATTTATGCTGCCGACAAGATGCCAACATTGAGTCTTTTGTAGTGGCGGAGACCGATGTGGGTTGAAAAGGTAGTGATATATTGGCTTTCCTCAGCTAGCCTCAGTTGGTGGTAGCCTGCGTTGAGGTCAAGCTTAGAGAACCAACGAGATCCATTGAGGTCAGCCAGAATGTCATCGACTGTGGGCATCAGATGCCTTTCACGCTTGATTGCCTGGTTGGGCAGGCGCATGTCGATGCACAGCCGGATTTTCACTGGCTGCTTTGGCTTCTCGACAATTACCATAAGGGATACCCCGGGTGTCGGCCCTGTGACCTTCTCAATGACGCCTTGTCGTTCCAACTCTTGCAGTTCTTTCTCTACGAGTGATCTCAGGTGGAAAGGAATGCGTCTGTGACTTAGGGCTACTGGCTTCACAGCTTTATCGATGTGTAGTTTGATCGGGGCTGTCTTCATGCATCCGAGGCCGCTGAACAGTTGCAGGAATAGGTTTGCAGTGTTTTGATGGAGTTTGCAAACCTGACCAATCCAAGGTCTTCAGCTGTGTGGCTCCCTACCAGAATGTCTGCTTCTCTGTCAACCGAGTGAAAGGTGGTTTTGACTTTGTGTGCTTCTGCCTTGACCTGGACGGTCATCTTCCCTTTCAGTGGCATAAGGGTTTGGCTGCCATATGTGAGGATCCTGACGTGCGACAGGGACAGTGAGGGCCGTGGATTGAGCTGCTTGTATTGTTGGCACCCCATTACGTTCACGGACGCTCCAGTGTTGATCAACGCGGTGACCTGGGATCCTGCAATTTTGATGGCGCAGGTGGGTTGTGGGCGCCTCTTCCGCTTGAGCTGGGCATTCCTCCTGCAGGTGTTCTTCGTTTTCGCAGTAACCACAGCGCAGCTGTTGCGCTCCTCTTCCCTGCCACCTGACTCAGGTGTGTCTGTTCTGGGATTGGATTGCACCTGCTCTTTCTGTCTTGATTGTAGGAGGGTTCATGCGACCTGGCCATAATGAGGATACCCTCCAGAGTAATCCCTGGTTGTCGTAGGATGAGGGTCTGAAGGTTCTTGTTCCGACAGCCCTATATCACTTGGGCCCTCACCTCTTTGTTTTGGTTGTCGTCCGTACAGGTGCTTGCCAACTCACGCAACTGCGCATGGAACGCGTCCATCGATTCACCCTCTCTCTGACGAGCTTGGCGCAGTTTGAACCTTTCGTAGTCTGGGTTCAGTTGGGGGGCGAAATGCGAATTCAGGGCTCTGACTGCAGCATCGTAGTCATGTGGCGCTCCGGTGTTAGGTAAGTGGGCGAACATATTGCAGATCTTGTCCTGCAAAGTGTAGTAGTAGGGATCTTTTGACTGCTCTGTCCGTTTCCCACGTTGCCGTGAAATAGTTTTTCAGCCTGCTGATCCAGAGTGTCCATCTGGGAGACGCTGTTGGAGGGAGATTTTTTAAGGGTCAAGACGGCAGGGGGCTGAGCACGGGGCTCAGGGAACCTTCGGGGGAGTGAGTTAGGGACAAAAGGGACACCTTAATTTGAGCCGGGGTGTCTGGGAACGCTCGCTCTAAAAATGAAGGAAACAGACATGTGAGCCATGGAAACTGATACTGAAAGTCTTAATAGTTTTATTAAGAAGGTGCAACTTTAAAAAACTGCAAGACAAAGGCATCAAAATACAAATATAGTGACCTCGCATGAATCAGAAGGCATTGAACTCGTTTGAAGAGAGACACTTCAGAAAACCTCAAAGACACATTTATAAATGCATTATGAAAAACATAAGTTAAATCAAGGAAAATTTTCTCAGAATGCAAAACACACTTGATCTAAAATACTGAGAATACTCACGTACCTACCTAAAACCTAAAAGAAAGCAGCCTTGCAAATGTAATATAAGTATGAAATGCTCAATAAGAAAACACCGATTTAGGGACAAAATAGCATTGCAAAATAGCATACATAGCATATACAGCAAATATATTGGCATGTTAAATTGTTAACAAAAAACAAGAGCTCTTGGGGAGCACCCACACCCGCCTGCCATCTACTAACAGACGGGTGGGGTAGTCCGCTGAGGACTGCGTGAGCTCCCTTTTTATACATTTTAAGGCTATGAGAAGCGCCTACAGTAACGTCATCTCACGCCACTTCTACCCACGTCACCTAGTGCATGGTTAGCAAATTTTATCAGACGTGTCGTGTCTATCCTACTAAATGCGGAACGTAGACTAGGTGAAAGGTTATATTCTCAGGCCAAGCGCTCGTCGTAAATTGCATAGGGCAGGCAGAAAATATGTAATGCAAAGGAATAAAATATACATATATGGATATGTGTCTTGGTTATTCATCACCCCACCTTGACGCGGCTGCGGTGGGAACTTCTGTATTTCTCATGTTCAGACCCAGGATGTGATGTGCCATATGTCGACAGAATAGAGAAACGGTGAACTCTGCGCTAGTGAACTTCGCACACGGGTAGGGTGGGGGCTCTTTAGTTTGCAGCAGGAGGTCTCGCTGAGAAAGGCTGGCAGGGATTTTGGTCAGACGAGCCTAGGGCCTGCTGTTCAGTAAAAATGGGTGCAGGGCTTTGGTCAACTTAACAAAAGGCCTACAGATCAGTCTGGTAGGGCCTACGTAGGGGTTCATGCTGGCTGAGTGACAAGGATGGCCCAGGGTATTTGTTATGTTATGTTGTTATGTTAAAAACACTTTTATAGTGCACAGCTGCCCCAGCAAAGGGGCGTCCCGGCGCTTGGAGAAAAGTTCCCAACACAACAAAGCTAAGAAAGGGCAGACACGCGCAGAACAGAATACTAACGTGAGGGAGAGAATTCCACAACTTTGCGGCCAAGACCCGGAAGGACCGGCCTCCGGCCCTACATAGCCGGAACCGAGGAACCACCGCCAGGTTTTGACCTAGAGATCTAAGGGGACGCGAAGGCACATAGGGCAGCAAAAAAGTGGAGAGGAGCTGGGGGGAGGCCTTCCTGAGGATCTTGAACGAGAGACACAAAGTCTTAAAATGGATCCTCTGTACCATAGGCAGCCAGTGCAAAGCACGGATGGTACTTTCCGCAGAACAGAACCTCGGTAAACCTACCAGGGCTCTTGCTGCGGCATTCTGAACACGTTGCATCCGTGCAATTTCGACTTGATTAGCCCCCAGCAGGAGCGAACTGGCATAGTCAAGCCGCGATAATATGGATGCCTGAATAACCAGCTGTCTGGTAGGGGCATCAAAGAACCTCAGGATGGGTCGCAACCCTCGCAGAATGCCAAAGCAGGTGGCCGCCACTTTTTTTGTGTGGACACTGAAACTCAAAACAGAGTCTTTCCACACCCCCAGGTTCTTTACCTATGACACTGGCACAGGAGTCCCATCCAATTCCGGAGGCCACCACCTATCGCCCCAAAGATCCGTCCGCTTGCCCACAATCACGACCTCAGTTTTTTTAGCATTTAATTGGAGGCAGTTGGCATTTATCCAACTAGCCACCACCGAGAGCCCATCCCGGAATCTGGGGGCATCACGGTCGGAGTCACCACTCAGGACAACCGCCAGCTGCGTGTCGTCCGCATAGGAGACCATAGTCAAGCCCCAGTGCTTGACGACATCCGCTAGCGGTCTCATATATAAATTAAATAAAGTGGGACTCAACGACGAACCCTGAGGCACACCCATCTCCAGCGAGTAGAACTTGGACTCAAAAGGCGGCGTGGCAACCTTAAAGGTCCGACCAGTTAGAACGGAACCAATCGAGAGCAATGCCCATAACACCCGCCTCCCTAAGCCGTTGAAGTAGAATCCCATGCGACACCGTGTCAAATGCGGCACTGAGATCCAATAATATCAGTGCCGTAGTCTGACCCGAGTCGAGCATAGTGCGCAGATGTTCTGTCATAAAGAGCAAGGCGATCTCGGTGCTGTGACCAGCCCGGAAGCCATTCTGGGAAGAATCCAGGATATTTGCCTTTACAAAATGTTCGGTCAGCACCTCGATATACACTTTATATATAGGCTTTCCTGTTTTCAGTTTCTATTTTTGGTAAATTCTGGTGGGGTTTTTTCAGTTTTTTTTAAATACCTTAAAAGACAGTGGTAATCAGTGGTTACACATTTTCGCGCCATTAAAAACCACAGAAACTGTGTTTTTCCGGTGTTTATGGAATTTTAATTTAATTTTAATTATTGCTTGCTTTCCGCACTGATGCTTGTGTCTAGATAGCTTGTGCACAGGGTATAGGAGGTCCAAATACATTTTACTGCACCAGAATGGACAGAATGGTTATAGCATTCTTCATTAGCTCTGAATAATGTAAAGATGCTTTCAGCGTACCGTCTAGCAAGTGACAATGATCTCTCACAGGGAAGCACTTCAGCTCAGGTATCGATTTTGACAGGCCATCATATAACTTTTTCATATATGTAGCTGAATCACTGCAAATACAAACAATATCACGCCTATCTTTATTGAACTTGGTAGAAAGTTTTTTCAGCAGCATTCCAAGTGACACTGCGTTCCATGTTTGCCAAATGTCTGGTGTCATGTTTTCACCACTATCTCAGATGCTTGGTGACAACATTCTTTTCACATATACCGGTCACTTCCTCTTGCATTGAATATTTAAAGCCTGGGGTGTTTGGCAATTCACTTACAAGCGATACTGGCTTGCTAGAAAAGGAGGCTGATGTATCAAAAGATTTCACCCATTCTCTGTCTGTAGGTAAATGTGATGGTATATATTAGGAAAGATTCTTATGAAACCAGCCATTTTACCTATCAGTGAAATCAAATGTAGTCAAAATATCAAATAGGATTTTGATATCTACCGATTCTCTACAGTTTATAAAATAACTAAATAAGACCCAAAACATGCTTCTAAACACTGCATCTTTAGACCAAAGACTACAAAACTGAAAAAAGCAGAAGGAAGAAGAGAATGTTTTAGTGACATCCCTAAACAACAAAACTCAAGCAGAATGATGTTAGCCCAGCCTTTCTTGATGCTGCCTTGTATAACAAATTTACATTGCATTGGTCCCTTCAGGAAGAAATAAAAATAACTCTTTCACTCATCTTTTCCTTTCTTTGAATGGCGCTTAGTTTGTGGTTGCAAAGGTGTTTTTTCAGTGTTTATATATTTACACCGGTGATGGCTATTTTCCTTTCGGTGGGGTTTTATCAGTTATTATAGGTTTAAACCTAAAACCAGATAGCTTAGTTATATAGTAACACAGGACCCTCTGGTCAATTTAACACGGCCTGCAAATTAGGTTGGCAGGGCAAGGACAAGGGTCTCATACCTCTGGTGTGGACAGAACAGGCCTGGGGCACCCTATGATATAAAATAGACCCTCTCTCAGCTGCAAGAGGAAGTGAGCACCAGAGGGACTGTTGGAAAGGCGTTCGCCGGAAGGGGGTTCGATACACGTCTTGCCCACCCCTTTGACCCACCTCTCCCAAGTAAGCCGAACCAGGCGCGCACACCCTGAACTGCACTGCGAACAGAGGGACACCACACGTATTCTTTGTAGGACGATAGGTTCTTTTATCGATGATTTCAAGGGATCTTTATGACCCAAAAGGCAAATGGTACAGCAGTGGCACAACGTACCACAAGTCAGTCGAGGGGAATGGGGGTAGCGGGACAGTCTTTCAAGATAGTGTCTCTGCGAAATACCCTGCGGAAGCTCACAATCCTCGAGCTGGAGGGTGTCGTGTCTCTGGGCGATCTCTTCCCGAGTCGTCCTCAAGGGGAGCGCCGCGAGTCTCTCAGCAGGCACAGGTGGTCGGAGTTCAGGAGCCGCGATTCCGTCAGCAGGGCTCAGATGGTTCAATAGCTGGGGGCCGCGAGTCACTCAGCAGGCCTAGATGGTTCAGTGCTCGGGAGCCGCGACCTCGTCCGCAGGGCTCAGATGGTTCAAATAGCAAGAGGCCGCGATTCACTCAGCAGGCCCAGGTGAGTACAGCGTTCAGGAGCCGCGACGACGTCCGCAGGGCTCAGATGGTTCAAATAGCAAGAGGCCGCGAGTCACTCAGCAGGCCCAGGTGAGTACAGCGTTCAGGAGCCGCGACGACGTCCGCAGGCTCAGATGGTTCCAGGTCTTCTCTGTCCTTGTTTCTCCGGCACCCCTTGTTATACTCCGCTGGTCCTTTGAAGTCCGGACGGCTCCCAGAGGGGGGCGGGGGTGACGGAGGGGGTTCGGCGGGATTTCCTGCCGCTCACTTCTTTGGTCTTTTCAGGTGGGTCTGGGAGGGTCCCCAGACGCTCGGTAGGGGAGGCGCCTGCTCCCCAGGGGCCTGGTGGCCGATTGCGTCCTCCCGGGGAAGGCGACCCGAGGTGTGACTGGGCTGGAGCCTCTGGGTCTGGCTCGAGGGTTCCCGCTTCCTTGGTTGGACATGCGTGGTAGGGTGGTGAGTTGGTCAGGCCTCTGGCCGGCCCGCAGATCGGGGGTGACTGGGGCGGCCGGAGTCGGAGATGTCGTGTCTTGAGGGTGGTTGCAGGTTGGCTGGATGATGGAGAGGGCCACGCCGTGAGGCCGGTCTCACACGCGTCCCCCCCAGCTGAAAGGCGTGGAGAACTACCCATCCACTGGGGGGTTCTCCTCGCCGAAGCGGAAGAACCGGGACAGGCCGTCGGCGTTGGCATGATCCGCCCCTGGGCGATGTTCGACAGTGAAATCCATCCCTTGGAGGGAGATGGACCATCGTAGTAGTTTGGGGTTCTCCCCCCTCATCCGCATTAACCATTGCAAGGGCCGGTGGTCCGTCTGTACTCGAAAATGGGTTCCGAACAAGTAGGGCCGCAGTTTCTTGAGGGCCCAGACTACGGCAAAGGCCTCTCGCTCTATAGTACTCCAACGCTGCTCCCTCGGCAGCAGCCTTCGGCTGATGAAGGCTATGGGCCGATCAATGCCCTTGTCGTCGAACTGCGAGAGTACGGCCCCGATGCCATGTTCGGATGCGTCGGTCTGGACCACGAACTCTTGGGAGTAGTCGGGGGCCTTGAGTACGGGAGCGGTGCACATGGCTGTTTTCAAGGCGTCGAACGCCTGCTGGCACTGGGTGGTCCACTGCACCTTCTGCGGGAGCTTTTTGGAGGTCAACTCTGTGAGGGGCCCTGCGATACTACCATAGTTTTTAATGAACCTCCGGTAGTATCCCGTAAGGCCCAGGAAGGCCCGAACCTCTGTCTGCGTGGTGGGGGGCTCCCAGAACTTGATGGCATCGATCTTCGGCTGGAGAGGGGCGACCTGGCCGCTGCCCACCTGATGCCCCAGGTAGACCACGGAGCCTTGTCCGAGCTGGCATTTGCTGGCCTTCACGGTCAGGCCCGCTTGGCGCAGGGCCATTAGTACTTGTCGGAGGTGCTGTAGATGCTCGTGCCATTGAGAGCTGAATACGGCGATGTCGTCAAGGTACGCTGCGCTGAACTCCTCGAGTCCGGCCAGGACCTTGTTCACCAACCGCTGGAACGTGGCGGGGGCGTTTTTCATCCCGAACGGCATGACCCTGAAGTGGTAGTGGCCATCTGGCGTGGAGAAGGCAGAGCGCTCCTTCGCCCCTTCCGTGAGAGCGATCTGCCAGTATCCGCAGGTCAGGTCGAAAGTGCTGAGGAACTGGGCGGCCCCCAGGCGGTCGATGAGCTCGTCGGCTCGGGGAATAGGGTGAGCGTCTGCGCGGGTGACCGCGTTGAGCCCCCGATAGTCTACACAGAATCTTAGTTCGGGGGCGACCCCTGGGGAGGCCGCCTTCGGGACCAGAACCACCGGGCTGGCCCAGGGGCTGTCGGAGGGCTCGATGACTCCTAGGGTGAGCATTTTTTGTACCTCGGTCTTGATGCAGGTGCGGACCCGGTCAGGCACCCGGTAGGCTCGGTGTCTCACAGGCGGGCAGTCGCCGGTGTCCACGTCGTGGACACACCAGTCGGTCACCCTTAGGATGAGGGAGAAGAGGTCGGCGAATTGTCCGAGCAGCTGGCGGCAGTCGTCGGCCTGTTGGGGAGTGAGGGTGGCCGACAGCTTCACTCCCTCCACGGACCCGTCCAGTTCTTTCGTGCACAGGAGGTCGGGCAGGGGTTCGGTGTCTTCTTCTGCCCCCTCATCGGTGGCCAGTAGCAAACTCAATTCTGTCCGTACAAAGTGGGGCTTGAGACGGTTTACGTGGAGGACCCGGAGGGGGTTCCGTGGGGACTGGACGTTGACCAGATATGTGACCTGGCTCTTCCGTTCGACCACCTTGAAGGGACCAGTCCATTTGTCTTGTAGGGCGCAGGGTTTCACCGGAGCCATGACCCAAACCTGCTGGCCCGGCTGGAACTCGACCAGGGTTGCGTTCTGGTCATACCAGCGCTTCATTTCTTCTTGGCTGGCCTCGAGGTTAGCCTCTGCAAGTTCTCTAAACTTCCTCGTCTGGTTGCGGAGTGCCAGGATGTAGCGGAACACATCAGGGGGTGTCCCCCGGGGGCTTGTCTCCCAGCCCTCTTTGACCAGGCTCAGAGGCCCTCGGACGGGATGTCCGTACAGCAGTTCGAAGGGGCTGAACCCCAGAGACTTTTGGGGAACCTCCCGGTACGCGAACAGGAGGCAAGGGAGGAGGATGTCCCACTTCCGGCGCAGGGGCTCTTCGAGGCCCAGGATCATTCCCTTTAGAGTTCTGTTGAAGCGTTCCACCAGGCCGTTGCCCTGGGGGTGGTAGGGGGTCGTGAACTTATACGTGACTCCGCACTGCTGCCACAGGGACTTCATGTAGCGGGATATAAAGTTCGTGCCGCGATCACTCACAACCTCGCGGGGAAATCCGACACGGGAGAAGATCCCCATGAGAGCCCGGCCCACCACGGGAGCCGTCACGGTGCGGAGGGGGATGGCTTCGGGGTAGCGGGTGGCATGGTCCACCAGGACAAGGATGAATCTGTGGCCCTGGGCGGTCTTCGGGTCCAGGGGTCCCACGATGTCGATGCCAACCCGCTCGAACGGGGTACTCACAACGGGGAACGGTTGTAAGGGGGCTTTGCGCCTTCCGCCACTCTTCCCACTGCCCTGGCACGTGAGGCAGGACTTGCAGTGTGCTTCTACATTCGCCCGCATCTTGGGCCAATAGAAGTGGGTCACCAATCGCTGGTATGTCTTGTCTTGGCCTAAGTGTCCTGCCAAGGGTACATCGTGGGCCAGGCCCAGGAGGAGGCTCCGGAACCGCAGGGGTACCACCAGTACTCGTGCTGCGCCTAGCTCGGCGGACTTTTGCTCGCTGTAGAGGAGGCCATTGTCCCAATAGACCCAATGGGTCCCGGTTTGGTCACCGGCGACCTGGGCTTCGGCTTGTTGTCTAAGTCCCTCGAGGGAGGGGCAAGTGGTCTGTTCCTGGCAGAACTCTTCGCGGGAGGGCCCCCCTTCGCAGCGCCACTGGGCCAACTCGGGCAGTTCTTCGAGTTCCATCGGGGCCTCTGGGGCGGAAGGTTCCGGTCCTTCCCCTGGGTTAGTGTCTCCTTCCCCCTCGGAAGGAGGGTGGTCTGCTTCTGGTAGGGTGTCCCTGCTCTCGGGGATAGTGTTCGGTAAGAGGGCTTCACCGCCCTTGGAGAGAGGCAATCGTGCGGTCATGGAGCGCGTGGTGGCGCAGACCCATTCTGGTAGGCCCATCATCTCCAGGTGGGCTCTTCGTTCTACCTGCCCCCACGGGGAACTCTCCAGGTCGTTGCCCAGGAGGCAGTCTACGGGCTGCGAGGTCCGGACCGCTACCTTCAGTTCTCCGGAGACCCCTCCCCACTCGAAGGGCACCAGGGCCATCTGGCAGAGGCTCTCAGAATTGTCGGAGGATACGACCGGACAGAGGGCCCCGGCTAGGATCTGGTCTTCGGAAATTAGGCTGCGGTGGACCGCGGTGACACTCGCCCCGGTGTCGCGGAGGCCCTCGACTCGGTGGCCGTTGATGGTCACCCGCTGTCGGTACTTTTCTGTGTTGGCGGGCAAGGGTGTCCCGGGGACCATTTCTCGATCACCAAGGGAGACCAGGGCCATGGCCGCCGGTTCCCATTCCTCGGAGTCTTCCATTTCTTCCCCCAGAGCCACGGAGGCCATCTGCCGGGCCGTGGGGTTGGTCGTCGTTGTTCGCTGATACTGGGGACACTGGGGGTCATTGGCGTAGTGACCGGGCTGCTGGCAGCGGAAGCAGGTGATCCTAGCTCGTGGACCTGGTCGTCCTGGGGCTCCGGTGCTGGCGGGAGACTGGGCCGAACCCGCCGCTGGTGGGCTGCTGGGGGGGCTGGTGGAGGACCCCCCGGCAAAGTCTCTTGGTCGGCCGTGGTTCCCTCCGCCCCTCTGGCGGGGGGGACCCTGACTGTTGCGGCCGTAGTCCCCCACGGGGCCCCGGGTGGCCCGGGTGTTCACCCAACGATCAGCCTCAGCGGCCAGCTTCCGAGGGTCGGTGAGTTTACTGTCTAGGAGATGCTGGCGCAGTTCTATAAAGCAATTGGCCGCTAAATGCTCCCAGGCGATCAGATCGAACAGTTCTTCGAAGGTGGAGACCTTGCTGCCCTTGATCCAACCGTCCAAGGCGCGGCTGTAAAAGTTCACGTATTCGACCCACGTGGTGCCCGGTATCTTTTTGCAATCTCGGAACCGTTGTCGGTACATTTCGGGGGTGAGTCCGTACCGGCCCACGAGGGCTTCCTTCATGTGGCTGTAGGAGTTCATGACCGCGGAGGGCAGATCGAGCAGAGTGTCCCTTCCTTCGCTTAAGAACCGGCCCCATAGGCCAGCCCCCCAATCCTTTTGCGGGACTCGATGAGAGGTCATGGCGACTTCGTAGGCCTTAAACCACTGCTGGAAATCATCGTTCTTATAATACTCCTTTACCACATCCTTGGGGATGTGAACTTTGGTTTCCCCGGCTGGAGCGGGCGGTGGATTCCCGGCTGGCTGTGACTTTTCGTGTCTAGCCCGCCACTCAATCTCCTTCAGGCCGCGCTCATGTTCTAGCTGGAGTTTCTTTTCGTCCTGCTCCCTCTGGAGTCTCTTCTCTTCGAGTTCCCCTTGTAGCCGTAACTGCTCGACGGCTAACTTCTTCTCTGCCAGTTTTATCTCTCCCTCGATTTTTAGTTTTGCCAGTTCCAGTTCGTGGTTGCGGCTTCTCTCTCGGTCCGCTAGTTCCTCGGGGGACAGGTTCCCCTCTGGCCCGTTGTTTCTCGCCGGGGTGCTTGGTGGTTCATGGGTAGAGTCTCCTTCCGTTTGGGTCGGGGGCGCCCCCGTCTCGACCCAGGCTTTCAGTACTTTCTGGAAGTCTTCCTTTGTGCTTAGTCCGGTGGTAGCGATGCCAAGGTCCTTGCAAAACTGTTTTAGTTCCCTATGCGTGTAATAGTCCAATTGATCCTCTCGGAACGGTGAGCTTATTTCGGTACCTGCGGCACCCAGGGAGGTTTCTCCTTCCATCTCTGTTCGGTAGTGCGTCAGTCGTTCACTGCACGCTCTCTTTCGGTGTCGGCTCGGATCCAGTCGTCTGCCACCAAATGTTGGAAAGGCGTTCGCCGGAAGGGGGTTCGATACACGTCTTGCCCACCCCTTTGACCCACCTCTCCCAAGTAAGCCGAACCAGGCGCGCACACCCTGAACTGCACTGCGAACAGAGGGACACCACACGTATTCTTTGTAGGACGATAGGTTCTTTTATCGATGATTTCAAGGGATCTTTATGACCCAAAAGGCAAATGGTACAGCAGTGGCACAACGTACCACAAGTCAGTCGAGGGGAATGGAGGTAGCGGGACAGTCTTTCAAGATAGTGTCTCTGCGAAATACCCTGCGGAAGCTCACAATCCTCGAGCTGGAGGGTGTCGTGTCTCTGGGCGATCTCTTCCCGAGTCGTCCTCAAGGGGAGCGCCGCGAGTCTCTCAGCAGGCACAGGTGGTCGGAGTTCAGGAGCCGCGATTCCGTCAGCAGGGCTCAGATGGTTCAATAGCTGGGGGCCGCGAGTCACTCAGCAGGCCTAGATGGTTCAGTGCTCGGGAGCCGCGACCTCGTCCGCAGGGCTCAGATGGTTCAAATAGCAATAGGCCGCGAGTCACTCAGCAGGCCCAGGTGAGTACAGCGTTCAGGAGCCGCGACGACGTCCGCAGGGCTCAGATGGTTCAAATAGCAAGAGGCCGCGAGTCACTCAGCAGGCCCAGGTGAGTACAGCGTTCAGGAGCCGCGACGACGTCCGCAGGCTCAGATGGTTCCAGGTCTTCTCTGTCCTTGTTTCTCCGGCACCCCTTGTTATACTCCGCTGGTCCTTTGAAGTCCGGACGGCTCCCAGAGGGGGGCGGGGGTGACGGAGGGGGTTCGGCGGGATTTCCTGCCGCTCACTTCTTTGGTCTTTTCAGGTGGGTCTGGGAGGGTCCCCAGACGCTCGGTAGGGGAGGCGCCTGCTCCCCAGGGGCCTGGTGGCCGATTGCGTCCTCCCGGGGAAGGCGACCCGAGGTGTGACTGGGCTGGCGCCTCTGGGTCTGGCTCGAGGGTTCCCGCTTCCTTGGTTGGACATGCGTGGTAGGGTGGTGAGTTGGTCAGGCCTCTGGCCGGCCCGCAGATCGGGGGTGACTGGGGCGGCCGGAGTCGGAGATGTCGTGTCTTGAGGGTGGTTGCAGGTTGGCTGGATGATGGAGAGGGCCACGCCGTGAGGCCGGTCTCACAGGGACCAACCGATGGGCTCCACCACTACCGAGAGAGGAGGAGAGGACAGGGCCGGCTCTGTGGCGGTGCGACCAGTGCCACTGCACCAGGTGCTGGCTTCCTGGGGTCCCAGTGTTTACAAGTTTATTTTGTTTTTAAAGCACCTGCTTCCACATTTCTTTCCTCCAGCAATTACCAGGCCTCATACAAATTTCAAGATAACTCCTGTGATTAATGTTCTTCCTGGAGAGAGATCAGAGTTTTGTGTAGTTGATGTTTTGACTTATGTGAAGGTAGCACAGAGGGTTAATATGCCTGCTGCAAAGAATGTATACCATGTAGATTACAGAGTGCATATAATGTAAATAGATCAGCAGGTTACTGATATTAAAAGATAATTTGTTTGTTACTTGCAATTTATAACTTGAAGTGCTAATATGGAACAGTGAGGTATTAACTGTTATACTAGAGCTGCGTACACACATTAGAGCATAGATTCATGTTGGTAAAAGGGTTTATTTGGGTAGAAATCGATTCTTATTATTAAAGAAAACTCCCAACTATGCTGTTTCTTTTTCCACGCTGAGTTTGTGCTTCTCGACACCAAGCACTAGTAAACTATACGGCCTACCAGTATGGATGACATGTGACTCCTACACTTTTAGTCCTTTGGCTTATGTAACATTTCCTATAAGCCAATTTACACACATATGTAGGATTGCCTCTGTGTAATGTGTGTCTGGTGCAAGGTGCTCTGTCATCCTTTACTGATACGAGTGGTGCTATATAACTGATTCAAGCATCTGAGAGAGAGTGGTTATGGAGACTTGATCGCCGTTCAAGGATGCAAGTGAGGGAATCCATGGTGGAGTGGTCATTGGGGGAGGGCGCCAACTAACATTGCCGCACTGGGCGCCACCAGCTCTAAAGCCAGACCTGGGAGAAGACAGACAACCCCGACACTCGAGAACCCAAATGAACTTCGGGGAAGACTCACCCCGTATGACCTGAGGCCCAACCCTACTCCCTCCCAGAGGCCAGGGCCGGACTGGCCATAGCGGGCACCGGGCAATCCCCCGGTGCGCCACACGGGTGGGGGCCGGTTTTGGGCCCCTGGGGGCCGTTTTTGTTACAGGGCCGTTTTTTGCAGCAGCTGCCCTGTAACAAAATCGGCCGAAAACCGGTTTGGGTTCCCAGTCCGGCCCTGCCAGAGTCACTACGACTATGTCACGGCCTGGTAGGGCAAATGATCTATCCGTCAGGCTGCGAACTTTAATGTGTGGCTTCATTTGTCCTGTCTAGCTATTGTCTGAGATGCCAGTGCAAAATTGATTTTGTTTTGTGTGTTATAGCCAGTGGCGGATGGTCCATTAGGGGTGCTGGGGCAGCGCCCTACAAAAGAAACTGCTCACTGCAGTTCGGCCAACAGGAATGTAAGCAGACGAATTGACAGCTTTTACAATTCGTCTGTTTACATTTCCGGGCCAGCCTGTGCTTCAGGGGTGAAAGTGCGCATGTGTCAAGGCACTGCGCACGCAGCCGATAGCAGGAGTCTAGAAGATGGACTGTCTGCGCATGTGAGAGAGGAGCAACGCCCCTCACTCACATTAACAAAGCATGCCTAGTGTAGTGCAGGAGTCTGGAGATAGGCTCCTGCTCGGGCGGTGACGTGGCGTAAAGTCGCCCCATGCCCTATCAAATTCCAGCCGCCCGGCCCCCGTCGCATCCAGTCTCCTGATTTGGCAGTTGGTATTTCCTGTTGAGCGGCAAAAGAAAGAGCTGGGAGAAGTTTGTTCCACGGCGGTCCACCACGTTGCAGAGGGGACGTGATGCAACTCGGGACTGGAGGAGATGCCTGGTAAGTTTTATCATTAAATTAAACCACGACCCACCCCCCTCCCCGCGCGTACCCCCCCCTCCTCAGTCATGCCCGCCGCCCACAGCTGTTGTGTGGTGCTCGATGTGTATGGTGTTGGGTGGGTGTTGAAGAGCACACGGGGTGTGCGCTCTGCATTCCCTCTTTTTATTTTTAAAGTACTTTGTTTGCGCTGTGGTGTAGTGCGAATTGTGTTTTGATTCTTTCACTGGGGTTATTTCTGTGATAAAACGCGCCTCAGGACGGCAAAAATAGCAACGGTTTATAGATGAGGCTTGGCGTTTGTGGCCGTCAGAGGACGGGCGGGTGAACAGACATGGAAAAGGACTCTGTTTTTAACTTTTTGCCCAGAGAAGTCGAGGACAGTGTCCACTTCTCCTGCTCTGATGCTTCTCATTCCTTCTTTCCTTGCTCCCCTTTTTCTTTCTTGGTTTATTTTTTTCTTTCTCTCCTTTCTTTTCTCCTTCAAAGGTAATTTCCTTCCTAGAGCAATCTCTTCATTGATTCATTAGTGTTTCAGGTTTGTCTCAAAGGTATTCTTACCAGTACTGGGGAGACTGCAGTGATATATTTCCTTGTAGAGCCCCGTGAAGCCTGCCTCTGCCCGTTCTTCATCTTGAGTATAAAGACTGGGCCACTTTCTGGACGTCAGCTGATGGACTGTAAGGCTATTGGGCGGATTCTGAAGGTCTTGGAGGGCCTGGCTCTCGTAGTGAGTGGTGTCATCGCATGATCAGGAGGCCATAAACCCAGGCGAGACACCCGAACCGCACAGGTTCGATGTAAACCGGAGTACAGAGGCCGAACTGGTCATTGAGAGCCACCCTGATGAATCTTACCCAATACAGCTCTCTGCCATCAATGCTGTGCACTGAGTACAGCAAGACTGAGTGCTCGAAGGTCCGTGTTCCCGCGGCTTGCCCTTCGGTGTTACCAAAGCCATATATTTGAGGCAGGAGCTCGCAATAGGTGTCCTAGTCCAGCGGTAGCTCTTGCTGCTCAGAAGGCAGGGGACCCCTGCTCTGTAATCCGCATGCCCACACCCACTGATATCCAATTGTTAACGCTGTATGGATGGATGTCCGCAGACTCAGTGGCCTCTTTGTGGTGGTCTCCTCGGGAGAGGGGGGTGTCGGACCAAAGCAGAGCACAGGCGGGGAAAGGTTCTCTTAATGACTCAGGAAGAGGGCAGTTTGGAGAAAGACAGGTGGGTGCGACAAACGTCCCTCTCTTTCTTCCTCTTCTTCCCTCTCTTTCTGTCTTTCTGAAACTCTTACCCTCTTTTTTCCTCTACTTTCGTTTATTTGTTCCCCTGTGAAATGGATCCAAAAACAGAAAAACACTTTTGCTTGACATATCATTCTATTCCAAAGTGCAGCCTCAGGACAGAGAGAAATAAAATGTTCAATATATGAAAAATATCTAAATAAAGCAATACAGAGTGGTCACAAATAGGTTAGATTGATTTTATTCACACCCAAATTCATTAGCGCCACTCTGCTTTGTTTTCTTGTCTCTTTTTTGACCATCATTGTTTTCCCTGGGTGGGGAAGTGCACCATTCCTAGACCCTAGCGGAGGCAAGTGTGGGTTAACCTTGAAGGCTTGTCCACCACAATCCATTCCGAAGTTCGCCTCCTGTCTTGTGGGCAGACCTACGAAGCAGCACATCCTAGAGCGGCAGTGACTCCGTCACTGAGGTCACAGGACCATTGAGGCCAGTCCGCCTCACCCTTTGGGACCTCCATTGGCCTTGTTTCAGCAGTAGTGTGCTACCTGCTTTGGGCCCTGGAATTATGCAGCAGTGGAGGAAAAAATTACGCCGCAGTGTTAACGAAATTATGGAGCAAAAAAAAGTCTGCAGCGTAATGAAGTATATTATCTAATACTTTATTATTTTGACATTTTTACATACTAACAGTCTCTGCAAAGATGTTGCCTTATTGGTACCAGTTTAACATACAAATGCATTGGTTAGATAATGTAATAAGCTGGGTGTATTGCATTATTAACCTTCCTGCATCCTCATATTTGCTTGAAAATGCTACATTTATTCACAATCTTTTCAAAATTTTCTCGGGGGAGGAACCCCGAACCCCCCGTAGGTTTTTTAGGCTCGCTCGCTACGCTCGCTCGCCTCAGTGCAGTACTGTGCTAATTTTACGCCCACCACTTTCAAATGTCACCAGCCGCCACTGGTTATAGCTCAAGGAAAGGAGGAATGTAATATCCAGAGCAGGGGTGTTTCTGTCGACCAGCCCGGGTCCGAGGGCCCTCTTGGTTGAATCCGCGAATAAAGGGGCGGAGCCGCGGACGGGAGTTCGGTGCTCAGCAGTGGAGGCGCGTGCGCCTTCCTTTGTTGCTCCGCGCCTGGGGCCTGTGAACCCATCACATAAGGTTACTCCACAGAGGCCTCTGTACATTTGTTCACGCTTCGCCTGGTTCCTTTGTAAGGACAGTTTTATATACAGTGCAGCTGGATGTACAGCAGGCCTGTGTGAATTCTGGGTAATTTCCTTTGCATAAATGGCGCAAAATTCTCGAAAAACTACGTGAAATGCAGATCCGACATTTGGTGCGATTCTTTTTTTTTTTAGCATGGATGGATGTGGAGATACATTTTACATTAAAAAAAAGCAAAAATTAGCACAAAAGTGGCACGTGACGCAAACAACGGCCACCAGCATTGTGATCCTTTTACGTTGTTCCAGCACTGTCGAGTAACAAACGTAACACAAAATGTCAGGAATTACGCCGGCGTAAATACACTTTCACCTGGGCCAGGGCACAGCCTGGTGTGTGCTGCATACGCACTGCAGTTTGGAAACACAAGTGCAGATGTGGCTTGTCTGGTTTATTTTGGCAGTAATAGTGGGAAGATGAGCCCTATCACAGGATAACTTTGAAAATATGCTATTGACAAACTATAACATGTCAACAGAGGCAAAACATACCCCTGTCTTCATGCTCCTAGCACAAGTTAGCCTGAGGCGGGCAGGCTGCGCCGAAACATTAACTTCCCATTTACATCTCTATATCTTAATAGCTCCAACTTTCAGAATTTTTATTTTTTTATGTATTTAAGATTGTTTATATAGAGCAACAGATATCTGTTATCTAGCATAGAGTGACCAGACTTTGAAAATGATTGTAGGGCTACAGTGTTGTTGCAGCTGTAGGGCACAGAATGACAATTGACCACGATCAGCAACATACAAATAGGACCACAAAGGGGTACCAAGGTATCAACATGGGTGGTTTTGTGGTACTAGCAAGAGAAATGTGTGGCGCCAAGCTGCAGTGGGCTCCTGACGAGAGCCCTGGCACTTATTTGTTTACAAATTAAGCACGGGGAGTCTGCACGTTCCCACAAACATAGAAACATGGAGGGTGGGGTTCATCATGTATGTGAGCATTAGGGATGAGAAAATCCAGCAGAAAGTGTATATAGACGTGAGAAGGACAGACAGCACCTGCCGGGCCTGCTTGGCTGAGATATGATGGACAATTCTGGTCACAAAGGAGTGTGAATGCTGCAAAGGTGGGGTACCTTAGACGATGAATTGTGGCTAAAGCTAATGCCACCCACCAGGGGTACACCGACCCAACACACAGCGAGCGAGGTGCCAATGCCCATGCTGCGTTGGGGTACACCGACCCAACACACAGCGAGCGAGGTGCCAATGCCCATGCTGCGTTTTCCAGTACATCCCACCCAAGGGGGTGGGACAGACAGAAGGACAGGCGTTATCTGCACAGCCTGGAATTACACAAAGGAAGCATGTTACTGTCACCCCTGCAAGCTCAAGCATGAGTGTCAAACATGTAATGGACACACCCGGTATTGCGGAGGTGCCCAAGGGTGCCCACAGGGCGGCAGCAGCAGGCGTGAGCCTGGAAAAGGCAGCAACAGCAGTAAAGTTGGACCTGCTGCTATGATGTTGAGGCTGGACCCAAACCAGAGAGCGGAGAGGGACTTTAGACAAGCTTCCGGGATTCTGTATGTGGGCCCATGAACAGGGAGATGGGCAGACAACCTCAGATCATGTAGGGGAGAGATCATATGGTACAAGACAAACTGATGAAGGCGTGGAGGAAGGTAGGATGGCTGGCCCATGTCATACCTCCCCAGTGAAGAATCTGGTTATATCACATATCGAGCTGGTACCTAACCAGACACCAGGAAAATACAAGCTGATAACCTCACCTGTCATGGCCCAAAGGGCCCTCGATTAATGACCACATCGCCCAGAACGAATGCACAGTGTATACACAAGCATACAGGAGGTATGAGGATGGTACAGGAATGCAGGCCGGCGAAGAAATGGCAAAGGCCGACATTGAGACAGCATTCCGATTGCTACCAGTTCACCCACACGGCATACACTTTTAAGGGGAGACGTAATGTAGACAAAGAGATGGCCATGCGCTGTGCGGCAGCATGGGTGGCATTTGAAAAATATACGCATTGGTGGAATGGGCAAGGAAGTAGCGAGGTCAGAGCACGTGCTGGTTTACTTCGTCATTTTTAGGTCGAGCCTAGGCAGCGGGCATGCACTGTCTGCAAGACCTGGTATAAGCAGTATACAGAGTGTAATCCCGCCTGCTGCCTGCCATTGGTTAACTCCTTTATTGCTCTTCTTTTCTGGCTCCTTATTGGATGGTGCTCCCGATACATCACTTCCGTTGTATTGCAAGGAGCACCAGCCAACTACAGTTTTGTTACGCTGTAAGCGTTTCAGTGTTTCATTTACGGACTACTTCTTTTGTTTTGTACAAGTGATATTCAATCACCAGCACGGCACCCAGTTTCATGTTTCTTTATCACTATGCTTCACAAGCCACCACGCACATAACTTAAATATGCACGGAGCTGCGCTTTATATTTCTCCACTTTCATAATAATTTTTTCA
Source organism: Triturus cristatus (assembly GCF_964204655.1). Taxonomy (NCBI): domain Eukaryota; kingdom Metazoa; phylum Chordata; class Amphibia; order Caudata; family Salamandridae; genus Triturus; species Triturus cristatus. The sequence continues at coordinate 839,976,288 of NC_140595.1, forward strand.
TTAATGTGCACGGGCGCCTCGCTTTGTTTGAGCACTGCGCCCACTTTTATATTTACAACATGAGCACCGTGATTTAAGTTTGAGTACGGTGCCCTCTTTGATGTCTACAAAAGCAATAGCTTTAAGCCTCGCAAACGCGAGACCTATTGCATTGCAAATGCTTGTTTTGTGATGGGGGCACAGGAGACGAAGGGAGAGGGTGCTAGACTTTCAAAGAAATGTTGAAACAGTTAAGAATATCCATCCATAGCAGAGGAACGAAGACCCCACCAATGAGCTTGACTCCGTGGCAATGCAGTGGCACATGCCTCCTGACCACTGCAGGGGACGTTGAACAGGCGCTTTACAGGAAGAAGTGTGAGATGGGTGGTGAAATATTTTGGGCGTGTCAGGAAAGGTGGGTTTTGTACAATGTTGTGCAGAAGCACGGCCAGGGACACGGAAGAGAGAACAGTACCGTATCGCCTTCCAGGAGTTCTTTTCCTTGGTAGTGGAATTGACCTGTGGGGAGGTGACTTGTGAGACAGGAAGGTGACATTCAGACTAGACTGTGAAGCCGTGCTGCATGTGGTGAACAGCCAGACCACAAAAGATGAGAAAGTACTCGGTTTGTTGAGAGTTTGTATTGCTGTGTCTGCAGTGTCTGCAGTGGAACATTCAGTTCAGAGCAAGACATGTCGGCAGGTTAGAACACCAAGTGGCCGATGCTCTGTCTCGTTCACAGTGGGAGAGGTTCCATAGTTTGGCCCCTAGTGATGTGGGGCATTGGGTGAAAGCTAGAAGGATGATGGCGAGATCATTGGCAAAGTCTAGAAGGAAGGCTCACTGAGCAGCGTGGACCCCGGCTGTGAAGTCAGGGGCTGTAAAACGGGGGAGAGGACAGGAGAGCTCACAACCCAGGCAAGCTGATGCCGTGAAATGTGTGGCGGTATTTATTGACAAACAGTTTTTCCCGGTGACGCCTGCATAAAAACGATGGATTTACGCCCAGATCTCTGTCCTGGGGTGAATGTATGACATTGTTCTGCATTCTGTCCATCAATCGTTCTTTTTGCATCAAAGATCGCAGGCATATTATTCTTTGGCAAATGTGTTTGGGGTTATGAGGCGGTTCATGGACAATTGCTGAAAAGGTTATTAGAAGGTTGGTGAAGAGAGCAAAGGAGGAGACCGAGCAGAGAAAAAGTGTTGGTAAACGTCCGGCCTCAGGCGAGATTTGTGTGCATGTCTTCCTGGGAATGTTGCTTGTTTTGGGCAGTGTTTACACTGATGTTGTTTGGAGCCTTCCGGATATCAGAGTTAGTGGGATAAAAGTCTTAGGTAAGTCTTCAGAGGGAAGACATCCAGAATGAGGAGGTAGACATGTGGGTAAATGTAAACAGACCCAAATGGACCAGCGAAGAAGTAGATGTTCGGAGCGCGGCAGGCACAACAAGGGCTGAGCCATTGCAGACGGTAGGCAATGCGCAAACGGGCGAGGATGAGGAGAAAGGGACATGACTTCGTTGTACTGAAAGAAGGAAGGTCAGTGATGGCAAGACAGGTTTTGGGGGGGCTGAGGCTGTGTTCAGAGAAAGTGGCGATTGAAGGGGGAGAATTTAGTACACATTCTTTTCGCATTAGAGCGGCTACAGAGGGATTTAAGATCGGTTTGAGGGAACGGGAACTGAGGAATATAAGGCAGCGAAGAGCGACTGCATCGGTGGTATGTGAGGCTGTGAAGGAGCAGAGGGAGGCTGAAAGAATGTGATCTTTTGATTGACATGTGGGGGGCAGAAGGTAAGGTGGAGAAAAGAAGTATGGGTCATCGTCCATTCCAGGGATAAGTGGGCAGAAGTACATGCAGATCAAATGAGGGAAGGATCACAGTTAGGGTTAGAGAAGGGCGACATGGTGTACCAGGGCTTAATTTGTAAAAAAATAAATAAGTGTCGGGGCTCTCGCCAGGAGAATACTGCAGCTCGCATCACACGCTGCCCCTGCCGTGCTGCCAATGATAGTAACAACACAACTAACACTCACACTCCTAGAAGTGTGACAGCTCGGACTATTGCAGGGCCCCAAAGCTATAAGAATGGCTTGAGCGGCAGCAAATAGTCATGTTTAATGTTTATTGAATTAATAATTAACTGTTTTTGAGCTTGTCTCTAAATTAGCCAGACAGCCCCACCTTGTGGCAGACTGTCACAAGCGCAGATGCTGACAATTAAGAGTCAGTGCTGAGCACCGGAAACCACCAGCTTGAATTAAGCACGGGGTGTCGCAATGGTGTGGATTGGGGCGCATAACATGGGGACAGTTGATGCCGGCAATGTGGGAAGAGGGAGGCTCGGCCCCGCCTCCATGTACTGTTGATTCATCTGGGAGACAATGATTGGGGTCAGGCCATGGGCTTGGAATAGACAAAAGACAGTGAAAAGGGGCTTGGGGTGGTCAGAGAGTGGGCGCTGGAGATGGTGGTGATGTGAACACAGTTGACGCCCAGGCGAGAGTAGTCTCGTGCACACAAACTGTCAGCCATGAGCAGAGCCAGGAAGGAAGGAAAGAGAGGGGCCTGAGCAAGACACAAATGGAAGGGCCCAGTAAAGAGGCGGAGAGGTCTGTACGGGAAGGTGAGAAGACATTGCCACACCGGTTAGGAAGAGGCCACTGCATTGTTCTGACGTACAAGCCTTTACACCTGTTGGGACGGGAAGTCTGCTGCATGTCTCTGGAGAGAGTGCTTCCCCTGCCTTATGCTGATCTCAAGGTATGTCACTTGAAAGTTACTGTATGGTTTCTAGATCCCTACTTCAGTGAGCAGGACAATCGTGCATGCCCACTGAGGGTCTCCATGTTTACATGGATTGAGACCCGAAAGCTTGGCTCTGAGGTTGAGGGGCGTGCATAGCGCACCTCTATGTCACAAAGAGTGGCTACTGCCCTCTCTCTACAGAGACTGTGGCAGACTGACAGTGGTGGCATGTTAATCTACACTCAGGATTTCATGTATCCCTGCATTCTAATGAGGTCATAGGACTAGCTACCCTTCTGATCGAGTCTCTCATTACAGGGATCCTGTTGCCTTTATCTACCTGATGTGTGTTTCCAGCTCCTCATCGCCCCTCCCTATTCCTTGGTGAAGCCTGGTGGGCTGGGGGTAGACACTCGCTCTTACCTGTGTTTAGCTGCCCTAACCCTGCTTGGAGGTGCCCATTCTGTTGGGAGATGGTCAAGCCCCCTGGTCTGGAGTTAAATCAAATGACTCTCTGGGAAATAGCCACAGCTGGTATGAGGGAAGACAGTAGATCATCCTTTGCATGCTTTGGACACGCAGTGAACACGCCATAAATGTGCCTTGTGATTGGAAGGGCACCCAATATTCAAAAATAGCGGACCCTCTGATTGAATCACCCTATCTATCAGAGGTGATAAAAGTCTGGCCTTAGCACTCAGTTTTTGTTTAAGACTGGTCTATGACTCTGAAGAGGTAGCTCACACTGGGTCCATCCAAGGAAGCCAGCCCGACCCCCCAGATAAGAAGCTTGCTCACCACGTCCGGAACTTGAGGACGTTTTCTCTATGACTGATGGATTCTGCTGCAAAGGAATGTGTCCGACTGACGAGGAGCGAGAGCCTAGGTCAGCGGCATCGGTCAGAGAACCAGCAGTTCCTGTGAGGCTTGCAGAGCTGGTGCTTGCACAAAGAAATTGCAGGCTACTGCTCAAGAGAAGGAAGCTTGCAGCACATCAATGGAGATAGAGGGAGATGGGGAAGGCTGCAGCACATCAATGGAGCTAGAGGGAGACGGGGAAAGCTGCAGCACATGAATGGAGCTAGAGGGAGACGGGGAAAGCTGCAGCACATGAATGGAGCTAGAGGGAGACGGGGAAGGCTGCAGCACATCAACGGAGATAGAGGGAGACGGGGAAGGCTGCAGCACATCAACGGAGATAGAGGGAGACGGGGAAGGCTGCAGCACATCAACGGAGATAGAGGGAGACGGGGAAGGCTGCAGCACATCAATGGAGATAGAGGGAGACGGGGAAAGCTGCAGCACATCAATGGAGCTAGAGGGAGACGGGGAAGGCTGCAGCACATCAACGGAGATAGAGGGAGATGGGGAAGCTGCAGCACATCAACGGAGCTAGAGGGAGACGGGGAAAGCTGCAGCACATCAATGGAGATAGAGGGAGACGGGGAAAGCTGCAGCACATCAATGGAGCTAGAGGGAGACGGGGAAGGCTGCAGCACATCAACGGAGATAGAGGGAGATGGGGAAGCTGCAGCACATCAACTGAGATAGAGGGAGACGGGGAAGCTTGATCCCTGTCCTTGAAGGTTCAATCCCCTTGCCCAGACCCCTCTCCCGTGCTGTGGAAGCCTGAGTGGAACAGGCCCCCACCTTTCTTTTTGTGATATCTGGGGTATCAGAGTGTACTGGAACTCTGACCAGCCACTACCCTCCTACAGCTAGCCAGTGGCTACTGGACTATTGGGACTCCAGTAAACTGTGCCAAGACAGCAGGCACCTGTGATCAGATCCCTGACGCCGCTAGAGCGTTGTCCTCAGTCAGGGCGGGAGGGCACTTCTGTTGCTTTGGGTGGGGCTTATGGGGCTGTTCAAGAACCTTTGACTTCACATCATATGTTGAAAATATATCATTTCAATCCAAGCATTGGTATCACGGCTCTAGGGAATGAGAGCAGCCCTGTGCAACGTGACCTGTGATATGCAATGCGAACTGTGAGTCTACATGTTAACTGTGTTTTTTTAGTGCTTAGCGTCTAGGCGCTATAATACTGTTTATAGTCAGATCACTGGCACAGAGGGTTGTAGATACGTTTGTTATTCAGTATCTTAGTTTTATGTGTAGTATAATTATCTTGTGTGTATTAAAGTACTTTTCTTTTATAAAAAGTAAAGCACTGACTGGACATTGAGTTTATCAGCTGCTGGTACGGTGTGCACGGTATTCTGAATGTCTAACCCCACCTCACCTCCTTGTGTAAGCCTTGGACTGCTCTATCCCACTACCCTGAGAGAGTCAAGTGCTGGAGAAGGGACCTTGGTTATCCAGTTTTGGGTCCACTAGTACCGAGGCCCCAGGACACCAGGGCAAGCACTCCAGTTGATGTGATTGGAGCACAGCAATGCCTGGGTGCCCAGGAAGCCGGGTCTAACGACACCAATGAGTAATCAAGAACCGGAGTCACTAAGGACAGGGGGCAGATTTACAAGCCCCTTGTGTCACTTTTGCACCGTCGTTGCGTCACTTTTGTGACGGAGCGACAGCGTAAAAGTTGCGGCCCATTTACAACCTGCGTCAGGTTTAATGTATGCAGGGTGGGCGTTCCATCGCAGGAAGCCCCGTAAAAGTGACGTTAGATTTCACGGAGTCACTTTTACGTCCATGCTGCGTCAAAACCCTGCGCCTGCTTGAAGCAGGCGTAAGGAGTGACGCAGCATGTTAGGCATAGGGCGCCCCTGAGCATTGCTGGAGTTGCGTCGTGCTTGCGACACGGCTCCAGCAATGCGTGACTTTTTCGTGAACAGATGCGTCAGAATTTCTGACGCATCTGTCAGTCCTTGCGCCATGGTGCGCCGTATTGTAAATACGGCGCATCCATGGTGACGCAAGGATTTGGCATGTTGGCGCAGGGAAAGTGACGCATCTCTACAGATGCGTCACTTTCTAGTAAATCTGCCCCAGCATGTCTGATGGTCTCAATCATGTGATGTGACTTAATACAGACACGCCGACAGGCCCGCTTCCAAAAAAGCTTTATTTTGGCTGCCTCTTGCCAGAAATTGGCTCTGCTTTAATAGAGGTTGATGGGGGACATTCACTCTTACTATAAGTGGAGTTGTGAAAAGTGAATGGATGTTCATGTGCGCGTGCCCCGCTTATCGTATCAATTATCAGAATTAGTATTTCATGTTCCCAGTTAGCAGGGGCGGCCCCTCCGTTGAAGCCGGGGAGCATCGCCCCACTTGAAATAACACAGGTTTAACCGCCCCTGCTCCAGGGCACCTTGTGTGCCCAGCACTTTTGAGGCTACAATAAAAAAAAAAGATAAAGCGGTGATTAATGTTCCTGCTGAAGAGAAATTTAAGTTTGTCTGGTGGCAGGTCTGACTCCTCATACAGTGATATGGTTGCTGCAAAGAACGTGTACCGTACAGATCACAGACTGTATTTTATGTGGATAGCTCAGTGGGTTTCTTCTCATAGAAATTATTTTTACTTCATAAATTACAAGTCTAATATAGCACAGTGACCTATGACCTGTCATCAAAGACCTGCGTGCAAAGTGCACAGCATGGATTTGAATGCTATTTTTCCCCAGTTTTTCATTATCCTAATGTTGCTAAAAAGGGTTTGTTTGGGTGGAAATACATTCTTATTAGTAAAGCCAACCACTGTGGATGTGTTAAATCCAGAGTATGCTCCTCTCTAGACCAAACACTCTTAAAATATCTGCCTACTAGTATGAGTGACGTGTGATTCCTACAGCGTCTAATCCTCAATGTCTTCTGCGACATTTCTACTAGTATGAGTGACGTGTGATTCCTACAGCGTCTACTCCTCAATGTCTTCTGCGACATTTCTACTAGTATGAGTGACGTGTGATTCCTACACCGTCTAATCCTCAATGTCTTCTGTGACATTTCTACTAGTATGAGTGACGTGTGATTCCTACAGCGTCTACTCCTCAATGTCTTCTGTAACATTTCTACTAGTATGAGTGACGTGTGATTCCTACAGCGTCTAATCCTCAATGTCTTCTGCGACATTTCTACTAGTATGAGTGACGTGTGATTCCTACAGCGTCTACTCCTCAATGTCTTCTGTAACATTTCTACTAGTATGAGTGACGTGTGATTCCTACAGCGTCTAATCCTCAATGTCTTCTGCGACATCTTTACTAGTATGAGTGACGTGTGATTCCTACAGCGTCTAATCATCAATGTCTTCTGCGACATTTCTACTAGTATGAGTGACGTGTGATTCCTACACCTTCTGATCCTCAATGTCTTCTGTGACATTTCTACTAGTATGAGTGACGTGTCATTCCTACACCGTCTAATCCTCAATGTCTTCTGCGACATTTCTACTAGTATGAGTGACGTGTGATTCCTACAGCGTCTAATCATCAATGTCATCTGCGACATCTCTACTAGTATGAGTGACGTGTGATTCCTACAGCGTCTAATCCTCAATGTCTTCTGCGACATTTCTACTAGTATCAGTGACGTGTGATTCCTACAGCGTCTAATCCTCAATGTCTTCTGCGACATTTCTACTAGTATGAGTGACGTGTGATTCCTACAGCGTCTAATCATCAATGTCATCTGCGACATCTCTACTAGTATGAGTGACGTGTGATTCCTACAGCGTCTAATCCTCAATGTCTTCTGCGACATTTCTACTAGTATGAGTGACGTGTGATTCCTACAGCGTCTAATCATCAATGTCTTCTGCGACATTTCTACTAGTATGAGTGACGTGTGATTCCTACAGCGTCTAATCCTCAATGTCTTCTGCGACATTTCTACTAGTATGAGTGACGTGTGATTCCTATAGCGTCTAATCCTCAATGTCTTCTGCGACATTTCTACTAGTATCAGTGACGTGTGATTCCTACAGCGTCTAATCCTCAATGTCTTCTGTGACATTTCTACCAGTATGAGTGACGTGTGATTCCTATGAGTGTCTAATCCTCAATGTCTTCTGTGACATTTCTACTAGTATGAGTGACGTGCGATTCCTACACCATCTAATCCTCAATGTCTTCTGCGACATTTCTACTAGTATGAGTGACGTGTGATTCCTACAGCGTCTAATCCTCAATGTCTTCTGTGACATTTCTACTAGTATGAGTGACGTGTCATTCCTACAGCGTCTAATCCTCAATGTCTTCTGCGACATCTTTACTAGTATGAGTGACATGTGATTCCAACAGCGTCTAATCCTCAATGTCTTCTGCGACATCTCTACTAGTATGAGTGACGTGTGATTCCTACAGCGTCTAATCCTCAATGTCTTCTCTGACATTTCTACTAGTATGAGTGACGTGTGATTCCTACAGCGTCTAATCCTCAATGTCTTCTGTGACACTTCTACTAGTATGAGTGACGTGTGATTCCTACAGCGTCTAATCATCAATGTCTTCTAATCCTCAATGTCTTCTGCGACATCTCTACTAGTATGAGTGACGTGTGATTCCTACACCGTCTAATCCTCAATGTCTTCTGTGACATTTCTACTAGTATGAGTGACGTGTGATTCCTACAGCGTCTAATCCTCAATGTCTTCTGTGACATTTCTACTAGTATGAGTGACGTGTGATTCCTACAGCGTCTAATCCTCAATGTCTTCTGTGACATTTCTACTAGTATGAGTGACGTGTGATTCCTACAGCGTCTAATCCTCAATGTCTTCTGTGACATTTCTACTAGTATGAGTGACGTGTGATTCCTACAGCGTCTAATCCTCAATGTCTTCTGTGACATTTCTACTAGTATGAGTGACGTGTGATTCCTACAGCGTCTAATCCTCAATGTCTTCTGTGACATTTCTACTAGTATGAGTGACGTGTGATTCCTATGAGTGTCTAATCCTCAATGTCTTCTGTGACATTTCTACTAGTATGAGTGACGTGTGATTCCTACATCGTCTAATCCTCAATGTCTTCTGTGACATTTCCTATTGACTGATTTATACACATATGAATCATCGTCTCTATATAATGTGTGTGTGTGGGATGTAAAGTGCTCTGACACCCTACACTGGCATGAGAGGAGCTATAAAAACAAATGAAATGTATGTGAGAGAGGGGCTATGGAGAGACGAGGGGCACTGTTGGGGGTGGCAGTGAGAATATCCATGGAGAAGGGGGCTTTTAGGGCGTGCGCCAAGAGAGACTGTTGCACCGGGCACCACCAGTGCTAAAGCTGGCCCTGCTTTGAGAGGCAGGGAAGAACTGGTATAGGAAGAATTGGGTGAGGTGGGGGCGGCGGGGGGGTGTCAGGGTTAATGTTCATGCAGAACTCTGGCCTAGGACAGAAGATGGGTCTGCAGCCAGTGCGGGAAACAACCTTTACAACGCGGTCATTACACCGCAATACCTTTTCAATGACCGCGTTGTTGCAACACAGTACCATTACAGCACAAGTTATTACAGCGACTTGCTCTAGATGGCGCTCTAAACTAAGGAATAGTATAAATTACTATTCCAACACCTTCCCTACTGTTGCACACACTGGAGTTGGAATAGTAAATTATACTATTTCTAAATCGAGCACGCTATCTAGAGCAAGTTGTTGTAACGACTTGCATTGTAATGGTACTGCGTTGTAACAACGCGGTCGTTGTAACAACTGCATTGTAAAAGCACGCAATGTAATGATTTGCATTGTAAAGAGACATATTCGCCAGTGCAGGTGCACCAGGGCTGCAGGGGGAGGGTTTATCAGAGTTGAGGCGGGGCCTAGCACTGGGGGAGCAGTAGGACGATACTGGGCAGGAGGGAGGAGGGGCCTGGGCGAGTCAGACAGAGCCCTACTAAAAAAAGTCAGATTTTAGAAATAGCACAAAACCCATCATTTCTGATGAGTTTCTTTTTTGTTTCGAACAGCAGAGGTGCACCTCTCGGAGTGTGTGGAGGATGGGAAGCCGTGTGCAGAAGACTTGGCGGAGAACGAGGTGTCGCTGGCAGAGGCGAAGGCTGTGGTAAGAACCCTCAGTCACTGACCCCACGAAGGCTTCATTGGACACTGTCATCCCCATTTTGGAGATAGAGAGAGCAAGGCCAGTGGGCCAACGTAGTCTCACTTTGAGTGACAAGGCTCCTTTACACCCTTTCACTATTAGCTCTGGCGTTAGTGTGGTAAATTTAAATTACCTAGACTTAATTTATGCGGTAATATTAAATAAGAATAACTCAGTAAAAATAAGAGGCAGAATCCGTGGTATTTGAGGTTATAAAAGGGAATTTATTCCTTACAAAGGAATTGGTTCGAACCAGGCAATCGGGTTCCGTCACCACGAAGGTTCAGGAAGGGATCGGCAATACATTATTGACAGGTTGTCATATTTATAGTAAATGCATTACAGTAAAGACAGATGCAGGAGGCGTAACAGCTGATAGGAAAGATAAGAATACACATACGTAATAAAAAGGCGTTACAGTAGGCGTGCATAAAGGCGTATACTAGAAAACGTCATTAAGAGGATGTCACAGATGGGTGGATCCATAAGAGAATCCTGCAATGTCAGCAGAAATACATGGCAGAGATGCGCGCGCAGCCGCATGACGTGTGATTGACGTGTAACTAGAAGGTGAAGGGGATTTGACATTTAGCCCTACATGAGGAGACAGAAGTCTGGGATGTCAGAGCAACCTAATCCCAAATCGTATCTAGTATCTTGTGTTTAAGGAACTATATTATCTGGAAGGGAAGGTCTCTCGGACAGAGTCTATTCTATACTGACTGTTAGTGCGTGTACAAGCGTCTAAGTGTCTTCATGAGATGCGAGGGGGCATGGGCCTATCATGGAAACAGAACTATGAATTACTTGCACGGAGACAGTAAGGCCGGGCCCTTTGCTCTGTAGCTGGAAGGATGTTTACCTAAACTACTAGACAAGAATGCATTTCTCGAGGAGCGGAGCAGATAACTTGAAGGCCGAATACAGTTTTGGCAGGCAACAGGCCGGGCCAGGCACCGTTAGCCGCGCAGGAAGTAAGACAAAGGTCATTGATACAGATGCAGGTCCAGGCTGGAACATTCAGAGGCAGAAGGCAGGAAAAGGCTCGATGGCAGAATTCAGGGCCTACTCGCCTGAGCTGTAAAACGTGAAAAGTGCACCATATAAAGTCGGTGGCCAAACATATTTAGGAACGGAATATCCAACCCATTCATGGTGGATCTGAAAGAGGACATGTTAACGTTGGACACAATTGTATTTGCGTCTTCATAGCTTGAAGTGGAGGGAACATACATGTACTTGTAGCATGTACATGGAGCCGTTGGGGTCTAAGATAGGGGACACAATTGATCATAAAAATTCATATTTCCTCATTCCCTCCTTGTCCCCTACGGACCCTTCATGAAATATCGATCCTCAGGAATCCATCAATCTGTTCATGTAACATCATTTGCTCTTCTTTCTTCTTCCGGGATTTTGAATGAGAACTTGAACGTGGAATACATGATGTGGCACACAGGCCACATATCGCTGGTCCACATTGTAGACACAGGCAACAACTGAATATTATGAGAAGGCCAATACCTAGGAAGGATAAGATCTTCCATCCCCAGGCTGACAACATGCTCCAGAGCCAACCGGACCAAGTCCAGGTGCCTGGATTCTGGTGTATCTGGCTTACAATCTTATGAAGACGAGTTATGGCTTTGTATACTGATGGCGCGTTTTCTGGAATGAAAACACAGCAACTCGATCCGATGACCCTACAGGCTCCGCCCCTATCGGCTAGGATGACGTCAAGGACAAGACGATTTTGGAGAACAACAATCCGCATCGCAGACTGCTCCTCTGTTAAGTTGCCTAGGGCGGAAGTAGTTTCATTCACTACTGCTTCAAGGGTTCTGGTTAATCTGCGTATCAGTTTACTGTTAGAGACAACACCTATGTAGGGAAAGAAACCTTTATTGAAATCTGTGTATTGCTCCCATGCCGTTTCAGTGTAGTCGACAATCGGGAGATCTCTCTGGGGTCTATTGTGTACTAAATGGGTATTCCTATGATAATCAGGAGGGGCTAGGAAAACAGGTGGCAGAAGGAATGCAATGTAACAGGTACCATCCCAATCTAGAGGTAAACGTATATATGCGGTATGACCACATATGAAGTAGGAATGACGGGAAGCTCTAAATGTAGACTTGCCTTGATCACTGAATTCGATCACAGTGGTACATTTACTATGACCCATGTGTACTGAACCATTCTTTCTTACACATAATTCACCTTTAACTGGAAATACTGACATAGCGGGCAAGACTGGTGCTGTTTCGGATTCAACATTCAGAATCATGAGGTTAAGTGTAAAATTACCTAATCCATATACTTCATTTTCTAGGTCAGTTCCTGTCTTTTTGGGAAGTCCCTCCTTGTTAGGGTAACAGGCTTTAAGCAAAACTAAGTTCAGGTTTCCCCATACCCAGTTGCTCCGGAAAACGACAGTGTTTGAATCTAAAGAATTAATCAAACTAAACCATGCTCCACAGGAGCCATTGTGTGTGAACGGGTACGGAAAGAGGGGCAGAACTCCTTTGTATTTCTGATAGGGAGGGAGTCGGCCACATATCCAACAATTTGTAGCATTGCTGGTCTGATGGGAATGATGTAACATACTAATGAATGTGTTGTTGCGCAGCGCAAATCTGTAGGACAACTCATGTGAAGGTAATTCACTAAAAGAATGTTCAGCAGTAACATTGAAAGCACGCTTGGAAATAGGATAGTACATGTGCAACAGTATACTTGCAGTAATAATCAAAAGATTTAGAAAAAACATAATTAATAATGTCACTACACAGTGACTACGAAGTGATTTACAGTATGCACGTTTCTTGAGCTGTTTCTGTCTATTTCTCTCTCTAATTCGGTCTAGAGGATACATGTCAGGGACTAATTTGACCGATTCACCTTGGAGAGGACTTAAACAATCAAATTGTCTGACTTGCTAGATCTTAGTTTCAGTTTGTATTCTTGTGATTCGGTTTTCTCAACCAGGGGGAGTTTTGAGTCAGTCTGTGGGGGAAGGCAGGGCTGAGAGTTCAAATCAGAAGGTAGTCCATGAAATTTCTTGATATGGCTCGAGTGTAGCCAACCCTTGCGACCCTCAATCTTCACTGCTGTCCTCGTGGTCAGAATTACCAATTTCGGCGTTTGCCAGCGAGGCTCCAGCGGGCTCCTCCTGTCGAAATTTCTTATGAAGACAAAGTCTCCGGGAACCACTTCATGGGGCTTCACCTCGGTGTTGTCGGGAAAGGCTGCAGCTACCTGTGAACGGCAAGATTGTAGTGCAGACATCAAGGAAGCAAGGTAATCTGTCAACATGTTACAATCGACATCAGTTATTTTTCGAGGTATAGGCGTCCCCCACATATTTGGTGGCCTACCGAAGACCACCTCGTATGGGGATAGCCCTGTGCGAGAATGTGCTACCATTCTCATGTAAAAGAGAGCAACTGGTAAGGCTACTATCCAGTCGACACCTTTCTCTCTGCAGATTTTAGAAAGTCGAATTTTCAGAGTCTGATTATGACGCTCCACGAGACCTGCTGCCTCGGGATGTCGGACACAGTGGAATTTCCATTGATAGCCTAACAAGAGTGAAATGTGTTTCATTAGCTCGGATGAGAACGGCTGGCCGTTATCTGAGTACACGATACGGGGCAAACCATACCGTGGGAAGAATTCACGAACTAACTGTTTGGCAGTAGTCGGGGCAGTGTAATCTGAGACGGGATATGCCTCTGTCCAACAGGAAAGAGCACATACAACTACGAGGACATATTTGAATCCTCGACAACGTTCCATCTGGATATAATCCATCTGGAGGACTTCAAAAGGGTGATCGGGAGGTTGAAATCCACCTTGCTCTACAGGAATGCTTTTACCGGGGTTGAACTGACAACAAATCATGCAAGTACGCACTTTCTGTTTGGCTGCTGCTCGTAAGTGTTTGTTGAACCAAATGTGTTGAATACTATCTAGCATAGCTTTTTCTCCCAGGTGCGCTGGACTATGTATTGTGTTAATGATAACTTGAACCATGGAGTCGGGGAGAAACCATATAGATTTTCCCTTCGTCATCCATCCCTGATCTGTTTGGATCCCTCCTAATTCAGTCCATTTCTTTATTTCCTCTGGTGTAGCATGTGTCTGTATGTCAATTACATCAAGGCCGGGATCCTTAACTGTCATGCAGTGTGTCGATGTCAGAACTATTGTCTTTGTCACGTCCGTTGCGTGATTCCGAATCTGAGCTGTCTGTTTAGCTGTTCGGTCTGCTAGATCGTTACCCTGGGAAATAATATCGGTGACTTTTGTATGGGCCTTACACTTCATGATAGATATCGCAGTAGGTAGAGGTATTGCATCTAATAGAGCTTGAATGAGGGGACCGTGTTGAATGTTGGCACCATGAGAAGTTAAATAACCTCTCTCTCGCCAAAGGACTCCGAAGTCATGGACAACTCCGAATGCATAACGTGAATCTGTGTATATGTTAACTTTCTTATTTCTGGCTTGAATACAGGCTTGTGTCAGAGCGATGAGGTCTGCTGCTTGAGCTGACAAGGTGTTAATACGATTCGTTTCAATGACTTCAGTGTCTGTCGTGACTGCGTAAGCGGCCACTAACTCTCCTGTACTTGTTCTCATGCATGAACCATCTACATAAAGTGTCAGGTCTGGATCTGATAATGGAATGTCTGTCAAGTCTTGTCTGGGTTTTGTTGTAATAGTAATGACTTCAATACAATCATGTGCCAATGGGTCTGTTTCACTTAATGGTAAAAGTGTGGCAGGATTTAATGTACTACAACGTCTGATTTCTATGTGTGGCTGGAACAATGTTAGTTCATAACCCGTCAGTCGTGCTATAGTCAAGTGTTGAGTCTGAGTTCGGTTTAAAAGAACTTCCACAGAGTGTGGAACTTGCACTGTCAATGGATGTCCTAATACTATGGAATCGCTTTGTCTGATCGCTAAAGCTGTCGCTGCGACTGATTTCAGGCACGTAGGCAGAGCCTGAGCTACGGGATCTAATGTGCTAGAAAAGTAAGCACATGGTTTGTGTGATCCTGCTTGTTCCTGAGTGAGTACTGACAAGGCAGTACCTTCGCGTTCTGTAACGAAGAGTGTAAAAGGCTTACTGTAACATGGTGTCGCTAAAACAGGTGCTTGACATAAGGCTTTCTTTAAGTCTTCAAAAGCTTGTGTATGTGCCTGAGTCCACGGGAGGACAGTCGAAGTCGCTGCCTCCTGGGTTGTCAACTGAATGAGTGGTTTTGCTAGAAATGCATATTGGGGAATCCACTGCCTACAGTACGAAGTGAGGCCTATGAAGGCCCGTACCTCCTTTTGTGTCTTGGGCGGTGGCATGTTTACAATCAACTGGATTCGGTCAGGTGTGAGCTGTCTCCCCCCCTTGGACAGCAAGTGCCCAAGGTACACAACTTGCTGGGCACAGAATTGTAGCTTCGAAGGGGACACCTTGTGCCCCTTGTCGGCCAGAAAATGTAAAACCGTCAGTGATGCTTTTTCACATTCGGGTTCGTTTCGGGCGGTGATCAGCAGATCATCGACATACTGAAGCAGTGCAGTGTTAACAGGCATGTGGATACTGTCAAGTTGTCTTTTCAGTGCTTGGCTGTAGATGCTGGGGCTTTCTGTGAATCCTTGAGGTGCGCGTGCAAATTTAAAGCTTCGTCCATTTAAACAGAATCCGAACAAATATTGGCTTTCCGGATCGATTGGGACGCTAAAGAAGGCGTTCTTGAGGTCAATTACAGTGAAGAACGTTGCTTCTGAATCAATAGCTGTCAGTAATGAAGAGATATCTGGGACCACGGGATATTGTGGTACAATGCATTTATTCAATTCGCGCAGATCAATAACCAATCGATATACTGGGGGTGCTTTTGGATCAGTTCGTTTAAGAATCGGAATGATCGGAGAATTACATACATTGGAGTCGGTTTCCACAACCACTCCTTGTGCAATGAGCTCGTCAATGATTTGCAGTAAAGCCACTACAGCATCTGGAGGTAACTTGTATTGTCGCATTCGTGGTAATACCACTCCTGCTTTGAGTGTGACTCGATATGGTGTAATGTGCATACAACCTACATCAGTGGGGCCTTGTGCCCATAAATGTGCAGGTAGATTCTGTAACCGGTGATCCATGTCTCTTGACACGTAGTGACCTTTAAAGTCACGCAAAAATAGTCGTACTCCGTCCGGAGAACAACATATTATAGCTCCTAGAGCTTTCAATGTCTTTATACCTAACAAGTTTTCTGGACATGATTTAGTAAGCAATAAATCTGTAGTCCGTGTCAATGGACCAACTGCAAGTGGAAGCGGTTGCGATACTTCGTTAATAGTAGGCTTTCCTGAAAAACCAAGGGAAATATTCTGTGAGCCTGAGAGTGGTGCCCCTGGAACTTCGTCGTGACTTATAGTTGTTCTGCTTGCCCCTGTGTCAATTAAAAACTTTCTGTCTTTCCCTAATACTTGACTCTGTACATAAGGACCCTCTTGATCTACGGGAACCTCAATAAGGGGTAAGCCAACTTCCCTCTCTAGGCTATTTCATGTGTATCGCTGATACTCTGGATAGTCATTTTGTGCATACTGGTACATCTGTTGTGTCGTGTTTTGTGTTGCGGCAATAGGCTGTGACTGTGGTACCGCTACGGTCTGTTGTGCAACTTGCATAGGCTGTACATTCTGAGGTGTTTGTTGTTGGATCTGATCCTGTCTAGGCGGACGTGGTCTCTCCTTGGTTTTACCCGTAGAGATATTATGTTTCAGAACTGCACAATCGTTTATATAATGACCTGGCTGTTTACAATAGTTGCATGTCCCTTTTACAGGAACCGCTGAATTACTGGACTGTGTCGCACCCTTTTTATGACCGTCAGCTGGAACTGACTGAGCAACAAGCATTTTCATTTTTGTGTCTTTCATACATCTCTGTTCGTGGTCTTGTTCTTCTCTAATTCTATTCTGGTGATACTGTAACATTTGTAACATTTGTGAAGGAGTGTTAGCTTGCCAAGTGCTCTCAACTTTCAATACTCTGTTCTTAACCTGGGGCAGGGAATTCTCGACTAGTTTTGTTACAATAAGATGTGGATATGACTCGCTATTTGCTTTTAGGCCGCTATTAATACCAAAACATTTTTCAAATCGGGAATAGAAATCACTAGTGTCTTCATCGGGTTTCTGTTTACAGGCTGAGATTGCACCCCAGTCTTCCTTTTTTGTAGTTAATAAACGTGGCAATACTTGTACTAATAATCCTGGCAATGCTTTAATTTTGTCCCCAAGCCCTCGGCCTGCTGTTCGGGCTTTTTCTTCGTTTTCTAATGCGGTCCAATCAATCTTTTGGTCTCCCACCTCCCATTCCTTTTCTTTGAGTTTCTCGTAAATACCGGCAGGCAATAATACTTTTAATATTTTCATAATGTCAGGATAGGTATAATCACCCATGAGTAACATGTCCTTTAGTTCACGGTGAAAACCTGCTGGATCTTTGTCATGGCTGGGTACTAATTTTTTCATTTCCAATAGTTCTATTTTAGTTATGGGCGTGTACACAAACACGCGCGAAAAAGAATCATCCACATTTTTAACTGGGTGCACTTCGCGTAAGGGATTCTGTCTGTCTATGTAATAAATTTTTCTTTCCATGGAGGGAGCTGAATCATGCTCTGGACATAGGAAGGCACTGTATCGATGCCGATGTTCTAGGATTTCTTTAATTAGATCGGTACCCATACCTCTCCATTTATTCGTGAGTAATTCTATCAGTATATCAGGTAGGGGACCAGGATCGGAGTGTTCGTTTTTATACAATATAAGGAGGTGTTGTATCATGTATATACCAGCTAAACGCTGTTCGTCTGGTGTGAGATTCAAAAACGTGTGTGCTAGCGCATCATCACTGTATTTTTCAGAACTGTCAGCCCATTGTACTGCTGACCTGGCTAATTCTTGTTCATCCATAGAATCGAGCACATGGTACCCCCTTCGTTCTCGAAGTAATTTATCAGTAGCCTGGAATAAGTGTTCAGGGGTCCTTGGATTTAAGATAGCTGCTTGAAAAATTCTGTTACATTCTGGACGTATCGGACGCATTGTATTATTAAAAGATCTTCCTTTTCCTACATAAGCTATCGTTTCTCTAGCTGGTAATTCTAATTGTCCTGTGGTCATTTCTGACTGTTCCTCCTCCTCTCCCTCTGATTCAGTTTTATCTGCCTCTAATCTTCTTTCATGTATTCGTTCTACTTCTTTTCTGATCTTTCGGTGCATAACTTCTATACTCTTCTGTTTATCATGTTTTCCGTCTGCTATATTCTGACCCCATCTGGTAAGTACTTGCATTTCCTCCGGATCTACCTCAGGCCTATCTCTGTTTCTGATCAAGCAGTTTATGAAGAAGCGTAACAATAATTTTTGCATGTCCACTTTCTGGTATTCCATGGCCTCGCCAATACTTTCAGGACCTTGCCCTGTTTGGATAAAGTGATATATTTTGTCTAGATGACCAATCATTCCTGGTAGCGTCATTAGATAGGTCGAAACTCGTCGTAAACGTACTGATGATAGCAACATTCTGTTGTGTTTACCGGGCACTGGATCATATCTACAATCTGTAAGAGGCTCATTAAATATATTGTGATTAGCTGTTTGGGGTGTACGTTGGTGTGCTAAATCCCTATAAGTCAACCTAGGTGCTGGCGGTGGCGTGGAAAAACCTCCTGTCGCACCTCCTGTCGCACCTCCTGAGGTGCCAAGTCCAAAAGGATTTGTTGGATGTAGGGTAGAGAGTGTAGATGCAGGAAGGACTGTAGAAACAGGTGGAACGTTTAGAACGTGAGGAGGAGTTTGTTGCTGCGGAGGTGGGGGCAGATGATCTTGGGATTGAGCGTCGTCAACAGGTGGTGCGCGTGGCTGCGCACCATTAGCATATTCGGGGGCGGCATCATCTAAATAGGAAGAAAGAAAAATGTCCTTTGCGGTCTTGGGATGTACTTCAATCGGGAGTAATGGAGGTGGCAGATCTTTTGGTACCTCCAGGGTGGCCTTAGGCAAACCCTCGGCCAGAAGGGGATACATACCATTCATAAGAGTGTTTCGTTGTCTGTCTACTTGTTCTGTTTTTACTCGGATACCTTCGTCAATTAATATGTTTTCTCGGGTTTTGTCTGAATTCTCTCTACTTTTCTCTTCTTTTCTGAACGCTTTCTCTGCGCGTCTATGCGATTCTTTACGCCATAATTCAATGGCATCTTTCTGTGACTGTCTGGCTTTCTTTTTCCATAATACTTCTTCTACTCTCATGATGCAATCTGCATCCCATGTCCCAGCAGCGGGCCATCTCTGACTCTCTGCTAAATCCTTGGTGTAGTCCACCCATAAATCAAGATATAATACGGCATCTAGGCCATGTTTATGGTACATAAAGTACCCTGGAGTGTCCCTAGGTGGAATGGGAACAGCTTCCTCGAGTATCCCTTTTCTAGTTTTTATCTGTCTTAATTTCGAGAATAACGGCATCTTGAACCTTGCTACTTGATTCTTACTCGGACTTGAACACAATTAATACAATAAACACAGTAATGAAGATTGAACAATCACTCATACCACGACATTTAAAACATATCAAAACATTTTAGAACGAACAATAATAATTAGAATAAAACTAGTTAACTGCATAATACTAGATGTACTGCTAAACAGCACAGATACACTGCTGAAACAGTGCAGACCAGGTCTGTGTACCCAAACCCGTCTTGACCGGCACAAACCAATGTGCACGTCTAGATGCGTCCCCAGCAACGGTACTCACCGGGAAGCACGGAACGGAACGGAAGGCCTCGGAAGTCTGGACTGGACTAGACCAAACTGGACTGGACTCGACTCGTGACTTAGATACTTCGGAACTTCGGAATCTGGTGGGCCTCTGTATACCTCGGATCTTGCTCTCTCAGCTAGGCTCTGGTCGGGATTCTCCGCACTCCTCACCGCCTCGTCTGGGTGTTGATCGCAGCCTCAGTCGCCCCCCGTTGGCCTGAGGGAGATACAGGAAATCCTGCGGGTACGCGTAGTTGTCCGTCCGGCTGTGGCAGGAGACCGGGTCTGCAACGCACCTCCGGCGCGTGGGGTGTGAGAGGTGTCCCTATTCGGGCGGCAATTATGTGGTAAATTTAAATTACCTAGACTTAATTTATGCGGTAAAATTAAATAAGAATAACTCAGTAAAAATAAGAGGCAGAATCCGTGGTATTTGAGGTTATAAAAGGGAATTTATTCCTTACAAAGGAATTGGTTCGAACCAGGCAATCGGGTTCCGTCACCACGAAGGTTCAGGAAGGGATCGGCAATACATTATTGACAGGTTGTCATATTTATAGTAAATGCATTACAGTAAAGACAGATGCAGGAGGCGTAACAGCTGATAGGAAAGATAAGAATACACATACGTAATAAAAAGGCGTTACAGTAGGCGTGCATAAAGGCGTATACTAGAAAACGTCATTAAGAGGATGTCACAGGTGGGTGGATCCATAAGAGAATCCTGCAATGTCAGCAGAAATACATGGCAGAGATGCGCGCGCAGCCGCATGACGTGTGATTGACGTGTAACTAGAAGGTGAAGGGGATTTGACATTTAGCCCTACATGAGGAGACAGAAGTCTGGGATGTCAGAGCAACCTAATCCCAAATCGTATCTAGTATCTTGTGTTTAAGGAACTATATTATCTGGAAGGGAAGGTCTCTCGGACAGAGTCTATTCTATACTGACTGTTAGTGCGTGTACAAGCGTCTAAGTGTCTTCATGAGATGCGAGGGGGCATGGGCCTATCATGGAAACAGAACTATGAATTACTTGCACGGAGACAGTAAGGCCGGGCCCTTTGCTCTGTAGCTGGAAGGATGTTTACCTAAACTACTAGACAAGAATGCATTTCTCGAGGAGCGGAGCAGATAACTTGAAGGCCGAATACAGTTTTGGCAGGCAACAGGCCGGGCCAGGCACCGTTAGCCGCGCAGGAAGTAAGACAAAGGTCATTGATACAGATGCAGGTCCAGGCTGGAACATTCAGAGGCAGAAGGCAGGAAAAGGCTCGATGGCAGAATTCAGGGCCTACTCGCCTGAGCTGTAAAACGTGAAAAGTGCACCATATAAAGTCGGTGGCCAAACATATTTAGGAACGGAATATCCAACCCATTCATGGTGGATCTGAAAGAGGACATGTTAACGTTGGACACAATTGTATTTGCGTCTTCATAGCTTGAAGTGGAGGGAACATACATGTACTTGTAGCATGTACATGGAGCCGTTGGGGTCTAAGATAGGGGACACAATTGATCATAAAAATTCATATTTCCTCATTAGCCACAACCTTATGATTTTTACCAAAAGTGTATTTATAATCTACTTACTTGTAGGGGATTTGAGTCCTGCCTTCATCTATTGATCTGTTACTATGTCATTCACATTTTGAGGTCTCGCCTACCTGACAGCACAAGCTGTCTCTTTGCAATAGACCTACTGTCAGCTTGCAGTGGAGTTAGAGCCCACTAAATGCTTAGCTCTCGCATTCGCTTACTTGCTTCTAATTCAATGGCTTGCCTTGTCCTTCCTGTGTCTGCCCTGCCCTTGGAGCATAGCCTCTTTGCTTGTGCCCTTCCACTGCTCACTTTTATTGAACTTTTAAAAGTTTCTTTCTTTAAGCATTCCACAATTTTGCATGTGTTTTCCAGCTGACTACCATGTGTCCTTATCTCCCTCCCCGTCCACGCTTATGCTGCTCTCTCTCTCTGGTCCATGTCCTTCTCTCCCCCATGTTTCTCTCTCTTACCTGTGTGCTTCTCTTCCCTCCATTCATGCTCCACGCTGCTCTCTCTCATCTTCATGCTCTGCTTCTTTCCCCAACCTCCATGTTGCTTCCCTCACTCTCCGTGTTGCTTGCCCCATGTCCTTGATGTTGTTTCTTCCCACTGAGCCTGCCATGTTCCTTTCCCGACACGCCCATTGCGTTGCGTTCCTCCACCCATGCCCTCGTTGTTGCTTGTCCGCACCCAGCTTAAAAACAAAACAAACCCTTTTGCACAATTTTTTTATTTGCTTACCTTATTCAACTCAAGTTGAAAAATAAAAAATAAAGTGTAAATGTGCAAGTTTAATTTTGTCGGCACGCATATGCATCGAGCGCGCGCCTACAAAGTGACGCTGCAGCAGCAACGTCATAGCACCACGTCATACCGCCTTTTTTCTCCATCCTCAACCATTTAAAGCATCACTAAAAACTATTGGCAAAGTCAACAGGTCCCAAAGGCAAGAACTGTTGCTTTTTCGAATGCTTGGTTTTCGGCCCATAATGGAATATTACTTAGCGCAATGGGTCAGCCCGCTTCAGCCATTGGCTACCTCCACTGTAAGTGACAGCCTTCTGATCTTTCACAAGCAGGACACCCACACTTAAGGTGGTTCACTTCAGTGTCAGGGACTACTAGGGCTATGTGGGATATCTGAAATAAAAAAAAATAGATTGATTTGGGTTTGGCAGCTTCCGTAATAATAAAGTGTTGCAAAAACAATTTCAAAGCAAACATTGAGAAAGCAAAACGTTTGGCAGTCAACACCATACTTATTGGCTTTGCCAATAGGTCTATAAAAATGTTTTCCTGTTGTTTCTCAGTGGGGGGCGACATCTGTTAGCCATAATGGTGCTGACCAGATAGTCCAACAGGTCAATGCACCTGCTGTAGTGATTTGTATGTATTGTACAGGGACAGGTTGTGGGTGTGTAAAGTTGTTTTTGTAAACTTCCCTTTCAAAATGTACCTCATAAAGTTTTGATAAAAATAGGAGTTGGGGAAATGTTTAACTGAAAGTACACTTGCAAGAACAATTGTGGAAACATATTTGTATTTATATTGCTCTCACAATATCATTTGTGGAAAAAGCTTCTGCAGCAGGTGAAGATATGTGAAGTAAATGAGCTTATCAAATCTCAGAAATTGCTCAAAGTCCAAAGTTTGCCAACTTTATTCAGCTTAGAGGATGAGTTATAGCATTTTTATCTAGCACGGTCTGCTCTGCACTTCATTCTTCCAAGGTCGATAAAATGAACCTCAATGAATTTACTGTTTGTGTTTAGAGCTGTTTCTGATTTATAATTTGAAGTGTATGCTACATAAATACACATTTTATAACAAGAGCAGAGACTCATGTTATACTCTGCTTCTTGCCGTTCATTATAATAGCAGCGATTTCTTATGGTATTTATTAATCTTACGCAATCGAATTCCGGTTGCAAAACAGTAATACTTTACCACCTCCTCAGAGGAGGTGGTAAGCCATCTGCAAATGGGAAGGAGTTCCCACTGTATACTCTTAACAAATGAAAAAGAAAGTTACACTTTTCATTTATTTTAAAGGCATTCCATTTTCCTATAAGAAAAATGGTTTACATTAAAAAATGAGATTGCTGAATTTAAAAGCAATCACAGACGTAGTGGTGTGCTGACCCCAGCAGGCCACCATCACTGTGATGGCTGTCATTCCTAATGGGTTGCAAAGTGCCCCCTACCTCATTATTATTCATGAGGTAGGAATTGCTATTAAGAAAACAATAAACGTTTGATACATTAAGAATAGAAATTATCAAATAGTGATTCTGAAAAAACGCTATTTTGAAATCGATGTCTCTGACGTTCGTACGCCTGGCCCTTAGTCTGTCTTCACTTCCTCTTTCTTGCTGCTGAGGCAGTCAGTTAAGTGTATTTCATCTGTTAGCTCAGTCTGGTATGACCTTATTTAATGTGTGTTAGAAATGGGGGTCTCTAGTTGGCAATGGCTGGCCACTGTCCAAGTAGGGACCCTTCTTCCTAAGTCAGAGTAAGCGGGCTACACCCTTTGACAACCCCTGCTCAACCCTGTGGTAACGTAGCACGAGCAGCTAGGCTTATCTCAGAGGCAGTGTGTGAAGCATTTATGACCATACACAGTAACACAGTGAGGAACACTACAAATGGACACCACTCAAGTAATTATAAAAAAAAATAAGTATATTTATATAGACTTAACACAAGACCAATAACAGTAAAAATCCACAATACGAAGACCATAGGGTTACTGCAAAAATAGTTCAAGGTGCACAAAATGATGTTTAGTTCAAGGCAGGGGTCTCTGCGACCCTTTTACTCACAAGGTATCTGGATTCTGTAGCAAAGCAACAAAAATGTTGCTAAGGAGTTGTAGCGATAAATTTCCTCACGCTAACCAGCGATGCGTTGAATCCTTACCGCAAGGGAGGATGATGCGCTGGGTTGTGGGCAGGACAAAGCGACAAACTTCTGCACGCTAAGCCGGCGATGCGATAAAATCCTTGCCACTAAGGGAGCATGATGCCATTCAGTGCCACAGCGCGAATGCTCCCTTTGTAAAGATGACATGTGAATTGGTACATCCATGATTGGCTTATTTGGTTTACCTGTTAGTCCCTAGTAGCGTGGCCTGTGTGTGCCCAGGGCTGGTAAACCGAATGCTGCTGGTGGGCCTGCAGTGGCAGGTCTGAGACACACTTTACAAGCTGCTTCTGTGGGTGTCACAAACCAGCGCTGCAGGCCCACCAGGGACTAACAGGTAAACCAAATAAGCCAATCATGGATGTACCAATTCTCATGTCATCTTTACAAAGGGAGCATTCGCGCTGTGGCACTGAATGACAGTGGCACAGCGCCCAGAGCATCTATAACCAGCAAAAACAGAGAAGACACAGCGAAAAATTGAAGGGAGACTCACGCCAATGGTGCCAGGTCTAACAATGTGTATAGCTTGTTCCCATACATATTGTTTCTATTTATAAGGTTTCTTTTTTGTTCTCGTTCTGGATTTGGTAAGTCGCTAGGTCCTTCCTGTTGGGGGTTATAATGCACTGATTGTGTTTAGGGCCCTGGCTCCTGGGGATATGCAAAGCGTATTATAGAATTTCTGCCACATATCATTGCACTTAGTGTGGAAATGTGGATTTTCCTGATCAGTTATGTCCCCTATCTTGGACCCCAACGGTTTTATATGCATGTTACAAGTACATGTATGTTCCCTCCAGTTCCAGTTTCTAAGACGCAAACATATGTGTGTCTACTGTCAACATGTTCTCTGTCAGATCCGCCATCAATGGGCTGGATATTCGATTCCTTAGTATGAAAGGCCACCGACTTTATATGGCTAAGTTACTCCATTTTTACAGTTCAGGCGAGTAGGCCCGATTCTGTCCTCAAAGCCTTTCCCTGCTCTCTGTCTCTGACAGCTTCAGCTTGAGCTCGCATCTGTATCCATGAACTTTGTCCTACTCCCTGTGCAGCTAACGGTGCCTGCCTCGGCCAGTTTTCGCCTGTCTGCCAAGAAGTTGTATTTCACCTTCGAATTATCTATTTTGCTCTTCAGCCGATGCATTCCTGTCCAGTGATTTAGGTAAACATTTCCTTTAGCTCACAAGCAAAGGACTCAGCCTTTCCGTCCTCCTGCAAGTGATTCATAGCCCTGTTGCCATGGAAAGTTTTCTGCCCCTCGCATCTCATATAGACACTTAGACGCTTGTACACGCACACAGTCAGTATAGAATAGATTCTGTCCGAGAGTCCTTCCTTGTGGATAACATAGTTCTTTAAACATAGGATGTTAGATATGATTTGGGATTAGGTTGACTTGACCCCAGACTTCTCGTCTCCACATGTAGAGCTAAATGTCAAGTCCCCTTCACCCCCTAGTTGCACGTCAATTACACGTCATGCTGCCGCGCGCGCATCTATGCCAAGTATTATCTTATAGATCCACCTATGCCTGATAATTCTAACCAATCATGTTTCTTTTATTCCTTATTACGCCTAGTTTCGATTATGTCACTGTCACGTCATTTTTCTTATCAAATGTTACGCCTTCTACATTCGTTTCATTGTAATGTACTTATTATAAAAATACATGTCTGTTAATAAATTATTGTACTTCACTTCCTGAACCCTCGTGGTGACGGAACCTGAAGGCCGCCACTCGAGTCGGCCATTTTGAATGGAATAAAGCCCATTAGAGAACCTCTTATACCACGGATTCTGCCTCTTGTTATTTTGAGCTATTTTACTTTATTTTAAGACTCCGTACGAAATTCAGTCAGGTAATATTTATTTTATTTACCACATTAGATTAGTGACCAGGACTCCTGACTAGTGATTCGAGTCCCTTGGGAGCCGTTGTTGCTCAGCGCAAACGAGCGTTCACTCAGTGTACTGGTGCGCGTCTCCGCTGATTACCAACCTGCGAGGGAGGCTTTTGACTGCACTGTCATATAGTTTTTCCTATCTGGGGAATTGGCTCGTGTTTACTTATTGACAGTGCTTAATTTGAGCCGGTGATTTCCAGTGCTCATTACCAGCACTTAATTGTCAACAGAGCACCTGTGAAAGTCTGTCACACGGTGGCGCTGTTTGTTTGATTTAGAGATGAGCACAACAACAGTTGTTTATAAATTCAATATACATTAAAATGACTAATACCCGCCGTCTAAGCCGTTCTTATAGCTTTTGGGGCCCGAAATAGTCAGAATTCTCTACCCTTTAGGAGAGTGATTGTTTGTAGTTGTGTTTGTGTTGTCCTTGGCAGCCCTGGCAGGGGCAATGGGTGGTGGGCGCTGCAGTACCCTCTTGATGAGGGCCCTGGTACGTAATTGTGTTTTTGCAAAATTACGACCTGCTTATTGAAAGCTATTCTGATTGCATTTGTTACACAGCGAGGGCCCTTTTGGTTATTTTAGGGCTATTTTTTTGGCTACAATGCCAACTATCAGGTATCTATTAAGTATTGTTGTTTCTTTCTGCAGTTTGGTTTCGCCTTGAGTACTGCTCGGAATGTCTGTGTGAACAGAGTATAAATGAGAAAGACAAGAATATGAGTGAGGAGCTATTTAAGGATAATTGGAAGGCATTTATCAACTCCTCTGTGACGACTGCAGCAAATGTTTCCATACAAGGAATGGTGAAAGATATTGGTAGCAGCCATGGGCGTCCGCAGATATTTTTCCAGGGGGGGGGGGGGGGCAAAATATTAACGTCATCACCATCCTCGGACATGATGTGTGCCAGGTGGGGAACAAAAAACACTGGGGCGCAGGAGGAGCCATGGGGGGCAGGAAGCAGGCCAATTATGTTCTCATACACCATAGGATTGTTGTGCCACAGCCATCTCTTTCTTTTGTGGCACCCCAAAATCCATACCCGCCCTGGTCCCTAAAATTACCCCTAGCACCCCAAAACCCATGCCCACCCTGAACCCTAAAATTACCCCTGCCCCCCCAAAACTCATACCTGCCCTGAACCCTAAAATTACCCCCCTGGCACCCATAACCCACACCCACCCTGAACCCTAAAGTTACCCCCTGGCACCCCAAAAGCTTAACACTACATTCCGATTGTGTATCGCACAGTCTCCCTGCTCAGGAGGATCTGCTGGTCCGGATCTGCTCACCCTGGTCCGGTTCTGCTCGCCCTGCTCTGGAGCTGTTCTGCCTGCCCTGTCCCTCTTCCGAACCCACCGAGCCTGCCTCCGTGCACACTGCCTGGACCTACTCTGTCTGGCCTGGTTCTTTCTCCTTTGGACCCGCTGTCTTCACTGGCGGAGTTAGGACACAGGTCTCACTTCTCTGAGGCTGCTCTCTCTCACCCAGGTCTCCACTTGTTCTCTCATCTTCCTTCCTCCCTACTTCTCAGTCTCTCTTTCCCCACTGCTTCTCTCGCTCTTTCTCTCCTCCCCCCCTCTTCGTTCACTCTCACCCCAACCGTATCCGTCTCCCCGACCCCACCTAGTCTTCCTCTGTCCCCCCTCTCTCTTCCTCATCCTCATGTCGGTGATAGGGAGCCCGGGGCCCTCTCTGAAAATGCAAGCTGGAGGTGATGTTAAGTGTAAAAGCACCAAGGTGTGAACCAGGAGAAGAGGCGGGGGAGGGGGTGGGCGGCAGGTAGAGGGTCAAAGGGGGCACTGGCTCTCAGAGAGGTGAGAAGGGGCAGGGAGCAGCCTGGAGACAAAAACAACACCAGAGCAAGAGGCAGACACTCCGCGGGGAGCCTGGTGTTGTAAAATGAAGAAACACACACTTCTTAGCACAACAAAGCAGCCGAAGGGCGCCTTTCACTAGAGCCGAGAACCAGACCCATTTCGAACAAACAGCAGCCACCGTAGCAACCAGCAGTGTCATTAAAACAACAAAGGACAGAGACAGACGACTGCCGCCGAAACTCGGAAGTACAACTTACACCTTTAACAAAAGGCAATTCCTGATGCAAGCACCACACGCCAGAACACTATCAATATATAAATCTCCCATCAATGCACACCTGAGAGTGAATAAAAAGATGAGCGGCAAACTAAGACAGTGACTGACAGACACTAAGCATGGGTGTCCGCAAGAGGGACAAGGAGGGGCGCTCCGGGGTGGGGGGTGGGGGGGGGCAAGCGCCCCTCCTTGCCCCCCCCGTGGATGCCCATGGTAGCAGCGTCAAGTACATTATTTGAACCCAGACCCAGCCTGCTGGTACCAGCAGGTCAATCTCACCCAAAGCGCAGGAGGGCAGAAGTCCAGATGTATATATTGTTCATTTTCCTGTTAAACCTACCAATAAAAAAGCTACAAGTACACATCATTCAGGCAAGATCGGGCCGGTGAGGGCAGCGCAAACTCCTGCAGTGACGGCGTCTGATGAAGTCAGAGCTGGAAAGGAGGATGGCTCATCCTTTGAGGGATCTGGCGGTACGTCACATCCTGGCCCTCTTCTAAAGAGTAAACCTGTAGGAAAGAGAACAGCCTGACCAGACCCCTGGCTTTACAGATGAGGATTCGGGTACAGTGGTTCATTCCTCTGGTTCTGGCTCGAATAGTCAGGATGGGGCAGAGCTTAATTGATTTGGGCCTGATAAATGTAAAATGAAAGGGTTGATCCAGTCTTTTATCCATCCCTACCCTTTCCCCCCCTTTCTTCTAACTCTTTTTTTCAAAATACAATAAAGATCTTAAGAAGGACATCGACAGAGCCTGGTCGGCCCCTTAAGATGAGTTATTGGAGACAGTAGGCCCAACTACTAGGAATTTTGAAATGGCAGAACTGGCCAGAGGGAAAGACCTCTCAAGGTGGATCCAGGCAGTAGTATGTTTTATTGGCCATAGCAATTCATTGCCTCCTCTAGAACGCCTGATGACTCTCTTCATTGAATAGAATCCCAAACTTACTGCGTTGGCTTCCACCGAAGAAGGCCCAGCAGCGATAGGGATTTTGTTTGGTAAGAATTTCAATAAGAAAATCTCCATATATGTTAATACCCTTGGCTCCATTGACAAAGCCCAGGGTTCCTCAAGAAAGGTGTTTGACCATAAAAGATTCCTCGATGATGGGTAAAAGAGAGGATCGTTCTGCAGATTGTGGACAATTTAACAATAGGGTCCAGTGTTCAAATTTCAGAGGAACATCTGGTTGCTCCTATCAGAGACCGATCTTCTATCCCCAAAGACGGAGAGGTGGCAGAGGACATTACACATGTCACCTCAAAGGTTAAATTAACTGTGGTAAGTGTACAGACGATAGCTCTTGTTTTAGGGGTCGACTAGCGTTGTTCCATCAGGCATGGTTTCAGATAACATCTGTAGGAAAGTAGGATCTGCTTCTTATGGTTACCCCCACTTTTTGCTGATGTTTCACTGTTTTTAACTAGTCTGACTGGGATCCTGCTAATCAGGATCACAGTCTAGCTGCTTTCTCCCTAAAATGTTATGTCATGTACTTAGGTACACTCCAGATTGGATACTGGGGTACCCTTGTCAGCCCCTAGTATATGGTACCCATGTACCCAGGGCATTGGTACCCTAGAGGACTCCTATGGGCAGAAGCATGTATGCCACCCATGAGTGGCCATGCAAAATGGAACTACAGGCCTGCCATTGCAGCCTGTGTAAGATGGTGCATGCACCACTTACTTTAGATATAGGTTTACTACATCTATAGGTCACTACACTTAAAACCTACAAGTCACCCCTATAGCAGGCCTTGACAATCCTGAAGGCAGGGTGCTGGGTTATATGTGAGAGGGTGCCCCTGCATGAGCAGAGCACCCCTGCAGCCTTCGAAGACCATTCTACCGGGTTGTTGGTGACGCAGCCAGACATATAGGTAGAAGTGCATTATATGCTCAAGTAAAATGCTAACTCGAAAACGGCTGCAACAAACCATGTCGTGTTCGGTATGAAACACCTTGGTATCATACCTCCACACCCGTAACCGGTATGGGAGGTATGATTCCACCCTTCTGAAGCGAGCTTTGTGGGTTCCCTGGTCTTCCCAGTACCAGCCTTCTCGACCCATACAGCACAAAATGGTTGCTGCCGACCAGAGACACATTTCTGCCCTCCTGCTTCTGAGCCAAGCTCGAGCAGGGGAGGGCAGCACAATAGGCATCCTATCACAGGGAGGTGTGACCACCTCCCAGACAGGATTTAGTGTATTGGGGCTGAGTGGGTGCACTTCCAAAGTGCCTGAAAGTCTGCACGAGGGGCACATTTGGTGTCCCTGTGCATAGTCCAGTTCATTCCAGTCCTGGGAGCCATTGGCTCCTGCTCTGGCGCAAAACTGTACAAAGGAAATGGGATTAACCTCCCCACTGTCCTGATCCTCCCCTGGGACGGTCTCCTGAATCTGTCCAAACCCTCTCCTGTGGGTATAAAAGGGCTTACCTGGCTGTAGGACCTTGGATTCGACGTGCACAAGATTCTGGACAAGAAACCACTGACCTTTGACTGTCTGGACACTCTGGACTTTGCTGGACTGCGACCGGGCCCGACTTCGTCTCCCTCTCCATCCAAAACATCGTCTGTGCCCGTGCACCATGCAGGCTCCTTGCAGGACCTGTGGAGCATCAAGGACAACTGAAGTATCTCCCTTGGGGTGAAAGAGTCACTCCCCTGCATTTGCAGGCACCGTAACGCAACGGACTGGTCTGCTGATCCTGAGCTACTACGGACTCCGAACGATCAAGCAACACAGTAGGTGGATTCCTATGTTGTTTGAGGTTGAGTTGTCCTCTCACCAAGTCCGAGGCCAGTATCCCTTGTGAGGACTGCATAACCAGAACCTCTCTGCACAGCGTACATTTGCAAGTGCATATGCTTGTTGGCATTCCCCAACTAAGTGCAGTGGGCTATCGATAGCCCCAACCTCTGTGCACATTTCGTACAAAAGACTTTGGTCTCCTCGCACTCTGTGCCCTGCTGCTGTTACTTTGTGAAACTGCTAGAGGTCCCCTCGTGACTCCTGTGCCTTCTGCCTGTGGGTCCATTTGAGGGACAACACTCCTTTTCTTGGGGTCCCCTGGTTGCTCCAGGCCTGCACTGACTCCCCTTGCTGTAGTGAGTTCCCTGGTCCTTGCTGGGCCAGACCGCAATCCTTGACCTCTTCATGGGTTGCCGCTGCCAAGGCTTGTTGGTGCTCCCGCCGGACACCGACCCCTCAACACTCGACATCCTTCGTGGGACAGCTCGTATCCGGCTCCTGGTTGACTTAACGTCTCCTGGTCCCTGCAGCTGTAGAGTCAAGTTCTCCATCTTCACACCTGAAGCACACGACATCAGTGGGCATTCGTCTACTGAGCCCCTGGTCACTCCTGAATGACCCAGACTCAATCCCCTCTGCTTTCAGGTTCCTTCCATCAAGAATCCACCTCTGGGTTCCACCAAACACTTTGCTTCTTTCCAGCAGTGGCATTTCTTTGAAGACTCCCATTGAGAACGACGGTGGCTTCCGACGCCACTTCGACCCTATGCACCCAGGTTCCCTGGGATAGGTAACTCTGGTACTTCCGTACCCATCGGTGGGGCGGCTCTCCAACCTTCTATGTTCTAAAGGGTTTCTTCGTAAACCACTGGGAAGGGTCCTTAACTTTAAAACTGCAACTTTCCCATTGAAATGTAGGTAGCACGCGGTCGTGTTCTCTCACTGCACCCGTCCTCTGTGAGGTCCCTCCTTACTCACCTTGGGTGGTTCCTTGGGGTCCCAGCGATTCTACATCTTCTAGACACTGTTTGGACTCGAGTTGTGGTTCTTTTACCACTATATTAGTATATGGTTTGGTCCCCCCCTGGTGCCCACTGTGTATTAGTGCTACTTACATTTGTTTCTGTGCCACAATGTTGTGTGCTTTGCGTTTATCTGCGTGTAGCCTTTGACTGTGCCTTGATACCCACGCTCTTGGTGCTTACTTTTAAAAACCTGCTTCTTTTTTAAAACTGCTGCTGCTGTACTGAATTTGGATGCATTTTTGAAATTTGTTATAGCTTACTTGCACGCTCAAGGCAGGACCAGCTGCTGCCGGCTGTCACGCCCACTCGGGAGCCAATCAGAGTGAAGGGGGGCGGAGCTAAGGCTGCCACCGGGCATTTCATGCCGGTCGCAGTGCGGGAGCGAAGCGGACGCGTGCAGTGGGCGCGCCAAAGGCGCGCAAAAGGCAAGCCCGTCTGCGCCCGTCCGCGCCCTTTCGGGGCCTGTCATTATGCCCAAAATAAGATTAATTACACCGCCTCTGACTTGATAGCACTGCACGATGTCTCTGCCAAACTTAATCCCCTCACCTACTCCAGCTTGACTGAACAGGGGATTTTTGCATCCAGAGAAGCTTTTCCTGAACTCTGTGGTACTCATAGGGTGGTTTTCGTTCAGACTCAAGAGTGCAACGGTGCTCGGAAGTTTTCTGTTATATATTTGAACACCCGCTCGATGGGTAAGCACCAGATGGAAATTTTTCTGTTGCTTAAATTTGAGCAGCCAGACTTTCTCCTGCTCACTGAAACCTGGCTATCTCAGGAGTCCTCTCCAGATATTCGTGCTGCACTTTCTTTGGATTACCACATCATCCAAGCCAACCGTCCCCAGGGGAAAGTTGGCGGAGGAGTAGTTATTATCACACGTCACAACTGTAAATATACTGTTTTAACCCCTCTAGATCTACCCTTAGTCAATAATATGGTAATAAAACTTGAACTAGAATCTGATACCGCCCCTTTAGTATGTGTCCTGCTCTATAGGCCTGCTCAAAGGATGCCCTCTTTCCCTCATTCTTTGGGTGAACAGGTTGCGCATTTAGTTACTAACTATGGAAAAGTCATGATGATTGGTGATTTTAACTATTGGGCCAATGAAACATCTGGCGGCTCCCAATCGGCTCAACTTGCCAAGCTACTTATAGGACTGAACTTAACACAACAGGTGTCCACGACCACTCATAATAAGGGGCATATCCTTGACCAGGTCTGGACAGACAACATTATTATGTCCCCTGTATCAGTTTCACCATGTACATGGTCAGATCACCATGTAAATAAATTCATTATTCATGATCATTTTTGGACCAAAACCCCCAGCTTAAGAGATGGCACACGTAGAAACTGGAATAAGATTGAGAAACCATCATCACTTGATTTACTTGCTAACTCTACTCCTCCCGTTCATTCCTCTATTAACTTGGCTGATGCACAGTTAACTAGCTGACTACTGGCTGCTAGCGACAAGTTTGCGCCCCCCAGGAAGATTCATGCCACTCGTCGCCATGACGCTCAGAAATGGTTTTCCACCGAGCTGAAAAATCAAAAACTAGTCTTAGAGCAATTGGAAAGAAAGTGGAGTCGTAACTATTTATCTGAAGATAAATGGCTGCCAAGCGGCATACTTTTCTTCTAAAATCCTGTCTGTAACTAATCGCTCAAAGGAGATTTTCTCTATAGTGTATGAGATGTCTAACCCCGACAGAATTTCTATCAAGCCTACCCCTTCCCAAACCTTTTGCAACTCATTGAATCTCTTCTTCATTGACAAAAGTAAAAAAATAAAGTCCAGTATTCCGGTTTGCCAAAATCTGGACTCTAGCTCTCATACCACCCGAAATCATAGCACCTTTACGCAATTCCCTATAATCTATGAGCATATCATTGTGGATCTCCTTTCTAAAGTCAAATCTGGCTCCCCCACTGACTGCTGTCCCCCTATCATCTTGAAGGAAATTTTCACTGCCTTCCCCAGTCCTGCCCTCAACCTTTTAAATGAGTCGCTGTCCCAGGGCATCGTCTCTGCCACTTTCAACGAGGCAATTGTTGTCCCCCTTTTGAAAAAGGTGGGCGCGGATCAGCTAATTTTAACTAAATATCGACCAATCTCTCTTCTTCCTTACCTAGCCAAGGTCTTGGAAGCCTATGTCACGAGATGTCATACTGATTTCCTGATTCCCACCAAGCGGGGTTCCGCCCGGCTCATTCTACCGAGGCGGTGATCCTTACACTGTTGGACACTCTCCGTAGTTCGTCGATGGTGGCTCCTCGCAGGCTCTTGTCTTGCTTGATCTTTCCGCGGCCTTTGACACAGTTGACCATAATCTTTTGGTCGACCGCGTGAGGGACGCAGGAATCTCGGGACTTGCTCTGGGCTGGATCAGCTCCTTTTTGGAAAATCGATCCCAGGCGGTCTGTACAGCACAGTTTACTGGCCCCAGAATTAGAATTTCTTGTGGAGTTCCTCAGGGCTCCTCACTTTCTCCCCTGTTGTTTAATCTTTACCTTATCCCTCTTGTCCGAGCCCTGAAAGAGCGCCAAGTTTGTACATTTAACTATGCTGACGATTTTCAACTTATTTTCTCTATCAGCAACTCCTCGGAGTCGGTCCACGCCTTTCAGTCTATCATGCTGTTCATTAGTCAATGGATGAACAGTAACCATCTAAACCTCAATCTGGACAAGACGGAGTTGGTTTTAACAGGTGGTATTTCTAAAAATCTCTGGGGCCCTCTTTTCTGGGCAAGGGAGCTGGGTCAGTCCCCCTCTCCAGCTAGCTCAGCGAAGAGCCTTGGGGTAATAATCAGTCAAGACCTCACTATGAAGCCCCAGATTGGGTCGGTGATCTCTACCTGCTCTTTCCAACTTAGAAAAATAAAAAAGATCTGTAGATTGCTTACCCATGAAGCTCGGATTCAGGTGATTATCGCCATGGCCATGTCCACTATGCTAATTCGCTTTACTTTGGCATCCCCCTCTACTTATCTAAATGTCTGCAGATGGTACATAATCAGGCCGCACGTCTGATTCTTCATAAACCTAGGAACCATCATGTCACTCCTCTTCTAAAGAAACTCCATAGGCTTCCAGTGACCCAGCGCTGTGCCTTCAAGGTTGGGTGCCTTATTTTTAAGTCACTCAATAGAAGAAGCCCTAAATTTGTGAACAACTTAATTAACAAGCACGCTCCCACACGCAATCTTTGCTCAGCCCACAAGCAATTCTTGTCCACTCCCTCTTTTAAACTAAAGCGCACTGGTGGTGCCAGGTTTGCCATTTTGGCCCCCATGTTCTGGAACTCCCTCCCCTCTGAAATTCGCTTCTGCATCGATCTCCTTGGCTTCAGAAGTCTCCTTAAAATTTCGCTATTCCGACAGGCTTTTTGAATGTTCTCCAGGAGCTGGGTATCAATCAAAGTAGCGCCATGAAACCTCCCGGGTGTACGTGCGCTTTACAACTGTATTTTAACATAACATACCATAACATATTGTGAGGTATTTAAGGTGGGTTATAACAATAAATTGATAATTTTTATAACTACTGTATGGTTCTCCTTTCATTTAACCAACACATTAAGATTGCATTCTGGTAAAACAAGCTTCTTAACATTCCTTCACGACTAAGCCTGGAGGCTGCTCTCCACTCCTATCACTTGGAGAGCTTTCTAAGGTTATCTTTGACTTCTTAAATCAACATAAGGGTTTGGACTGGTGCAGGGTACCCACTTTAATTAGTGGACAGCATATACCAGGCCAGCTTCTCACAACATCAAACATGTGGGTTCTTCAGAAGTTAAAGTGACATCATATAGATTATTTCTACTAACTTTCTCAAACATTTTATCACCACGTAATACATTTCTTCCAATCAGACAATGCCTTGATCAGTCAGTAAATAGACGATCTGTTCCAAAAAGAAGCAAAACAGCACTCTATTTTCAACCAGTCAGGCCCTCTCAGCAATATCTTTTTGGTAGGAAAAAAAACAACAAAGTAAGACAGATGAGAAATCTCGAACATTTCAATTAATTTGTGCTGTGAAGAAGTTTCAAGATGGAGGCTGTTCTCCATCTAATGATTGTCTTCAATCCCTAGATTGGATGATAAGTTTTGACCTTAAAGATACATATCTCTCAATCCCCATTCCCCCCTCATCAAAAGTACCTTCAATTTCCATGGGACAGAGGGTTTTACAGCTGCGACTCACTTCCCTTCGATCTGCCCTCCACTCCTTGGTGCTCCAACAAGCTGCTCAAACGAGTTATCACTCACCTCAGATCTCGAAGGGTCCGTCTGCTACCTCTGTGGACAACATCTTGATAATGTAACCAGACAAGGGACTACACCAGTTTCCTTACTGAATGTTTGGGGTTCGTAAAGAAACAGGAAAAGTCTTTACTTTCTTCAATTCAGTCAATAGAATTTCTGGGCTTTCTAGTGAATTCAACATCTCCTACCTTCCAACTTCCAGAGGTGAAACTCAAGGTTATCAAGAAAGAGCTGTCACTTCTTTCAGCCTCTTCTTAGATACCTCTGCTTGGGTTTGTGGGAGTGGTCGTCTTTTAGCATAATCAATTCGGGCAGTGTTACCAGGCCCACTTCATTATCGAGCATTACAGAGGTTAAAAATTCAACATTTGAGCAAAGTTTTAAGCTATTCAGTCCTCATTCTGTTAGATCAGGACACCAGGGAGGAAACAACCTGGTGCTTAAAAAACATTTAGGCGCGAACAACGGATCAGTCTTCAGTTCCATCCTGGATCTTCTATTAGAGGTCAACGCATCTTCATCCAGGTGAGATGCCGTCTGTGACAAGTTCTTGGCTGGTGCATATGGTCAATGAGAAAATCCTCCATGCACATAAACTATTTAGAGCTTCTTGCAAGCTGCTTTCCGATCAAAAGCTTCACAAAGGGCCATGCTCGTTGCTCCGTTCCACTGAAAATGAACAACTTCACAACAGTAAGACACACCAATTATTGGGGCGGGAATCACTCGAAGATCCTAGCCAATCCAGTGAAGTAATTATGGGAATACTGTCTACACATCAGATATCAGTAACAATCGAAAACATGCCAGGGGGGTTGTAAGCAGACTGCTGTACTTGCCACTTTAAGGATGTCAGCATTTGACAGCTATAAGTCCCAGCATATCAATATCTCCAAGATATGTGAGGCCCTTTCTTAAAAGACCTTTTCGTATCCAGACTGAACACCCAGATTCTCCAGTCCTAGAGTTGAAGACCAGATTGCAATGTTCTGGCGGCCAACACTTTTCTGCATCCATGGGATCAGGGAACTGCTCATGCTGTTCCACGATTTTCAATGAGCTCCCGTCGCCTACTCAAAACCAGACTGGAAACGATCTCCCATGCCAGGTTATAATAACTCCGTTTTGGCCATCCAAGATTTGGTTACTGAATCTCCTGCAGATGTCAATAAAAGTCCCAATTCTCATGCCCGTGTCTCCACAGCTCTTCAGGGACCCGACAGGCCAATTTCACAATTTAATATTGGGGAATCTTCAACTGATCACCTGAAAAGGAGCAGGTTTATCTGGTCTCTCCCAGGACTTTTGTTAGACACTCTCACTTTCATCAACAGGGCATGGGCTCTGGGGATGGCGTGCAAGAGTATACAATCCAGTCGGGCTGGGCTCGGTGCTTGGAATCAAGCACAGATCCTGTTCCTTCAGATGTCACTCCCATTGCCAATTATCTAGGCCATCTTACGGCTTCTGGGATATCGTATCGGACAATTCACACACACAGATCAGCAATTTCTAAGCACCATCAGTATACAGCAGGGAAACCTGTTGGTGAGCACCCTCTGGTCTGAGGATTACTGCGAGGAATAAGGATGACTGTACCTCCAAAACCTAAATATACTTTATAATGCGATGTCAGTGTTGTCTTAAACATGTTTGGACAGATAATTCTTCTTTAAGACTGAAAGCTTTTCCAACTAAGTTAACTATGTTGTTGTGTTTAGTTTCTTTTAAAAGAGTTTCTGATGTGAAACCTCTGGATCTTTCTACTTAGTGATTTACTCCATGGGGGGGGGTCTCTTCTATTTGAAGAAGTACTAAGACCCTCATTTTAACTGTGGAGTACCCCACTTTTCAGGATCACCCAAAGTTTTGTGTGGTACGGTGTATAAGGAATATGAGGTCAGATTGGCACCGCTCAGAACATCTCATGATCAGCTCCCTGTTTGCATTATGAACCCCGCACTCCTGCGTCTCGTCTTTGGCCAGATAGGTAAAGTGGGTCATGTCACGAGCTAGGATGGGCATTTCCTTTTTGGGAGCCCATTCTTCCAGACGTGCCATGGCTTCTAGGGCCAGCGCAAGCCTAGCAGATATTCTGAGAGCAGCTGATTGTTTTTCAGCTTCTACATTTAAGACATGTTATTGTAAACCTGTGTTTCATGCTTCGTTTGCTGTGGTCACTAAGCTTTATAGTACCATAAGGGGAGCCTCTGGTCCTGTCATAAAATGGGGATTTTCCACTGGCTCTGAATGAAAGTCCTAATTAAGGCCGTGGAGGCGACTATTATCCCACCACTACGTCTGAAGGATATTTACTTAATTTGAGGCCCTCCCTTACAAGGTATAATGCAGGGGTGGGTGATAAATCCAGCTCCACCATCAGAGTTGGCAGTTTTGGCCAGTCCCAGCAAAATTCCGCCAACCGCTACGTGGAAGAGTTTTTCTCACACGTCGCTCACCAACGGTAAGTTAACGAGCGAGATTTGTCGTCCCCTAGTGCAATTTGTAGTTGCTAAAAGGGCACTCAGCGACATTTATCAAACGCGGCTGGCTGCAACCATTCACGGTCAGAAAACTGCCACTCTAGAAGAAAATCCACTTGAGCGGCAGGAAAATCACCATGAGAAGCAGCGCCCTCTGGCATGCCGTATGGTGCAGATTGCGTTGTTTTTTCAGCGTGGAACGAGCTCTTGGTGCTAACAAACAGCGCGGTGTGCCTAATTCTACCCGTCCAGGAAACTCCATTGAATCTCGCTGAGTTTTCGTGTAACTCAACGGAACTCCACGGAGTGAAACACCGCGAGTTCCGCCCACCCCTAGTATAATGTTCACTTCTTTATTAGTACTACCAACATCAACAGTGCCCCAATCATCTTATTGTCTTTTCTGAGGATTGTGATTGCATGGTAGTTTTCCTTGTGATGTGTGTCTGTGTTTTCTTCATTGTCTTCCTGTTTCTTCATTAACAATGTTAAGCTGCATCAAGAAAGAGGAAGTGAATAGAGACTAAATATATATGCTGGGCTAGTGGTGCACCCGTGGGGACATTGTCCAGCTCCCAGGGTTGATGGGAATTGAAGTTTTTTGTTAAAGTTTTCGTTGTTCTTGTGTTTTACATGTGTCTAAACCAACATAATATTCGCCTCCATGTTGTTAATACAATTGTTTCTCTTCTTCATAGCACTTTGTGAATCCACTTTTTCTGTCTCTTTAATTTCTACCTGCTCTGTGATACAGAATCAAGCTCCTTATTTCTCCACTGTGTGCCTAATGCTTATTCTAAGGTACTGTGAGACCGGCCTCGTGGCGTGGGCCCTCCCGACCAGCAAGTTACCCTGCAACCACGCCGAACCTCGTTGATACAGCCTTCCGGCTCCCGTGGGCCAACATCCCGAGGGCCGACCAGATCCCTCACACGCATGCCCGGCCGAGGGAGAGCGAAACCCCCCAAACCAGACCGAGAGGCGCCGACCCTGTCATACCTCTGGTCTCTTCCCCGAGGGAGGTTTCGATCGACCACCAGGCCCCCAGTGAGCGGCCGCCTCGCCTGCTGGGTGTCTGGTGTCCCTCCCAGACCCACCTGAACAGATCAAAGGGCCGAGCGGCAGGAAGTCCCGACACACCGCCCCCAGGCACCAGGCCCCTCTCCGCGAGGACTCCAGACTTCAAAGAGGAGGGGAAGTATAACAAGGGGTGCTGAAGGGACGGGAGCTAGAGAAGACCTGGACTGACGAGAGCCTGCTGACCTGGTCGCGGCTCGATCGCTCCCCGAACCGAAGAACACCACCCGAACTCTGAACCATCTGAGCCCTGCTGACGCTGTCGCGGCTCCCCGAACTCCGAACCATCTGAGCCCTGCTGACGCTGTCGCGGCTCCCCGAACTCCGAACCATCTGAGCCCTGCTGACGCTGTCGCGGCTCCCCGAACTCCGAACCATCTGAGCCCTGCTGACGCCGTCGCGGCTCCCCGAACTCCGAACCATCTGAGCCCTGCTGACGCTGTCGCGGCTCCCCGAACTCTGAACCATCTGAGCCCTGCTGACGCTGTCGCGGCTCCCCGAACTCTGAACCATCTGAGCCCTGCTGACGCCGTCGCGGCTCCCCGAACTACGAACCTCCGGTGCCTGCTGAGTGACTCGCGGCCCGCTCGTCCAAGAGAAACGGCAGAGATTGCCGAGAGAAGCAACATCCCCTCAGCTCGAGGATTGAGAGCTGTGCGCCGGATACCTCGCAGAGACACTGATTCAAAGACTGTCCCGCTACCCCTTTTCCCTCATCACGAAAT
This sequence comes from Triturus cristatus, assembly GCF_964204655.1. Classification (NCBI taxonomy): domain Eukaryota; kingdom Metazoa; phylum Chordata; class Amphibia; order Caudata; family Salamandridae; genus Triturus; species Triturus cristatus. The sequence goes on from NC_140595.1 coordinate 840,016,731, forward strand.
CGCTGCCGCTTGTGGCATTAATTCTGCACCTGCCTGCTGGATCATAAAGATCCCTGACAACTACCGATAAAAGCATATGGTCTTACAACAAATTACTGTGTGGTGTCCCTCTATCCGAAGAGAGAGTAAGCGCAGCATGTGGGATCCTAGGTTCGAGACCCTTCCAGGAAGGGCCTCCCCGCTCTTGCTCGGCCTAACTCTGGGAAAGGTGGGCCTCCGGGTGGTCGGGAACGCATTCCGTAGCCTCCCCGGGGAACGCCTTCCAACATTTGGTGGCAGGCGACGGGATCCGAGCCAACACCTAGAGATCGTGCAGTAGACGGCTTACGCACTACCAAGAAGAAATGGAAGGAGAAACTTCCCTAGGTGCCGCAGGCACCAACCCGAGCACGACATTCCAAAAGGACCAGTTAGAATCTTATACGCACCGAGAACTGAAACAATTTTGCAAAGACTTTGGAATCGCTACCACCGGACTAAGCACGAAAGAGGACTTCCAGGGGGCATTAAAAACCTGGGTCGAGGCAGGAACTCCCCGGACACAAACAGAAGGAGAGCCTCCCAACGAACCACGAAGCGCCCCGGGGAAGAACGGCGCCCCCGAGGGGGGCCTGTCCCCAGAGGAACTAGCGGACCGAGAGAGAGGACGCCACCACGAACTAGAACTAGCAAAATTAAAGATCGAAGGAGAGCTAAAACTGGCCGAAAAGAAGCTGGCGGTAGAACAGTTACGCCTACAAGGAGAACTCGAGGAAAAGAAACAACAAAGAGAACACGAAGAAAGAAAACTCCAACTTGAGCACGAACGTGGCCTGAAAGAGATCGAGCTCAAGGCTAAGAATGCGGAGGCCAGACCCTCGGAAACCCAACCCCTCTCCTCCACCGTGGAACCAAAGGTCCACATCCCCAAGGATGTGGTGAAGGAATACTATAAGAACGACGACATCCAGCAATGGTTCAAAGCCTACGAAGTCGCCATGACCTCCCACCGAGTCCCGCAGAAAGACTGGGGGGCTGGGCTGTGGGGCCGGTTCCTGAGCGAGGGTAGAGATACCCTGCTGGATCTGCCCTCCACGGTGATGAACTCCTACAGTCACATGAAAGAGGCCCTAGTAGCCAGATATGGGCTCACCCCTGAAATGTACCGGCAACGGTTTAGAGACTGCAAGAAGATACCCGGTACCACCTGGGTGGAGTACGTGAACTTTTACAGCTGGGCCTTGGACGGATGGATCAAGGGCAGCAAGGTCTCCACCTTTGAGGAGCTGTTCGACCTAATCGCATGGGAACACTTGTCCGCTAATTGCTTTGTAGAGCTGCGCCAGCACCTCCTGGACAGCAAACTCACCGACCCTCGGAAACTGGCCGTCGAGGCTGACCGGTGGGTAAACACCCGGGCCCCCGTGGGAGACTACAGTCGCCACAGTCAGGGACCCCCCCGCCAGAGGGGCGGAGGGAATCAAGGCCGGCCAAGGGAACTCCCGGGGGGATCCCCGCTCAGCCCCCCCAGAGGACAACCTCCGCCCTTTCCAGCTCCACCTCCGGCCGGCACCGGGCCACCAGGGAGGCCGGGGCCCCGAGTGAGGATCACCTGTTTCCGCTGCCAACAGACCGGACACTATGCCAGCGACCCTCAATGTCCCATGTACCAGCGAACCGCCACAACAACCCCGCCGGCTCGACAAATGGCCTCCCTAGCCCTGGGGGAAGAGATGGAAGACTCCAAAGAATGGGAACCAGCCGCCATGGCCTTGGTCTCCCTAGGGGACTGGGAGATGGTCCCCGGAACGTCCCTGCCCGCCAACACGAAGAAGTACCGACAGCAGGTAACGGTCAACGGTCACCGCGTCGAGGGCCTCCGGGACACGGGGGCGAGTGTCACGGCGGTTCATTGTCACCTGGTCTCCGAAGATCAGATCCTGCCCGGCGCCTTTTGTCCCGTCATATCATCAGACAATTCCGAGAGCCTCTGCCGGATGGCCCTAGTCCCCTTCGAATGGGGGGGAGTCACCGGCAAGTTAAAGGTGGCGGTCCGAACCTCCCAGCCCGTGGACTGCCTCCTGGGCAACGACCTGGAGAACTCCCCGTGGGGACAAGTGGAACGAAGAGCCCATCTCGAGATGATGGGCCTACCCGAATGGGTAGGCGCCACCACGCGCTCGATGACTCTCAGAGTGCCTTCCTCCGAGGGGGGAGAAGCCCTGCCGCTAGGCACCGCCACCATCCCCGAGGTCCAGAATACGCCACCAGGGGCCAACGACCCCCTTCTGGACGAAGCGACCACTCCCGACGAAGGGTTTGTGCCTTCCGACCCCGAATCCCTGACTGAACTCGGGGACTTGCCAGAACTGGGCCAGTGGCACTGCGAAGGGGGCCCCTCCCGTGAAGAATTCTGCCAAGAACAATCCACCTGCCCGTCCCTCATTGGACCCCGACAACAGGCCGAGGCCCAAGCAGCAGGGGACCGGACCGGCACCCACTGGGTATACTGGGAAAACGGCCTCCTGTACAGCGAACAGAAGTCGGCCGAGTTGGGATCGGCCCGAGTACTAGTGGTACCCCTGCGCTTCCGAAGTCTCCTCCTGGGCCTGGCCCATGATGTACCCCTGGCCGGACACTTAGGCCAAGATAAGACCTACCAACGACTCGTCACCCACTTCTATTGGCCCAAGATGCGAGCAAATGTGGAGGCCCACTGCAAGTCCTGCCCCACGTGCCAGGCCAGCGGAAAGAGTGGGGGCAAGCGCAAGGCTCCGCTACAACCTTTCCCAGTCGTCAGTACCCCTTTTGAGCGGGTAGGAATCGACATCGTGGGACCACTGGACCCCAAGACCGCCCAGGGCCACCGGTTCATCCTCGTCCTGGTGGATCATGCCACCCATTACCCCGAAGCCATCCATCTCCGCACCGTGATGGCCCCGGTGAAACCCTGCGCCCTCCAAGATAAGTGGACTGGACCCTTCAAGGTGGTCGAGCGAAAGAGCCAAGTCACCTATCTCGTCGATGTGCAGTCCCCGCGGAACCCCCTCCGGGTTCTCCACGTGAACCACCTCAAACCCCACTTTGTACGGACAGAATTGAGTTTACTCCTGGCCACCGACGATGGGGCCGAAGAAGACACCGAGCCCCTTCCAGACCCCCTGGGGGCGAAAGAGATCGATGGTTCCGTGGAGGGGGTGAGACTATCAACCACCCTCACAGCCCAACAGTCCGACGACTGCCGCCAGCTATTAAGGCAGTTCGCGGACCTCTTCTCCATAACCCCTTTGGGGTCACCAACTGGTGTGTCCACGACGTGAACACCAGCGACAGCCCGCCAGTGAGACACCGGGCCTACCGGGTCCCTGATCGGGTCCGAACCTGCATCCAGACCGAGGTGGCGAAGATGCTGGACCTCGGGGTGATTGAACCCTCCAACAGCCCCTGGGCCAGCCCGGTAGTCCTGGTTCCGAAAGCGGCTACCCCGGGTGTCGCCCCCGAGCTGAGGTTTTGCGTGGACTACCGAGGACTAGGGGTGGGCGGAATTTGCGGAATTAACCTTCGCAAATTATCGCGAGAATGTTTAAAATTATCGCAAACAAGCAGAAATATCGCGAAGATGCGGAAGTTTTTTTCCGGCATGTTCGCGCGATTTTCTGCATGGTTGCGGGTCGCCAACTTACCCATGTGGCTGCTTGCGGGCGCGGCCATCTTGTTTTGAGTTGTTCTCGCGGTGCATGATCGCGAGAAGAAAGACGTGATCGCGCGACGCATGACGTCACTGCGGGCGCGAACTGTCGCGAGACAGCGCAAATGGCTAAAAACAATACAACATCTCATGGAGAACGCGACCGGATCAAGAAAACTTGTCGGCGAACGCAGGGATTCAGGTAAGACGATCGCGCGCGCGCGAGAATGTATCATTTTACAGCGCGAGCAAGAAACAAATTATCGCCAAGCTGCGGAAACCGGAATTTTTGACATTTTCGCGCTCTCCGCGGAACGCAAAAATGTCAAATTATCGCAATTTCCGCGAACGGAACGAAATTTTTGCCCAGGCCTACCGAGGACTCAATGCGGTCACCCGAGCGGACGCTCACCCTATCCCCCGTGCCGACGGGCTCATTGACCGCCTCGGGCCGCTCGCTACCTCAGCACCTTCGACCTGACTAGTGGATACTGGCAGATTGCCCTCACCAAGGGAGCCAGGGAGCGCTCCGCCTTCTCCATGGGCACTACCGCTTTAGGGTGATGCCGGTTGGAATGAAGAATGCCCCGGCCACCTTCCAGCGGCTGGTGAACAGGGTCCTGTCCGGACTAGAGGGGTTCAGCGCAGCATACCTCGACGATATAGCGGTATTCAGCTCCCAATGGACCGAGCACCTCCGGCACCTCCGACAAGTCCTTCTGGCTCTGCGCCGGCCTCACCATCAAAGCCAGCAAATGTCAAATTGGGCACGGCTCCGTAACCTATCTGGGGCACCAGGTGGGAAGTGGGCAGGTCGCCCCCCTCCAGCCGAAGATCGACGCCATCTTGTCCTGGGAACGCCCCACGACCCAAACGGAAGTCCGGGCCTTCCTGGGCCTCACCGGTTACTACCGGAGGTTTATTAAGAACTAAGGCAGCATCGCAGGCCCCCTCACAGAACTAACCTCCAAAAAACACCCCAAGAAAATACACTGGACTCCCTCCTGCCAGAAGGCGTTCGACACCCTAAAGGCCGCCATGTGCGCGGCTCCGGTGCTCAAAGCACCCGACTACGCCCAGGAGTTTGTGGTCCAGACGGACGCCTCGGAACACGGCATCGGGGCAGTCCTCTCCCAGTTCGACGACAAGGGCATAGATCGGCCCATAGCCTTCATCCGCCGAAGGCTGCTGCCCCGAGAACAGCGGTGGAGCACCATTGAGAGAGAGACCTTCGCAGTAGTCTGGGCCCTCAAAAAAGCTACGGCCCTACCTGTTCGGAAGACACTTCCGAGTACAAACGGATCACCGCCCCTTGCGGTGGTTGATGCAGATGCGAGGGGAAAACCCCAAGCTGCTACGCTGGTCCATCTCCCTCCAGGGGATGGATTTTACGGTGGAACATCGCCCCGGGACGGACCACGCCAACGCGGACGGCCTGTCCCGATTCTTCCGCTTCAGCGAGGAGAACCCCCAAGTGGATGGGTAGTTCTCCCCGCCTTTCAGCTGGGGGGGGGCACGTGTGAGACCGGCCTCGTGGCGTGGGCCCTCCCGACCAGCAAGTTACCCTGCAACCACGCCGAACCTCGTTGATACAGCCTTCCGGCTCCCGTGGGCCAACATCCCGAGGGCCGACCAGATCCCCCACACGCATGCCCGGCCGAGGGAGAGCGAAACCCCCCAAACCAGACCGAGAGGCGCCGACCCTGTCACACCTCTGGTCTCTTCCCCGAGGGAGGTTTCGATCGACCACCAGGCCCCCGGTGAGCGGCCGCCTCGCCTGCTGGGTGTCTGGAGTCCCTCCCAGACCCACCTGAACAGATCAAAGGGCCGAGTGGCAGGAAGTCCCGCCACACCGCCCCCAGGCACCAGGCCCCTCTCCGCGAGGACTCCGGATTTCAAAGAGGAGGGGAAGTATAACAAGGGGTGCTGAAGGGACGGGAGCTAGAGAAGACCTGGACAGACGAGAGCCTGCTGACCTGGTCGCGGCTCGATCGCTCCCCGAACCGAAGAACACCACCCGAACTCTGAACCATCTGAGCCCTGCTGACGCTGTCGCGGCTCCCCGAACTCCGAACCATCTGAGCCCTGCTGACGCTGTCGCGGCTCCCCGAACTCCGAACCATCTGAGCCCTGCTGACGCTGTCGCGGCTCCCCGAACTCCGAACCATCTGAGCCCTGCTGACGCTGTCGCGGCTCCCCGAACTCTGAACCATCTGAGCCCTGCTGACGCTGTCGCGGCTCCCCGAACTCTGAACCATCTGAGCCCTGCTGACGCCGTCGCGGCTCCCCGAACTACGAACCTCCGGTGCCTGCTGAGTGACTCGCGGCCCGCTCGTCCAAGAGAAACGGCAGAGATTGCCGAGAGAAGCAACATCCCCTCAGCGCGAGGATTGAGAGCTGTGCGCCGGATACCTCACAGAGACACTGATTCAAAGACTGTCCCGCTACCCCTTTTCCCTCATCACGAAATCGCTGCCGCTTGTGGCATTAATTCTGCACCTGCCTGCTGGATCATAAAGATCCCTGACAACTATCGATAAAAGCATATGGTCTTACAACAAATTACTGTGTGGTGTCCCTCTATCCGAAGAGAGAGTAAGCGCAGCGTGTGCGATCCTAGGTTCGAGACCCTTCCAGGAAGGGCCTCCCCGCTCTTGCTCGGCCTAACTCTGGGAAAGGTGGGCCTCCGGGTGGTCGGGAACGCATTCCGTAGCCTCCCCGGGGAACGCCTTCCAACAGGTACCAATATTATCTGAGCCAGACTCGTTCCTTTAGGGGTGCCTCAGCACAAGAAGGTAAGCCTCTATGGTCAGCATCAACACCAAATCTTACCTTCTAGCCATCTTCCTGTGTCTTCGGTCTCTCTCTGTAGTAGAATCACGGACCACGCGCTATAGAACACGTTGATATGTAAGCAACATTCACACCAACAGGATCTACAGACCTTTCGATAACCCACCCACACATGTCACTATTCTATGATTGTATTACAGAAGGAAATGGTCTGTTAACCCAGCTTTGCTCTTTTGTTTTTCACATTTGGCCCGACAGGTCCATGGTAGGGATCCTGACCACGCGGAGGATGAGCTGCACATCAAGCACTGTGAGGGGAAGGACTTCCAGGTCGGGAAGCTCCTAGCGGCCTTCAGGAAGTGCGTGAGCCCCGACGGGCAGGTGCTGCTCAAGGAGTACCTGGAGGGATGGAAGGAACTCATCAAGTAGGTCACTGAATAGGGCAACTTAAGGGATCTTGATGTGCCCAAAGACGCATGTCAGTGGGCCCGATCAGGAGATATCAAAAACCATAGAGGGACAGGCGGTCACCACTGGGATAGTAAAGGGGCTTCACAGTACAGACCCTTAGATTACCTAATCAGATCCCAGTAACAGCAGTACTTGCAGTCTCCCTCAATGATTCTTTTCTTTGGTGTATTAAGCATAAAACTGGCATTAAAAATCCATGGAGCGCTGAGCCCTGCTGAGCAGGGAGGAAGCCTGGGGCAGGGCAGAGCTCCATATTGTGCTAGGCAGGTAGAAGGTCTGGGGCAGTACACAGCTCCAGAAGAATCATTTCTCAGGGCATGGGCCAGAAGGGAAGAGGACACATGCAAAGACATCTCAGGGATCATGATGGATGACGGAGTGAGAAGGGCTGGGGGTGGATGGATGAAGGTGAGATGAACCCTCATAGGCAGACACAATCTGGGGTCCGCTTGAGGTGAGTTCTCAAGACCTCTTGAGTTCAGACATGGCATTTGTGGCTACTGATTTTAGAAGGGATTGCCGCCAGATGGTTGGTTTATGACAGCGATTGACGCAGCTAATGCTGGCTTCCATTCTTCTCGTGGTTCATATGATTCCCCACAAGATAAAGTGTAAAATCCTGTCCAGGGAATGATGCAGAGCTCCCTGAACCTTGAGTCTTAGTTCAGTGACACTGCTGACAGAGCCGAGCCATGTCCCAGTCTCCACTGACATGCCTTTATTTGTTCCCCCAGGTTCATGGATGCACTTGGTACTGTATTTGGCTTCATATCCCAAGAGACCATCACCAAAATCAACATCATGCACAGCTACCGCACGGGCAAGCATTCCGATGAGTACCACACCCTGGAGTCCATGGTGAAGTACGAACTGCAGGACAATGTGGTCAACTTCAAGGAACTGCCCAGCGACCGCACACCATCAGGCTGTCGCACACTCTTGCGACTCCACCGGGCACTCAAGTGGCTAGAACTCTTCCTCTACAAACTAGCCACCAGCACGGACCAGGATAGTACCTCTGACATGTGCGCCGATGCGTATGAGGAGGCCCTGGCACGTCACCACAGCTGGTTCATCCGACAAGCAGCGGCCATAGCCTTCCTGGCACTTCCACCACGCCGGACGCTCTTCGACATCGTCTGCGTGCAAGAGGAACAGGAGGCCCAGATGGTGCTAATGACGACAGTGAAGGCAATCGTCAGGGTGTACAATATAACACAGGAGGTATACACAGCACATGGCATGTTGAATTTGCCTTGATATAACTTTTGGGGAAGAATAGAAGCTTAAAGAAGCAATAAGACAAAGAGAAGAGCGTGGACATACAACAAAATTAAATCACAGAAAGAGCATATATCATTACTACAATCGGCTGATTGATTACTATTGGCAAACATTGATTGGCCGGGGCACATAACATAGTAGGTAGAGCCAGTACAACAATGTACTAGTGCACACCACCTGTTAGAGGAGATATGAGAATCATGTGAGAGATAAGAATATTGGATGGAGTGTGTGAAATTATGCAATACAGAATAGAAAAAGAACATACAATCTACAATTGAGGAACATGATACACATAAGTTGGTATAAAGAATAGGTTTAACTTGGTTCTGCACAACACTTAATATTTACCTCGGTCACTACTGAACCTAACTGGAAAAGCTGAGTAATAAATCCGTTTCACAGAATATCAGGAGGGCCACACGGGATAAATAGACAAACAGGATATGAGAAATATTGACAAAATTCAGTGGTGGGTGGAACAGCAATGGGGTTGAACTTGGCACCTGGAGTTGCCATATTAGGTGAGGTCAAACGGTGGAAGCGATCTGAGTCTTAGCTGATGAAAGAATGTGTAGTTAGACTAAACCTACCGGAATCTCACACCTACCCCTTGGACTGCTGGAAGAAAATCTGAATCCAACTGCAAATGCCACCTAATTTATGTTATGTTCACAGGCAATACAAACCTTAAAGACATTCTGTATGTATGCTAATATTTACTTTCTTTTTCTTTCATATCTACCTCAATTCATTAAAAAATAACCTGTTCACTTATTCTTTTCCTTTACTTCTGTACTGCAGTTCCTCCTAGCTGCAAAAACAACAGTTGATGGACAGAATGCAGAACAATGTCATACATTCACCCCAGTACAGAGATCGGGGCCTAAATCCATCGTTTTTTTGCTCACCATGCCATTCCAGTTTGAACCCAGCCATATGCAAATCAGTCTTGACCCTGTGCCTCATGGGAACAGTCCAGCCCGAACTGCCAAGCCAGGTCCCCCCTGGACTGGAAACAAGCATCCTAGGACTGGTTTCGGGGTTTCACCCCTCTTCAGCCAGGATAGCTTGATTCCAGTGGCATGGAGAGCACGGGACTCACATCTGAGCATACCCGGCCCACTCGGGGTGACAAATGCAAAAACAACAGTTGATGGACAGAATGCAGAACAAGGTCATACATTCACCCCAGTACAGAGATCGGGGCCTAAATCCATCGTTTTTTTGCTCACCATGCCATTCCAGTTTGAACCCAGCCATATGCAAATCAGTCTTGACCCTGTGCCTCATGGGAACAGTCCAGCCCGAACTGCCAAGCCAGGTCCTCCCTGGACTGGAAACAAGCATCCTGGGACCGGTTTCGGGGTTTCACCCCTCTTCAGCCAGGATAGCTTGATTCCAGGGGTGTGGAGAGCTGCAGCATGAGCAGAGTTCACGTGTGAGAAGCCACTGTTATCATCAATAATTAGGGTCAAACAAGCGAATCTTAAGAGAGTGATCATTTAATGGGTGGACGTATGTGGAAGGGGGGGTTACACCTTGATCAATCAGAGGGCTTCCCCAGAAACTGGGTGCATTTCTACTTTGTGGACTACTACCCCCTGCTTACACCGCACCGCTTCAAGTTAAACAAGAAACTCAGCCTTTTGGTAGCAAAGGCCGAGCCAGTAAGGTAGGCTGTTCAGAAGGTGAGTGGTACTAGAGAGTTTGAAGGACACACAACAATAGTAGAGAATAATATTGCACAAGACCAGGTTCAATCAGACTTGAGGGACAGACAGGTCACTGAAGAGGAGGAGGAAAGAAGGGCCAGGACACAAAGAGAAAGTCTATTACACAAGCCTCCTCAGTTCGGAAGAGCATTACACGACATTAGCCTCCTTACCAATGCGTAGAGATAGAGTTGTTTTTGAGACATGTTCAACGAACACAGAGAAATGAAATGAAATGAATGAAATGAAATGAAAATAAATTTATAACGCGCATAACTCAGCCCAATGGGCATCAAGGCGCCTAACATAATATATTGAATAACCATGCAATGCTTAGTAATAGGCTTTCCCAAAATACCAGGTCTTGAGAGCTCTCTTAAAGAGGGGCAAGGATGAAAGGGCCTTGAGCTCGCAGGGGAGAGCATTCCATAGTCGGGGGGCCACTGATGCAAAGGCTCTACCTCCCCATCTTGTCTTTTTAGTGCGGGGGATAACAAGGAGGTTCTGTTGAGAAGATCTGAGACATCTGCTGGGTACATAGTTAGAAAGCAGAGATCCCAGTCCGTCGGCTGGTCCTGCTGTAAGAGCCTTATGGACTAGGCAAGTAATTTTAAAAGAGATGCGTTACTCAATGGGTAGCCAATGAAGATTCTTCCGGGCTAATGTGGCGGAGGCGGAGCAAGGAAGGTCCAGAACAAATCTCGCTGCTGCATTCTGTGTTACTTGCAGGCGATGTACCAATCCCTTGTTAATCTCAGTGTATAGCGCATTGCAATAATCTAAGCGAGATCCAACCAATGCTACCACTGTTTGTTTTCTTGCCTGCGGGGATAAGTAGTGAGCTATTCTGCGAAGGATTTTTAGAACTCCCCAGCAGGTAGCTACAGTTCTATTGATCTGTAGGTTCATGGCCAGCTCAATGTCAAAGATGATCCCCAGGTTTCTTGCCGACTGTGAAGGGGTCGGACAGGTTCCCAGTGATGGCGGCCACCATTCACTCGACCAGGCGTCCCTGTCCTTTCCGAATATCAGCACCTCGGTCTTGTCGCCATTCAGCTTCAAGGAATTGAGCGTCATCCAATCGGCAACCGATTGCATGCAACTCCTGAAGCTGAACGCTGTGGTGCTGACAGACCGTGGCAGGGACACCATGATCTGGGTGTCGTCTGCATACGACACTACCTCCATCCCCTGAGATCTTACTAGTCTAGCAAGTGGGGCCACATAGATGTTGAATAGGGTCGGACTTAGAGCCGACCCTTGTGGCACCCCACATTGCAAGGACTTTACAGGGGAGAGGTATTTGCCCATTTGGACCCTCTGCTCCCTAAGCTCTAGAAAGGAGGATAGAAGGTTAAGGGCGGGCCCCTCCACCCCCAACTCCCTCAGTCGAGATGTTAAGACTGAGGGAGAAAGGGTGTCGAATGCAGCGGTCAGATCCAATAGGACCAGCATCGTGGTCTGTCCTTTGTCTACATTCATCCTGATGTTGTTGGTCACAACAGTGAGTGCAGACTCTGTGCTGTGTAGTTTTCTGAAACCATGTTGAGTCTGATCAAGGAATCCAGAGGAGTCCAGGAAGGCAGACAGATGATGGTTCAGGTGCATCTCAAGCATTTTGGCTGGGGCAGGTAGAAGAGAAATAGGTCTAAAGTTTTTTAGCACTGCAGGATCCAAAGAGGGTTTCTTCAGTAACGGCCTGACGATGGCCCTCTTCCAAGCCGAGGGAAATACACCGTGCTGTAAAGCCCTATTCATAACCTCCAAGGTGTAGGGAAGGAAGGTGTCCCTGCATTCCTTCAGAGTTTTAAGCGGACATGGATCCAAGGGAGAGGAGGACTTCGTCCTATTCAGCAGGAGGTTAAGATTTTCCAGAGTGACAGGAGGGAATTTGGTAAGGGTCTTGTCAGGATCCTTTGACCATGTTTCTAAAATTGACAGATCCGTGGCTATATGTGTTCCCAGACGCTTCCTCTGTATTTCCAGTTGCATGGAAATGTCTACAATTTTCGTGTGAAAGAAGCTTGAGATGTTGTCACAGAGCTCCCGAGAGCCTATTATAGGATCAGGTGTCTGTAATGAGCAGAGGGAATCTACGATTTTGAAAAGTTCCCTCGATGATGTCAAGGATGTAGTAATGTTGGAGAAGTGGTCTTGTTTGGTTTTGATAACTGAGGTCTTATAAATCTTAAGGGAACTTTTGTACAGCTCTCTATCCTTAGTGTCCCATGTCCTCCTCCACTGTCTTTCCTGTCTTCTACATCCTTGTCTCATCAGCCTAAGTTGCTCCCCAAACCACGGGGCAGAGGGTTTACGCCTCGCAGCATACCTAGGGGTGGCAGGAGCTAAAATATCCACAGCCCCAGAAATGCAGTTGGCTAGTTCCGAGGCTGCCTTCTCTGGGTCTGAAGTCAAGAAAAAGGTTCCGAAAAACGGGGCCAGGGATTCATTAGAGATATTTTTGTAATTTCGCTTACATTCTCTTGAAGAAAACTCCTTCATGGGAAACTCTATACTAGAGGTGGTAAGTACGATAGGTACTGCTAAGTGGTCAGTCCAAACTAGCTGTTCCGGTGGGCCTGTCATGATCCGGGAGTCATTAGAAAAAATTGCATCCAGCGTATGGCCTGCTCTATGTGTGGGTTCCCTGACCAGCTGTGTGAAACCGCAAGCATCTAGAGGATCAATCAAGGATATAGTATCTTTAGTTGTGATGTCCTCTAGATGAAAGTTAAGGTCCCCTAGTATGGTGAAGTGCGGTTTGCCTGCGTAAGGTTCTAATAATCTAAACAGGTCACTGCTGAACTGTGATCTCAGCCCAGGGGGCCTATACATCAGAATCCCTGAGAATGACGAGGATGGTGATGATGAAATACAGAAATGAAGGGCCTCAAAGGGGTCTGGTGGTTTTGACAGAGCATTAGTTCTACAAGTGAGATGAGACCGGTGAAGGATAGCTAGGCCGCCACCTCTACGTTTAACTCTGTCTAATCTCTGTAGGGCATAGTTCTCTGGGATGGCTAGGAGGAGATCATGTCCCGATGTGTCTGTGGCCCAAGTCTCCGTGATAAAAACCCATGCTGGATTCCTAGCTGTCACGAAATCGTGAAAGTAGATGTTATTTTTGATGATGGAACGGGCGTTGATCAAATAGCCTTTCTCAGCAGTGGCCTCATTAAGCAGTTGGCGAGGAGAGTGAACATTGTTATTAAATTCGGGGATAGTGGATAAGTTAGACCTGCATGTACCACATAAATATCCTTCCCGGAGAGCTTCCGGGGTATGTCTATGATGACAGGAGAGCGAGCTAGGTTTCATAGCAAGCAAATCTTGGATGTTATATGAGTGAGTTACCTTGAAGGAAAGCTCTAGATTCCCCTTACTCGGCCCGCCCTGTAGCCCGTCCTCAGCGCGGACGGGCGCAGACGGGCTGAACTCTGGCGTAACTCCGGCGTTGACCCGGCGATCCCGCTGCGCGTGACCGCTGCGCGTCGCCATGGCCTCTTTTAAATGCGCGGGCGGAGCCCTTGTGACGCCTAGAGCGCCCGGATCGCCTTCCGGCGTGCCTCGCCTGTAATAAGATGGCCGCCGCCTGGCTTCAGAGTGTAACTGGAGTGAAGTGTAACCCGCAAAATAGCGGTGCATTTTAGCTTCAGAGCAGCTATTTTATCGTGCAAGTATGTGGTCAAGAATTTTAAAAACAGGGGAAATGCAAAATCATACAAAATAAAATATACAAATCGGGTAGTTTAAAAACGCCTAAAATTCGGCAAAGCAATCTTTTGCTGTCTTCCTCAATCAAAAAATGAAAAAATTGCACAGGAACATTGTGTAGATGGAAATCCATAGTAGACTCATTAAACATATATCTGGAGTAAGGCTACGCTAATGCTTCTCCTAGAAAGCATAGAGCATCGGCACTTGGGATTCAGGAGTGCCAGGCTGTTACTGGTTTGGACATTCTTCTCCAGCAGCACAGCCAACCAAGTTGGAGAGAGGCAGTAACCTTCCAGTCACAAGTAAAGAAGGATGCTTGGCAGAACTCAAACCTGGTGCTTGTTGATAGGTCGGAGTCCTTCCTTAAGAGTCTGACCAAGAACGGAGTGGCTATAGGGGTATCGGGCGTTTCCCTGGGAGGCTGGAAGGGTGAGGGCCGGTTTTGTTTCTGGGTTTTCAGCAGAGCTGCAATATCGGAGTCCAGTATCAAAATCAGCAGGCAAGCATAATCCGCTCAGCACGCACGTTTGTTTCCAGTCTCGTGGGGACAGCCAGGCTTCCCAGGCACACTAAACTGCTTTTTTGTGTGTGAAAAGATACAAAATTAACACCGGGTGACACCCCTTTCTTACAGGGCCATCAATCTGTAGTAGCATGCAAAAGCGATACCAATGATGGCCCCGTTATGATTATTTTGTCCTGCCGCCCCGTTCTTCGCTCTCTCATCCCTCCCTCACCCCATCACACACAGCCTCTCCTCAGATTTCAAAGCCAGGCCCAGGCAAGCTGCCAAGCCCAGGCCAGCCACCAGCAGCCACTAGAATCAGCCACCAACAGTGTCAGGCACCTACCAGTGGTAAGTGGTGACTGGGTGCAGGTGCGACCAGTTTCAGTTTTATATTTATGCTGGTGGTGCCGCGTATAGGCGATAAAAGTGTCAGGATAATTCTGGTGATTAATCTTCCTGCTGGGGAGAGATCTGAGTTTTGTCTAGTGGTTGTTTTGACTCATATAAGGTAGCACAGATGCTTACTATGCCTGCTGCATCACAGAACTGTATTTTATGTGGATCGCTCAGTGGGTTACTGCTTTAGACAAGTTCAAGTTCAAAAAGTAAGTTTATTTAGACCATTGGTCTTTAAACAACATAAATCATGACGTTTTGTTTAAAATACTGCTTTAGTTACAGAGATTCTTTTTTTACTGTGCAGTTCATAAGTTGCAATCGTAATCTAGCACCGTGAGCAATGAACTGCCAAAGAGCTGCATGCAAACTGCATGGTACAGGCTAGAAAGTTACGTTTTTTCCCAGTCTTTCATTATCCTGATGCTGCTATAAAGGGTTTGTTTGGTTAGAAAAAATATTCTTATTAGTAAACAAACCCTAACCACTGTCTTACGTTTTGCATCCTGAATTTGTGCTTCTCCGGACCAAGCATTCTTACAAATGCCTACCAGTATGGACGGAATGTGAACCCGACACCTTGTAGTCCCTTTTGTCTTATGTAACATTTACTATACACCGATTACACACATATGATTCATTGTCTCTGTATGTGTGAGATGTAAAGTGCTCTGACTCCCTACACTGGTAGGAGAGGCGCTATAAAACAAATGAAATACTTGTGAGAGAGGGGCTACGGAGAGATGAGGAGCACTACCAGTGGGTGACAGTGAGGGACTCATTGAAGGGCCCCAACAAAGATTGTCGTATCCTGGTGCACAGTAAGGTCATCCTTTACTATGCTTTAGAAGCTAGTACAATTCAATATTTAATGAAAAACGAGTTGTAAAATGCACTGTTTTTGTTCTGCCCACAATTTTCGTGGGGGAGCACCCCCACCATACATTCCTTGTAGTGGTCAGGCTCGTTCACTGCGCTCGGTACGCGGGCTGGTCTGACAACATTTACCAGGGCTGCTTTGGGTTCCCAGACCAGCCTGGAGTCTGACACCTTACAGAGAGAGTGGGAGTCTTGGAAGCTTGAAAAACGCAAAGCAAAAATCAATTATGGAAAAAACAAATAATTCTGGTTGTTGCCTCATTCAACAGTATCTGTATTTCCAATCCGGAGTGGCAGCTCACCCTGTATGTGTTTAAAAATCAAAACAGGTTAAAAGTGAGCTTCTGCTGGGTAGGCCCTGTGGAGCCAACTGGGCTGTGAGCACGACCAGTAGCAATGCTGTGGGAAAGGAAAACACAACTACAAAATCCATGATGTTGTCTTTTGATTTTCATTTTTATAAACGCACCAATACTCAGAGGTGTCCCGGCGCGGCACCTGTAAGGCGCAACTAAAGCCACATTTTGGAGGGGGGGAGGGGCTAAGAAAAAATTTCGGGGGGGGTCTAATTTTTCAAGCAATAGTCAGAGTGGAGATACGGGGGCTCTGGAAGAGGTGAAAAACAACGTCTTTAACAAGCAAATGGTCTTTTAAAGACCTGTGAAGTACTCGGGTGCGGCTGCGAGTGTGCCCCGGAAGCTGTCTCATCCCGGGCTGACACACACGACAGGGGGGGGATTAAAGCCGTTTGAGCCCTATGGGCGTTGCGCGCCTGGTGGCTACTGTTGGAAAAGTTGGGTTTTCAGGAGGGTACGGAATCGGTGAGGTTCAATCCAGCACTGATGGCAGAGGGGAGGCTGTTCCAAACCTGAGCAATAATGGAGGAAAGTAACGACCACCCCCTGTGCTCTGTGAGACAATGGGATGGCAACAAGATGAGAAAAGGAGGAGCGAGGTGGTCTAGGAGGCGAGTATCTAGAGGACATATGGGACACATAGATAATGTGAGGGGAGGTGTAAAGAACCTGTGGCAACATTTATGACAACATATATTCCCCAGGGGCAGCTCCTCTGCTACGGCAGAGGAGCATCGCCCCCCTGAAAAATAAAATGATAATAAAACCTTTTTTTTTTACTTTATTGCCAGCCGAGGTTAAGGCGAGGGAGGGTCATGTCTGCAGTACGGGGCAGTGCCTTGGCGGAGGCGGGCCATGCTGATGAGCTTCACGTCAGCAGTAGGGAGGAGTGGTATGCACTTATAAGTGCGCATGTCAGTTTGGCCGGATGGCCGGCCAAATAGACATGCCAACTTAGGTTTCTCCAACCCAGCTGTATTGTGCAGCCGGGTTAGAGAAAAGCTGCAGAGTTCCTGTGCCTGAGCCAGCATTAAACCCTCCCCCTCAGGCCAAACCAGGCGCTGCTCTCATGCTAGCTATAGCATGAGAGCAGCATCTGGATTGGGTGGGGAGTCTGTGCAGTGAAGCCCATTCACTACCGGGACAAGAGGAGCAACGAGGCGGCCGGCTGCAGGAGCGGCGTGGCAGGTACGTCTTTTTATTTCATTTCATTTTTAAAATCCAACCCCTCCCCCGCCACTTTACTGTAGCGGCAGTCGCTACTTACCTGTGCAATGTGGGCACTCGGCAACGCATTTGTAACTAAGTCTACGCAAGGGGGATGGACCTGGACATTAGACATCAAACTTGTGTATTAGGAGAGTGCACTGGTTAGTTCAACCCCCCCCCCCCCACTTCAAAAGCCCAAAATAAAACACCCCCTCCCTCCAAAGGCTCAAATAAAAACATAACCACTAACTCCAAAACGAAACATAACCACTACTCTTACATGCAGTACACATTTCTAATAAATAAAATAAGATGGTCCTCTGTGTTCTCATGCAGTCTGATGCATGAAGAGCTCCCCTAACCAATCCAGACGCTGCTCTCATGCTGTTAACCAGCATGAGAGAAGCGCTAGGATTGAATGGAGTGGGTTGGATGGACGTTCCTTCAGGCCCTGGAACGTGTGCTTAGTCTACACCCTGCTGTCTAAGACACCTGGGTTGGAGAGCTGCAAAGTGCGCATGTCAGGATGGCTGTCATAAGCCAGGCAGCCCGGGCTAAACTGTCCAGTCAGCCCCTGCTCCAGTCCTCTATGCTGCCAATTTCTCCCTCGTCCTCACAAAGAAACCACCGCTGGGTAGTTGAAGCAAAACTTGTTCTCAATGTGGTGGGCCTTGAGGCTGCGGGAGGTTACCAGATGATGGTGGCAAAGGTGGGAAGAAAGTCCTTGGGATAAACCTTGTGGTGTCCCGAACTGCTTGGTGACACCTAGGGCAGCCCCCTCTTACAGCCTGACAGGGGTGGATCATCGGCCATCACCAGATGAATAGCAAACACGTCGGTCCCCAGACAAGCTGGTCGGGTACCCCACTCTACACACACGCAAGCTGCACCGAGCGGCTGAAGTGAAGCCTCGGGAGCCCGCCCTCTGTGTTTCAGGCCATATCTACACATGTGGGGGTTGCACCCTCTGTAGTCAGGGACACGCTTGTCCATGGGGAGGAGGCGCAGGACTTTTAACGCTTTGCGTAACCATGACGAGAGTGTGATGGGCTCACGTGGCCCTATTGGAGCATTTAAGGCTGCTCCTGTGACGAAGGAAGGGGCGCAACTTACGTCATTCGCTGTTGCCTATAAGCATAAAAATACAGCAAATTTGCATGAGATTCTGCAGAATTAATTGAGGATTTTAACCTAGGAATTAGTGCTATTTACTTGCACCGTGCATCCAAAACGGACCTAAGGATGCATTTTGCACTAAGAAAATAGTGCTAAAATCAAGAGTACATAAACATAAGCAGTCAGTATCCGCTCGTGCTTGCTAAATTTGATATCCCCATGCTCCTGGGACAGGATTGCTGTTCCAGGTTACTCATAATTACACAAACGGGTGGAATCACATAATTTTCTAAAATCTTGTGTCAAAAGAGTAATGCACAATTAACAAAATTACTCCAGAATAATTAAAACTTCACCCAGGTCGACTGGTGCTGCGATAATGGCAGATGCAGCTGCAACCAACAATATGAAGCAATAACACTGCCGGCTTGGGCTGTGCTAGGACAGTGTGGTTGTTCCTATGTAGATAGTAACAAAGCATTTGTTTATCTGCTTTAGTAATCATTTTGTGATTTAATCCTGCACTTGGTAATTTGACCTCAGTGATGTCACTTCATGTCATGTGATCAGGGTCAAAGCTCATATGTTTCCTTGTGATATTAATGGGTGATCAAAGGTCATGTGATGTCATTTCCTGCCATGGTGTAGTGGATTGCTTTCACTTCTGCTGCCCATGGTGTTTTGTTGACTCAAGGTCCATGTAGAGGGAGAAAGTCCACACACACTTCCTCAAAAGTGAAATATTGAGCACAACAAAGTTGGGACCTAAGATTGTGCATTTGGATTCAAAATTGGCTCAAAATTGCTAAACGCTTAAATAGAAAACAAATAACATAAATGAAACAAAAACAAAAATAGGAAGCATCAAAATCCATGAGTGTTGCGTGGGAAAACACACCACAACGCCCATGGGAGGCCTCCCTAATGCAGATTAAGGCAAAGCAACGATTTGTACTTCGTTGCCTTACTACATATCCATGAGGCCATTCAGAGCCACGAACAGTAGCTTTGCATGACATCATAAATATGATTTGAGGAGTTACGCTGCCGGAGAGTCACAAAAGTAGCATAAATACGCCCCCTAGTGCTTAGGCTTGAATATAGCACTGTGGACCAGCCATACATTTGCATTTTCTACCCAGAATTCGTGCTTTCATTTTCAGGGGTAGATTGTGCTCATTGAAATGAGAAAGAGATGCCACTGAGCCCGAGGTGAGCTGGTGCATGGGTGACAGGGCTACTAAAGACCTACCCGGGTGAGAATGTATGTCATGCCTTTACCATGCATGCCTTTACCAAGAATGTCTTTACCATGCATGCCTTTATCACGCATACACATAGGATAACACTGGAAGTACCTTTACCACACAAACTTACATATGTACTTGCGTAGCGCAAGTTAAAAAACAAATTGCATCGCACAACTATGCAGGACAGCGCAAGACAACACAAATGTACAATATTACCTATCATGCAACACATGTTCAGTTTGCACCTACCAGTGTAATATAATGTTTCTTGATGTATGGTAAAAATGCTCCTACCAAAATGGCGGCTCACGAAAGATGAGAAGGTCAAAATTAAAAGCATAAACATAATACACATCTAAAATGAATAGTTCAGTCAGGCTTTCAATATAAAATACACACTTTTTACAAAACATATTTTGTTACAAATGATGTTTTCACCACAAAAACAGTATGTAAACAGACGTCCACCATTTTGCCCACAGTATGTCATTAACCACTGAGGTGATTTTACACATTTCACTGAACGAGACCAAATGTTTCACTCAGTTCGCTTTCACACTGCCACCTATCGTCAAATGCAAGTATAATTAGGGATAGAATTCATTATAATTTCACTGGATTTTTTATCTTGAATATTTATTATTTAAAAAAGATTATTTGTATTTGTCAAAAATACGTACATTATTAATAGGATAAGTTATCCTCATTGGCACCTTTAAAAAACATTGATTCTGTGTTTTGACAAAATGAGTATCTATCATTATGTTCCTTAAAGGAGAAATTAAAACTGTTTTTTTATACAAACAATCATTTAAATGTATAGGAAGAGTTTTTCTTTACACTGGAGTTTCTTCCATATTTCAAACAACTGTAAACTTCTTTATCATTTATATTTCAATCATTTTGGAAACCAACATACAAATAGTAAACAGAAACCAGCCCAAATACTGTAAAAAGAAGCCTTCACAACACGTTTCTCTGCCAAACACCAGTGCTCATTTACAAGAAGTAATCCTCTTCACTTCCATTCGAAAATAAAAAGATAACAATATTTCCATCAAAGCCACCTTCAACATATTTTCTCAAACAGAATTGCAAAAATGTACATTTAAAAATAATAATTTAAGACATAAAAATTCATCTTATTTTTAATTCTTTCCCCAGAATAAAGCATAGCATGGAAAACATTTTCAATACATAGTACCAACATATTTTCATGTTTCATTCTTTCAGATAATTATCAATGATAATGCAGGCCAAGCTGCATCCATCCGTTCTAAGAGAGGACATAAGCTTCTCAAATATAGGGGGTATCTTTATTGTAAGGAGCGACTTACTGAGCCCATAAGTCATTGTAGGTGTCTACTGTACTTCTCAACATGTTGCAAAGGCAGAGCGGCTATACTTGGTGATATCATTGAGAGAGCAAGTGTACATACCCACTCAGTCTCTGCAATGGACTTGGAGGCAAGTGAGAATGTGCAGAACATTAATACACTTGGTGACACCTCCAATAAACCCTGTGGCTCCATATTGAGGGAGGTCACTGAGAACATCACAATTCACATTGTGAGTAGTTCCCACTCTTCCAAATGAAAGACAAATGGTGCAACGTACAGAACAGGAGAGTAAATCTCAACTACTCCTTCTCTGACATTAACATTCCCCCTGAATGAACAGTCTTTCAGCCATTAACCTTTCCATCTTAATGATAATCAACGCCGTTAAAATGTATTCTCATCGTCTCTGTCCTTTTTAACACTGTAACCCTTGAAAACAGTGAAATCTGGATGATGGATGGCACCTTTAAAGCTACACCCCATCCATTTGTCAGAACTTGCATAATCCATGCTAACGTTAATCATACTGCTGTCCTGATAATTTATGGTTCACTCCATGACAAGCAATCCTCAACCTACAATGATTTTTTGTCCGTAATGGAATCAAAAACAACGAATAAAGGTTCTTGAAAAATAATAATTGATTTTGGATTATATAGAAGCTGATTAGAATGCCGGTGGCACTGCCACCAACAGGCCGTCGGTGGTAGTCCCACCAGCATCCAACAGATCATTATGATGCGATTGGTCACACCGCATCGGTCAGAGGGACCGACCGATGCTTCCTAAGGGCTCAAGGAGCCCGTCAGACCGTCGGTCAGATCATAGTCCCTACAAAAGGGGCGGTGCCTGCCATAGGGATTATGATGTTCCTTTCTGACAACATTTCCATGGTGGTCAAACCACGAGGGAAAGGCTGCTGGAAAGGGATTTTGGAGACACCTAGCAGAGCCCCCGGCCCCCCAGGGCATCGGCTATGAGGCCCGGGGGGCCACCTGTGGTGCCCCCCAAACATCCATGCACTGTGTGCCAGGCACCATATTGTGCCTGTCACATGGGCACGGATGTTTCAAAACATCCCCTTTTCCACTGCAGCTTGTGGTGCGGTCCTTTTCTGTGCCGCCTACAAGGCGGTCGCATCTTCAGTGAGTGGGTGGAACTGCCGAATACATGTCGGTCGGTTCCCAACACGCTGCGATGGCGTTCGGACACTCGTCCGACCGCCATCGTAATTAGCCCCATACTATTGTTAAACTATAACCAAATTCAGTCTTGTTTTTTATGCACTTTTCCCAGGCATATTAGAAAACACTTTAAAAAGCACTCTTTGCTGAAGCAGGAAATTACAATTTGAACTCAGAAAATTAACAGCTTTGTGTATCGTACCTCCAGAATGTGTGGGTGACTTCTATTCAGCAACTGTACAATTGTAATATTTTGCCCAAAAAGAGGAGAAATTAGCTCCCTTCTAAATTATTTTGAAGATACATGAATTGGCCATCCAAGCAGGTCGGGTCACAGAAGCAAGCCAAGTTTTCCCATTGAATAGTGCAACTGCTACTCGACCTGCTTAGCGGGAGCAGCAATGGCAAACAATGGGATCAAGGGATGGCATAACTCCTTCAACAGTGCAACTGGCAAACGTGATCCCAACCTCTATCATTTCCTGGAAGTTAAAAAAAAAACTTTTCAGGAAATGAGACAGGCCCAATACTTAGCAGGTAGTTTGAAAATAAGTTTAAAAAAAAGTCTGAACGACTAGTAGCAAAAATGCAACAGTTTCCTTTGTTGGGAGATTCAGACTACCTGCAAAATATTGCAAATTCCAATAAATTTTACAGTGGATTACCATCTTATTTTTACAAAATCTTCTAATATATATATATATATATATATAAATTCACTGAAAAAACCATAGGTTTCACACATGTTATAGTTAGCAGGACATTTCACTCGTGAAAAACCAATGAAATTCCCCCGTTATAGTTAGTGCAGGCAACTATAACTCACGCGACCGCAATCCTCTGCTGATGACGTCAGATATTACATCGATGATGACATATGTGTTTTTCTGAAAAAAAAATATTTGTAATATATGTATAGCTAAAAATTAATGGAGGAAGACATGGGTAAATAAGTGTCTAAATACAGTGATGTAATATCTGACGTCATCAGCAGAGGATTGCGGTCGCGAGAGTTATAGTTGCCTGCACTAACTATAACGGGGGAATTTCATTGGTTTTTCACGAGTGAAATGTCCTGCTAACTATAACGTGTGTGAAACCTATGGTTTTTTCAGTGAATTTATATATATATATATATATATATTACATACTGGCGGTCGCCAGTAGGTAGTTATAGTTAGGACCGTGTTTCCATAGGAAATCCGCAACATTCTATTTTGAATAACTTTGGCGCCGGTTGTCGAATCCTCGTGAAATTTTCAAAATAGGTGGGGCGCTCCGCTCCGCTCCTACCCTGAAAGTCTCGGGGGGGTTCGTCAAGCGGGGGCTGAGAAAAAGGGGGGGTCCCAAAACGCGTTTTCCCCATGCATTTTTCCATAGGACCTTTAGTCCAAGCTGCAGCCCGAACGGCTGAACAGAATTACTTGAAATATGGCAAAGAGGTAGTCCTCAGGTCAGGGATGTGCCTTTTGTAGGTCTGGTGTAAATGTGTTCAGTTTTTGCTGAGAAAATAGCATTTAAATCAATATATATATCTATAGGCGCGCTCCGAGCGCTTACGGTAAGCTTACCGTACGCGCACGCTGCCATGCGCGAGCTCAATTCTGATTGGTGGTTACATGACTGTAAACATTCGAATCGGTCGAAATCAGGAAGTGTCGGCCTCCATTTTGTGTGTCTCACACTGATAAAAAAAAGGAGGAGAACGTGGAAAGGGGGAAACGAAGAGAGTTGCAGACCCCTAGCGTTTGTCAGGGGGTCCAAGAAGGCCATAAAAGTATGAAAAATACATTTATTTTTATTTTTTTTTAAATCGCGGGGTGCGCGTACGGTAAGCTTACCGTACGCATACGGTAGAAAATAAAAAAAAAAAAGAAGAAAAAAACAAATTTAAGTGTTAAGATATTAGGGGGCTCTAAAAAGAGCCGTTGTGTTCATTGAGTGTTTTTTGGTACCTACAAGTAAGTACCGATGCAGAGTCTAAAGTCCAAGAGGAAGACTCTGTTCCCTTCATCATTGAAATGTACACCGTCTCCTCTATAAATGTCTTGCATGTTGTAACGCAAGTTGTTGTGGTATATAGAACCCATACCATAGTCTCTGAGGAAAGCAGAAACAGATTTGTTGACGTGCTTTCTTGCTTTGTCAATCTGTGGACAAAATTGGTTGGACCAGTTCCACTTTTGCCTTTGGCATATGTTAGAATATACAAAGGCAGATTGAGGAAAAAGCGACATCAATTGCACAAAGGTGTCCTTAATAAGCATTTCCAGACCTACACCAGTTAAGGTGCCTAGGTCATTTCCACCACAGTGCACAATAATAAGGTTAGGCTGTGGGAGATGTAGAAAGGTTTTCACCAAAGGCATTAATTGGTGCCACTTTAACCCTCTCTGACCAATCCATTTAATGTCTACATTTGGCAAAGCAAGGTCTCTCACCATACCTCTTTTTTCTGCAAATTTTTTACTCCAGAAGACATAGCTGTGACCTACAATCCACACTGTGAACATCTTTCAAGGAGATCTGGATGCACTCTGAAGGTGTCTTTCAGTAGAATGGCAATATGAAATGAAAGACAGTTTGAAAATGGAGGCATACATATTTTTTTAAAATAAAAAGAACTCATTAGCTGTTTCACACCATTCTACACTAAAAACTAGGCTGTATGTGTACATTTTTAGAAGCATGTTTTGTATTGGTTCAGAAAATTGTGTTCCCACAGAAAAATAGTTTGGATTTGCTGTTAGGTTGGACAGATGAAGCACTCTTGGTCTTTCGATTTGAAACATTGTGTGGTGAACTTCTGACCTCTCTCCTCACAGCAGTGTTCCATGAGCTGTTGCTATGGTAGCAGGCAGAAGTCAAGTTGGGGGAAGGGTACATTTGGAAAAGTGTTGAAGTTTTCAACCAATAGAAATGTATGATTTCATTTGAAAAAAAGTTGGAAGCACAGAGATTTGTAATTAACATGTATATGTGTGAAAAAAGAGAGGGAAACATTGCCATTAATTGGTTCTGCTCAGAGGAGAGAGGTGTACAGCTCTGATATTCTGACTCTGATAGTCTGCTGTTTGAGTGCCACATTTCTTTCTCAACTAACTAATTTTAAAGGTGAGTTATGAGTTTGAGAGGGGATGTATGTGGTGATTTTTGCATGAGTCTGTGAGCTCAGAGGAATTGCTGTCAGAGATGTATTTCGTGTCTCTCTGGTTCTTTTGAGAAGTAACCATGCATATGTCTCTTGCACCTGAAAATACACAGTCTGCATAAGCAGACTGTTAGCACACACCCAGCAGTTTATCCTGTAGAATCATGCTTAGTATTCACAAGTGAGTGATGTTTCATGGAAGCAGTGAGTAACGCTAATACATTCAACATCACTAAGGCTGATTTCTTTTGCTGGAGTGTAGTCAGTCACCAAGGTCACACATGTTCATGGTCTGAAAAAGCTGTTTGCACATGTGCTGTTTTCTGTGTCTGAAAACTGTAATGAAAATGTATGCGACTGTTAGAGTAATTAACGCTTGCAGGAAAAAACAGTAGTAAGTGTGCTTTGAAATTGGCAAGCAAATTTCATTTTCTGCCTAAAAACACAGAAAACAGAAGTAAGTGTGCTTTGAAATTGGCAAGCAAATTTCATTTTCTGCGTAAAATCACAGCATGAGTCTGTGAGCACAGAGGAATTGCTGTCAGAGATGTATTTCGTGTCTCTCTGGTTCTTTTTGGATGTATCCATGCATATGTCTCTTGCAACTGAAAATACACAGTCTGCATAAGCAGACTCTTAGCACACACCCAGCAGTTTATCCTGTAGAATCATGCTGAGTATTCACAAGTGACTGGTGTTTCAGGTAGCAGTGAGTAATGCTAATACATTCAACATCACTAAGGCTGATTTATTTTGCTGGAGTGAATGGAGCTATGGGTAAAGTTGTGGGTTTTGTTAACTACCAGAAAAAAGAAGGAATTGAGTTTTTAAAAATAAAATTTGATCAGATTGAAGAGGTAAAAGACATTAGTCGTTGTTCAGTCCGTTTTTTGCTTGTGAAAGACTTATATGTACGTAGGAAGCAGTTTCCGTTTTCTCTAGCATATGCTGTAACTATTCACAAGTGTCAAGGATTAACTGTTGATAGTGCATTTGTAAACATTGGATCTACTGTGTTCAAAGAAGGTATGGAATATGTTGCTTTGTCACGAGTGAAAACATTATCTGGTTTATTCATGATAGACTTTGATGACTCAAAAGTAAGTGCTGATGCAAATTGTGTTAAGGAGTATAATAGATTAAGAAGAACCTATGCTCCTCATTTAGGTTAGTATCCTGTGTTGGAGAAACGTGTTGTTTGTCGGAAAAGGAGATTTGAGAATATCTGTAATGAGGATGTAGAGAAGAGAAAACAAAAAGACAGTGATGTGATTGCAAGCAAAAAGAAAAAGGACAATGTTGAACAGGTTGTTGGTTGCCATTTTGAAAATAGCTCTGGTGTCAACTGCTACGCAAATGTAGTGCTGAATGTTGTATTTTATCTTGAAAGTTTGCAAGAGCAGATAAAAGAAAATCATGAAAAAAGATTCTGTTCTGTGCTAAGTCTTCTTTATGAGAAACTGAGTGTTGATAAAGCTAAAATAGAAAGTGCGAATGAAATTAGAAATCTATTAGATGTTTGTTCAGGACGAACACAGTTTTCTCAAAATGTCCAGCAAGATGCACAGGAATTCTTGATGTACATCCTTTTGGTACTTGAAGATGAAGGGGTAGAAATAGAAAATATGTTTGGTCTCTCTTATAAATGGGAACATAGTTGTGAAAACTGTTTCTACACATGCAGCTCTAATGTTGATTCTGAAAGGTTTATCTATTTAACATTGCCAGAGACTAAATCAGTGACTTTTAGTAAATTAGTTAAAGATGCCAATCACAACATGGAATGTTCTAAATGTAAATCAGACATGTTTTCAACGTTATTTTTAAAGAAATATGGACAGTATGTAATTTTAATGATGCAACGTTGTAGAGCTGATGGAACAAAATTGGACACTTTAATAAAGAAATTTACAGAACAGCAATTATCAATTTCTGGCAAAACTTTTGTAACAGTTGCAATAATTTTCCATGATGGGCCTTTTGTAACTTCTGGTCATTACACAGTTTTTCTTAAATGTGAAAAAGGCTGGACACTGTGTAATGATTCTGAATTGGTTTTCAAGCAACGTTTGCCTTTTGATTTAGCAAATTCCTATTTAATTTTTCTGAAACCAAAATTTTAGAAAGAAATTGCAACATCTGTAGAAAACATTATTACAATTTAATTGGATTACCATCGGAAATGTCATCAAAAATTATTATAAAAATTACCATTTGGCCTTACGGAAAGGTAATAATTTGCATTGTGGACTTCTTTGACACAAATTATTTTGGTGATTATGCTTAAGCAACAGAATTTTCAGACGATATTTACTGAAATTAGTTATTGTTCTTACGTGAGATTTATATTGCAAATGTTTCATTTCTATTACGGTATGTTTTAGTGAGAAGAGATTCTGGGCTTTTTTTAAACAATCTTTCTGATTGTTTTTTTTTTGCCCGCTGTTAAGTGATGAATGCAATTGCTTTATGATTTACAGTAAAATGCAATATATTCTGAAAACAGCAAAAAAAGGGCAAAAATATGTTTGTTGAAATATGAAAATATGTGCACTGTATTCTAAAATGTATTGTTAAATATTAATACCTTTTTCTTTTTTTACAGATTGAGAAAGGAAAAATATAAAAATAAACTTCTTTATAGAAAGTTAAATAAATCACTTATTTTTCTTTAAGTTATTTTCATTGTCAGGTAAGTGTGAAATTTCTGGAATTATCACACATTTACTTTAATGCACACTTTTTTTCACTACTCTTCTCTATGCTTTTCTCATTTCTGTAGTAGTCCCTCATGGACCTTGTAGGTTGATTAAATTTTTTGGGGTTTTTAAAAAAAAATTTAAAAAATGCGCGTACCGTACGGTAAAAAAAAAAAAAAGTCATTTAAATTTTTTTTAAAAAAGTTAAGAGGTAAGGTTGGCTCTTAAAAGAACCGTTGTGTTCATAAAGGGAAAGAGGAAAGAAAGAATGGGAATACTAACAAGGACCACAGATGTGCTGGTCTATCCTATTGTTTATGAGGGAAACACTGGTCTCCGCATGAACAATAAGGCCATGACATCTTGTGCACCTCATTGTAACCCTCCCAAAACGAGGGTTTATATCCAGAGGACCAGAAAAGGGTGATGCTCCCACCGCAGAGGAAGGGCTCAGCTGAGCTGCCGAAGATGTACTCGGCTGAGCTTCTGCAGGTGTGCTTGGGTGACTTACTGGAGATGTTTCTCCAGTATGTCTAGCATAAGTCCTGGGATGTTTATCCTTAATGTGTCTAACCATAGAGTGATTTCCAAAGGAATACTTCTTCCTTGGATTCCCTCTAGATAAGACACGCTCACAAAGTGAGCAGGTGACTAAAGGAGCATTTACCTTTTTCTGCCCCTCTGGATAGGTGAAATATTCCCATACAAAAGAAGTCTTTTGTTTCCTCCTTCTCTCTCTGATGATGCTGCTACCAGGCTCACTCTCAGAAGAGGACTGCTGTTCTGCCATCGTATCACAAAGACAACTCAGCTCCTTCTCCTAAGGGATCACAAGCAGAAATGAGGGGAATGGGTGTAGTGTAGGAAGGTTCTAGAACTGAAAGTAGTTTAAACCAATCAAAAGTGTTGTTTCTTGATCACATGACCCACCGTGCGCGTACGTTACGCTTACAGAGCGCTTAAGGAGCGCTTACGGTAAAAGTATGCATGCGCGTATAAAAGACACGCGCACGCGCGCATGCGCATAACAGACACGCTCCAACACTTCCGCGTAACGTGCGCGCGCGCGTACGCGTGTAACGTATGCGCTTACGCGTCGCGTACGCAGTACGGACGTCTACGCAAATTGCGTAACCATACGCAAACAGAGTAGAAATATTACGTACATAAAGCAAAACTTGCGCTTACGGTAAGCTTATACTACTATATCTTACCTGTTTGGTTAAAAAAAGGTGAAAAATTATATATTGCAGAATTTATTAAATTTTACCATAGTGTTTAAAGGGAATATAAAGTTAAAAAAAAAAATGTAAAAAACCTTGCAAAGATAAAAAAATAAAAATGTTTCACACACGTTAAATATAAGAATTAGCATTTAAAAAACCATACAAATTCACTGAAAAAACCATGGGTTTCACACACGTTATAGTTAGGAATTAGCATTTAAAAAACCTTGCAAATTCAGTGAAAAAACCATAGGTTTCACAGACGTTATAGTTAGCTGGACATTTCACTCGTAAAAAACCAATGAAATTCCCCCGTTATAGTTAGTTAAGCTAACTATAACTCGCGCACCCGCAATCCACTGCTGATGACGTCACATATCACATCACTCATGACATGGTCACTGACATCACTCATGACATCACTGATGACATCTCAAATGACATCACTGATGACATCATCCTTGTGATAGAGTGGCAGACCTCCTCTCACCCTAATATAACCTTTGATACACACATTCAAAAATAGAGACTAAAAAATAAAAAAATAATGGAAATTCCAATACCAGTTTCAACAATCTCTTCTGTAATTCTAAGATCCACATACACATCCACTCATTCACCAACAGTCCTATACAGTCACTCATACATGTACTCACTCATATGTACTCATACACCTGTACATCCTGTTACACAACGCCACTCATCCATAGAGTTACTCACACACATAGTCACTCATGCTAATAAAGAATCAAACATCCATTTACCTGCATAT
The DNA here is from genome assembly GCF_964204655.1 of Triturus cristatus. Classification (NCBI taxonomy): domain Eukaryota; kingdom Metazoa; phylum Chordata; class Amphibia; order Caudata; family Salamandridae; genus Triturus; species Triturus cristatus. The sequence continues at coordinate 840,046,464 of NC_140595.1, forward strand.
ACAGTTATACACACACCACCACACTTACTTCTACGGAAACTTACACATACTTAGTCTTTTAAACAATCACTTATAGAAACACATACTTATTGATACAGGAACTCTTCCAATCTCTCACTATCACATATACTCACTTATATACACCAATAGTCACATATACTAGTTTAAAACATAAGTAGTTACTCATGGAGACACTATTGAGACAGTCATTCACTCACTAACACACCCATACACACACTCATCCACCCATACAGTCCTGCACACATGCTGTCTTCAACACATACAGTGAGTCAATCCTTCATGCACCTATGCACTACGCGTAATACCCCCCACCAAACCATGCAGACACTCAGACTGATACTCAAAAAACCAACTAATAACCTATATAGACACCCATGTAGCTACTCACCAACCCGTGCAGCCACTTATACACAAAGTGAGAGACTGATACAGATATTTACATATTAAAACATTACTCACTAAGCCATGTATTCACTTTGATACACTTTATCAGTCAGTTACAAAATAATTTTTTTTAAAAAAATCATCCATTTAGACACTTATATACCCATTTATTCTTCCATCGACCTTCAGATATACATATTTAAAACATATGTAATTTTCAGAAAAACACACATTCACTGGATGATGTCATCAGTGATGTCATCAGTGATGTCATTTGAGATGTCATCAGTGATGTCATGAGTGATGTCAGTGACCATGTCATGAGTGATGTTATATGTGACGTCATCAGCAGTGGATTGCGGGTGCGCGAGTTATAGTTAGCTTAACTAACTATAACGGGGGAATTTCATTGGTTTTTTACGAGTGAAATGTCCAGCTAACTATAACGTCTGTGAAATCTATGGTTTTTTCACTGAATTTATATATATATATATATATATATATATATATATATATATATATATATATATTCACTTAAAAAACCATAGGTTTCACACGTTATAGTTAGCTGGACATTTCACTCGTAACAAACCAATGAAATTCCCCCGTTATAGTTAGTGCAGGCAACTATAACTCACGCGACCGCAATCCTCTGCTGATGACGTCAGATATTACATCACTGTATTTAGACACTTATTTACCCATGTCTTCTTCCATTAATCTTTAGCTATACATATATTACAAATATTTATTTTTCATAAAGACACATATGTCATCAGTGATGTAATATCTGACGTCATCAGCAGAGGATTGCGGTCGCGTGAGTTATAGTTGTCTGCACTAACTATAACGGGGGAATTTCATTGGTTTTTTACGAGTGAAATGTCCAGCTAACTATAACATGTGTGAAACCTATGGTTTTTAAGTGAATTTGCAAGGTTTTTTAAATGCTAATTCGTAACTATAATGTGTGTGAAACCTATGGTTTTTTCAGTGAATATATATATATATATATATACATACATATATATATATATATATATATATATATATATATATATATATATATATATTCTTTTATAAACTGTTGGTGATATTTTTAACTATCCACTCAACAAGAGTCTATTGTGATCCCAAATCCCATTTATTGCAAACATTGTCCAGACTTTTGGATCCATTCTCATTCCACCAAAAAAGAAATATTCATCTAAATCCAAGGGATTTGTATTCTTCTTTTTAGTCATAATTAAAAAAATATATATAACAGCTCCAACATGCATATATGAAAACAACCTATATCAGAATAAAAATGTGTTTAAAAGTAACATAACATCTAACAAAACAACATTATACCATTAGTTACCTCCCGCTCTCCTTTCAATAAAGTGCCTATCTTATAACATGTTTTTTAAAAATGAAGTCAATCTTACCTGAACCTGGCTTCTTCGTACTTCTGATCTTGACTGCAATGCTCCACCAACTGTAGAAACAGATGCACAACCAAGACCATAACCCTAAAAAAGTAAAAACTGAAAAGGGACAATTTTTCCCCATAAATTGATTGGAAAACTGTGGGAAATGGTTTCAAAAAATATTTTTAAATGTTAAATAAATGGTATTATATTTCAGTTTAAAAAAAATAAAGAATACTTTTAATTAATTATGTCATTACCTATTTTGCAAATAAAATTATTTTACTTCCCAGACAAATTGTCTTGTGTTTTTATTTTTTCAAAAAATATATTTAATAGTTTTACTTGCTAATTATAATATTTGTATATACATTTTACTATTATCATTTATCTAAGGCTCCGTTGTTAACATTTCTTTATCTTAATTGCAATGCAACCACTTTTAAGTATTATTTATCAATATTATATCAATTCCTGAGTATAAATAGTTAATAACTGGGTATTATGCATTCATTTCTATAGTTATTTATTCAATAAATTTTGAAATAAAATAAAGTAATACATTAATACCCAAGTATTATTAATTCATATCTGAGTATAAATACACTTTCCTGCCAATACTCTTATATCATTTACATCCTGTGCATAAAAGTTATAGTTCATAAATATTTAATTTATTTAATCCACATTTTGTGCAATTAATTAAGCTTACAAATTAACACCCAGGCACTAATAGTTAATAACTGAGTATTATTACACTTCTCCACCCAATTACCCCAATATCCCTTAAATTGCAGGCCTAAAACTTATTTTTCATAATTATTTAATCACTATTTTCAGTAATTAAGCTTAGAAATTAATGCCCAGATATTAAAAGTTAATACCTGATTATTATTACACTTTCCCATTCAATACCCTTATATCTTTTGGATCCAGTGCCTAAAATGGAACATACATAAATGATAATTTGTTTAATCAAAAACAATTGCAAAAAATTAAAAATATAAATTAATACCCAAGAATTAATTGAGAATGACCGAGTATTAATACACTTCCCCACCGAATATCCTTGCATTCCTGTCATCCGTTACCTAAATCTTAAAATCCATTTAAATTTAAATGATTTGATCATTAATTTAAATTAATCAAATAAACATTTCTTGAAAATTAAACCCCCAAACATATTTCTAAACTTATTAAAAGTACTTACCTATACTAACATATACTTCCCAATATGCATAATAAAGACTGCATGGTAAAGGCAAATCGTGGTGAAGACTGCATGGTAAAGGTTGTTCCGCCAGATCTCGGATTGTACTGCTGAAGACACAGAAAGAGGGCAATCCTAAGGTGATCTAGGTTAACCATCATTCGACCTACAGACAAAAAAATGCGATGGCCTAGCAAGGTTGTCAGGGGTCTAATCGAAGAAATAATAATAATAAATAATAATAATAATACTGCATTTTATAAAGCGCGAACAGCTACCTCGCAATGGAGGTGTCCCGGCGCTAGAGGAGTACAGTTGACCTAGAGGCAGAAGGAAAGAGGCTAGCGGGGATGAATGAAGAGCCACGTTTTCAGTAATTTCTTGAAGCAAGGCTCAGAAGGTGCCTGTTGAATTTCTTGAGGTAGGGTGTTCCAAAGAGAGGTGACGTTTGCCGAGAAGGTCCGGCCGCCTAGTCGAGCCTTTCTCGATCGTGGAACAACCAGCTGAACACGGCAGTTGGACCGAAGTGCACGTGTTTGGGCATACCTTGGAAGGCGTTTTTTCAGATATTCTGGGCAGGATCCATGCAGAGATCTAAATGCTAGCGTGAGTGCTTTAAATTTTATTCTGCTGGTCACTGGCAGCCAGTGCAGAGAGCGAAGATGCGGAGAGACTGACTGTCTGAGAGGAATTCGCAGTAACAGTCTTGCAGCCGCATTTTGGACTACCTGGAGTTTTTGCGTCAGGTATTTAGGTTGGCCAAGGTAAAGTCCATTGGCGTAGTCCAGCCGAGAAGTGACAGTGGCGTGGATAACCGTTTTCCGGCAACTCTCCGGGAGGAATCTCAAGATTTTCCGGAGATTTCTAAGTTTGCTGAAGCAGCACCCGGCAACTTGTTGGATGTGGGCGGTGAAGGCCATACTATCGTCCCATCTAACTCCAAGGTTTTTTGCCGAGCGGCTGGGCGAGGGGGCTGGGCCCATCTCCGTTGGCCACCAAAAATCTGAGGCGGGGGTGGGGCCTCTGCCGAAGAAGATCACTTCGGTCTTATTGGCATTCAGTTTTAATTTATTCGTGTTCATCCAGTGGGAGATATCTTGGAGGCATCCTTTGAAGTTCGAAAAGGACTCCTGCGTCATCTCTGAGTATGGAAATACCAACTGGGTGTCATCGGCATAAGAAATTGCCTTGACACCCCAGTTGGCAATCAACGTAAAGAGAGGCGCAAGGTATATATTAAATAAAAGGGGGCTGAGGGCCGACCCTTGTGGGACTCCACAGCTAAGGGCCTTAGGGGCTGAGGAAATCGTCCCTAGTGCCACCTTTTGTGTCCTCTCGGACAGATAGGAGTGAATCCATCCCAGCGCCTTGTCCTGGATGCCTATCTCGGCCAGCCGGCTGAGTAGTCTGGCATGGTCCACCGTGTCGAAGGCGGCCGACAGATCCAGGAGTACCAGCATTGCTGAGTTGCCTGCATCCATCGACCACCTTATTGATTCAGCTACCTCGATGAGCGCAGTCTCCGTACTAAAGCCTGGACGGAAGCCTGACTGTGTCTCATGTAGTACATTATTTGTTTCTACAAATTTGCTAAGTTGGCGCTGTAGGATTTTCTCTAGCATTTTCCCGGGGGCGGCTAAGAGTGATATAGGGCGGAGATTAGTAAGGTCTTCTGGATCACCATTGGGTTTTTTTTTTAATGGGAGGAGAGTGGCATGTTTCCATACATCTGGAAATGTACCCGAGGAGATGGATGAGTTCCAGATGTGTTGTAGTGTAGGTGCTACAAACTCAGCAATGGAGCTCCATAATTTTGCTGGGCAGGGGTCGTCAGGGGAGCCGGATTTGCATCGAGTGAGTTCTTCTCTCGCCTCGCTCAGAGGGATAGTCATAAACTGGGTGAGGGTCACGTTAGGTGCGTCTTTAAACACGAGGTCCTGTTTTAGCGTGTTTATTTCAGGTCCAAAGGATTCATACACCTTTTTGATCTTTTGATCAAAGAACTCGGAAATTTGCTCGCAGAGAGTAGCTGTCGGTGCGACCTCCCTCTCAATGCACTTAGGCTTAAAAAACGATTGTACTACTTTAAAAATCTGTTTGCCTGACTGCTCTGCCTGAGAAATAGAGTCCGCATAGTATTGTTTTTTACCTTTCCTAATGGCTTTCCGCAGTTTTGGGGAATGGGTATCTCTCCCCCCAGACCCTGTAGAAAAAAAACAGTCCTATTAGGGTGCAGCACGTCCATCAGAACTCCAGGCCCGGGTACCACTGAATCTGCTGAACTATTCAAAGTTACACTCCGGAAAACCTTCCATACTTGAACCCATATCCTAAATGAATTGGGCAAGCGTGAGACTGAGCGACACATCCTTACTTATTTCAGCGGAAGGGATGCTCAGTGACAAACGTGACGGATGTCCCATCCACCATCACTGGTGCCACTGGATGTAATGCACTTGTAATACAGTGGACGGGATACTCCATGAAAACCTGCCGGATGTCCCATCCGCCATCACTGGTTCCACTGGATGTAATGCACTTGTAATACAGTGGACGGGATACTCCATGAAAACCTGCCGGATGTCCCATCCGCCATCACTGGTTCCACTGGATGTAATGCACTTGTAATACAGTGGACGGGATACTCCATGAAAACCTGCCGGATGTCCCATCTGCCATCACTGGTGCCACTGGATATAATGCACTTGTAATACGGCGAACGGGATACTCCATGAAAAACGTGCCAGACGTCCAATCCGCCATCACTGGTGCCACTGGATATAATGCACTTGTAATATGGCGGACGGGATATCCGACACGTTTCTGACTGAGTATTCTATCCACTATCGCAGGTGCCACTGGATATAATATACTGTAATATGTCGGACGATATCCGACACGTTTTTGAATGAGTATCCAGTTCAGATGAAGGGAGTTCAGGAGTACTAAGCCTGAAACTGCCTATGGGCACTGCCTTCGCTGTATTTAGCATACAAGATTCCTGCTAAGTTGTATCAACCACTTAATCCGTTCCCCGCTCATGACGGAACCACTCCGTCATGAGCCACGGGTGCGCTGTCCTCATGAGGGAGTGGTTCCGTCATGCTGCGGCCGTTGGCGGCCGCTCCTCCCACGCAGCGCTAATTCCCCGCCTGTGCGGGCGATTAGCGCAGTGGGTGGAGTCATGACGGAACCACGCCGTCATGAGCACAGCTCACCCGTGACTCATGACGGCATGGTTCCGTCATGAGCACAGCGGTGCCGTCATCCCCCCAAACCCCCCCAGCGCTGCGGCGGAATTCGTGCTGCAGCGAAGGGGTTAAACAGTCATGAAATACTTCGTACTCCTGTGCTTTTAACTCTGTTTATATTGTGATTATTACATCATCATAATAATTTTTACAATATTCAAACATTGCATTGCATTCATCATACATGTATTATATGTGGCATTTGACACATTTACATCATCGTGCTTATTAATATCACTTCATTTGTATGCACAATGAACATTTTCCAAAGTTTCTAGTGTAAATTCTTTTGGTGACTGTCCTTTCCTGCCCTATGCATTTTGGGACCCGATGTCCCTTCGTCAGGGGACAGCCATGACTTGTGTCGCAAAGAAGCCTTTGTTTGCTCTTATTTAAGACCTTATTGCTGTCAGATATACCGGTCTGTTGTGATTACAACAAAGCCTTTCTCTTAGCTTCGTGGGTACCTCGTATCCCGACGCTCCTTTCTCTTTTCAACCCTTAAAGCCTCAGTTTCTTCGACGCCATACATCTAGTGCGTACATGCCACTAGTGTCACTGGATATAATGCACTTGTAATACGGTGGACGGGATACTCAGTGACAAACATGACGGACGTCCAATCCGCCATCTCTGGTGCCACTGGATATAATGCACTTGTAATACGGTGGATGGGAAACTCAGTGACAAACATGACGGACGTCCAATCCGCCATCTCTGGTGCCACTGGATATAATGCACTTGTAATACGGTGGACGGGATACTCAGTGACAAACATGACGGACGTCCAATCCGCCATCTCTGGTGCCACTGGATATAATGCACTTGTAATACGGTGGACGGGAAACTCAGTGACAAACATGACGGACGTCCAATCCGCCATCTCTGGTGCCACTGGATATAATGCACTTGTAATACGGTGGACGGGAAACTCAGTGACAAACATGACGGACGTCCAATCCGCCATCTCTGGTGCCACTGGATATAATGCACTTGTAATACGGTGGACGGGAAACTCAGTGACAAACATGACGGACGTCCAATCCTCCATCACTGGTGCCACTGGATATAATGCACTTGTAATACGGTGGACGGGAAACTCAGTGACAAACATGACGGACGTCCAATCCGCCATCTCTGGTGCCACTGGATATAATGCACTTGTAATACGGTGGACGGGATACTCAGTGACAAACATGACGGACGTCCAATCCGCCATCTCTGGTGCCACTGGATATAATGCACTTGTAATACGGTGGACGGGATACTCAGTGACAAACATGATGGACGTCCAATCCTCCATCACTGGTGCCACTGGATATAATGCACTTGTAATACGGCGGATGGGATACTCAGTGACAAACATGACGGACATCCAATCCTCCATCACTGGTGCCACTGGATATAATGCACTTGTAATACGGCGGATGGGACACTCAGTGACAAACATGACGGACATCCAATCCTCCATCACTGGTGCCACTGGATATAATGCACTTGTAATACGGTGGACGGGATATCCTTTGCCTTTGCCACTGAGTATCTTGTCTGCCGAAATATAAATTAGGCCCATTCTTCCTCTGCCATTATTTTGAAAAAAAGGTTGGCCTACACGGTGCATTTACACCACATTTCCTGTAGAATATGTTATGAAAATCTACAAGTTTTCCAAACATTTCTGAATGGACACACATGAAATAATTAAAAATAATGAAGAACTATATACTGAGGAAGGCCCTCTGCATTGGTGTTCCAGGTGTGACCATTCCTCAAGAGAATTTAGACAGATTTGTCCAAATTGTGCATTTCACTGTACAATGTTACATATTTCGATGCAAAAGGCCATGTATTTCATCTTTGAAAGCTGATTTTCCCCCTGGATAATGGGACGTTCACCCCCACCCCAAGAATTGTTGGTGAAAAAATGTTGTCAAAACGAATCAATAAAGGGATACCATTAGAGAAATAACTTAATTACAGTGTATACATTAAATGAAGATACAAATTCCCCAGGAACATAATCAATGCAGTTGTATTGTCAACAAAAGACAAACAGATAAAATTGACATAAATCATATGGCAGCATAAACAGTGCTTTATAGGTTGTGTACTTAGTGAACAGGTGTACACTACGTGCTCGTGAATAATATTAAACGTCGCAAGTGAAACTAGTGAAGAACTAATAAAGAAAGCGACAGCGTGCTGGACCAGAATTGAAAATGAAAGTATGCATGAGTTAATATAGTTATGAAGAAATATATACCTGGGGATGCGCCAAAACCGTATGCCTCCCTATGGGAGGCGCAATGAGGAGAAATAACTTTATTTCTCCTCCTTTTTTCCTCTTTTTATCTGTGCTGCATTCATCAGAAGAGGAAAAGGCCTCCCAGGGTTGTTTTTTTTGCAGAAAGGTGCCTCTTCCTTCACCTAAACCATCCTGCCGACAACACAAACACCCGCTGCCTGCGTTGGTACGAGGCTGCTAAAAATGGTGCCAGCGCACGGGGAAAGGACAGGTATGCACCGTATTGGATGAATACAGCACATTCGTGCCCTTTCACTTAGACGTAGGGCAGCACAGCAAGGAGACTTATCCGCTGCCCTACGCCAAAACCCCAGCAATTTATAGTGAGAAAGGTGGATAACGCGGCAACTGGAAGTTGGCGTGGGATGAACAGGGACGGGGGGATCTTCACACAAGGAGAGGGCATAGGACCTCTGACCAATACATGAACTGTGAGGGCAGTGGAGGGGGCAAGGGACCTCGGACCATACATGAACTGTGAGGATAGTGGAGAGCAGTGCTTAATTTGAGCTGGTGGTTTCCGGTGCTCGGCACCAGCATTTATTTTTCAACTTATGACAGCTGCCATGTGGTGGTGCTGTTTGTATGATATAGAGATAAGCAGAAAAACAGTTGTTTTAATAATTCAGTGTACATTAAAAACAAGTAATACCTGCCACTCAAGCCATTCTAATGGCTTTGAGGCCTCCTGACAGGGCCCTGGCACTTATTGTTTTACAAATTAAGCCCTGGTGGAGAGGGCAAGGGACCTCCTACCATGCAAGAACTGTGAGGGCTGCGGAGAGGGAAAGGACCTTGTAACCGTACATGACCTGAGAGGGCAGAGAAGAGGGCAAGGGAGCTCGTACCCTTATATGAACTGTGAGGATGGTGGAGCAGGAAAGGGACCTTGTAAGCACACAGAGGAGACGTGTCCCTCCTTTCCATCTCTACTCCGCCCTCTCTCTCTCACCTTTGCTTCTTTTTGTTCGTAGCTTCTTCTCCATGCTGGTGTCCACGCGCTCTTGCCTCTCTCTCTCTCTATCCTCCAGGGCCTTCTCTTCCACCCTGTGTGCCTCATCTTTTCTTGTGGCCTAACGTGGAAAAGGGTATGTGAAGGGGCAGGGAGAACTTGTGGAGTCTTCAGTTTTTTTTATTTTTATGTTATTGTCTTTGAAAACACAGAAACTGATTATGAGAGCGCCCCCTCACGTCCCTGTGAGAAGGTTCGAGGCCCCCATTACACACTGTTTGTACCACAACTGGGTCAGGAGTGTCCTGCCCTAAATACCAGATATTCCAGGGTAAGCCTGGTTTTACATGCCCAGCATGCTGAGGCCTGAATTAAATAAAGAAAATGGAGACCCACAGTGTACACGCAAGCCTGCCCTGCCCACTACAAGGGTCACCTGTCCACGGCGTGGCCCAAGTCGCCCGGAACGGTGGCAGCAGGCTCAGGCTGGTCTTGAATCAACATGGCCAGGCAGGGCCTCTCCCTAAATCCTGATTTCCAGGTGTTCAGCCCACTGGCCTTGAGCTGTAAACTTCCGCAGACGCCATAATTGGTCCCACTCGATGACGTGCCATGCGCGCGATACGTCAGCTTTAGACTACACGGTTACTGCCAGCATTGAGTCATGTGCGGATGAGTGAGACGTCTGAGGCCACTGGAGTCCATGTTGGATTGCCCATGGTAAAGCATGGCACAAGATGGAGGCTGGGTCAGCGCCTCCCGGGAGAGGCACGTATTGTTGGCATTCCTCAGGCACCAATTAGGTGTGGGAGGATGGACTTACGGCTGCCGTAACACATGAAGCAGTGAGCTTTCAGCAGTGGCCACCATGATTAATCCTTCTAGAGCACTCCCTTTAAATTAAACAGAGAGGGGCATGCGCATCGATCTTTCATGCAGCCCAGTGCAGTAAGCCACCTTGCTTGCCCGCTTTAAAGGGAAAGGGCTGAAAAGCACCATATTATACGGCACAATACTGTCCTTTCCTAGTGCTGGCGCACTTTTACTGCCTAGCCCCATCGCAGGCACCCTTGAATCATGGCACAGGCGTGTTGTAAGGAGGGTTGTTTTCGTGCAGGAAGGGGCACTTTACTGCACAAAAAAACATCCTGAGAGGCATTTTCCTCTATGTGTGATGCACAATGCAGCAGACATAGAAAGAGGAAAAACAAGCATTGGCATTGCCAATAGGTCTCGCCTTTGGGACCGTATAAGTGTTTAGCCAGAGATATTGACTTTGCCTATGTCTTTAAGCTGTGCTGTAGAGAAGTGTGCAGCTTGCTGAAAAGTTATAATAAAGAAGTGTCAGAAGCATTGTTGTTACCTTATATATGACCAAGAAATCATTATGTACAACCGAACGACCATATTAAACACCCCGAGAACAAATAACACCCGGACACGAAACAGAGGAGCATCGTTGTGCCCAGTACGTTATATTGAGAGGCTGTAGCGAAAAAACAGGTGCTGGCAGCCTGCAATTGAAAAACAAGTAAACGCCGGGACAGAGGCTTTAAAAATGGTGGCACGTGTTAGCGCCCAAAGGCTGCCCTTTTGGCGATTCTCACAGTCGCACAAGCTTCGCTCTCCGAGCTTCCAATGCAGAGGGAGGGTGCGGAGAGCATGTGCTTGATTCTGTATGACTTTACCAGTGAATGTTACATTAAAATTTCCAAATGACACTGGGGATGATGCAAATAGGCAATAATGCCACTGGTGTTTATTCATTTCTTTTAGGAGTTTTTTATATAGCGCGGACTCAACAGAAGGTATGTGAGCGCTTTATATGAGCACCAGTGGCGTTACAGACAGAACATTGATTTTGTTAGGCACGGGGAGATTAACTATTTTGCCCAGGATGTTGAGGGTTTCTACAGGGTGCGGAGAGCGTGTGCTTCACGTGCACCCCGAGAACGAATAACACCCGGACACGAATCAGAGGAACATCGTTGTGCACAGTACGTCATATTGAGAGGCTGTCGTGAAAAAATGGGCGCTGGCAGCGTGCAATTGAAAAACAAGGCACCGCAGCAAACAGTAATATCTGTAATGTTTTTTCTTTATTCTTTAGAGACTGGGGTGTCTGCAGTCTTGTGGGAAATGAGTAAATAGTCCGTGTTCCTTCTTTGTGCCAGAAGATGACTTCGCTCCTTTTCACTCGCAGAAGCAAACAACACAAGGAAAGGAAAGGAAACTGACACGGCCTGCCAGACACACACAGCGTTTCCCTTGCTGGAACGAGCAGGGGCACCATCTGTTTGCAAGTTAATTATAAACAGATGTCGCCAAAGCTCGCTCCCGCAAGGGAATCGCCAAACGTGCACGCGTTTCCATTGAAAGCAATGCAAAGCGTGCATGTTTTTGGGCGAGAAAGCGAATCGATTCCAAGAGGTCCCCTCCTAATCAGAGCATGCGCGCTGCGTAGGCGAGACCTAACAAGGAGAAATAAAGACATTTCTCATTGTTACGCCTCCCCTGGGAAGGCGTAGCATTTTGCCACATTCCCAGGTCTACCACTAATAGTAAATCTGGGAATGTGCCAAAACCCATTGGTGGATGCGTGGGAACGCCCACGCTCCATCCAGGGAACACCTCCTCAGGGCAGAGAAAAGCAAGGCAGCGACACGAGCTGGGTTACGTTCCTCTAGATTTATCGAGCCATGCAGGGCCACGCAAGGTGGCTCTGCATAGCTTGATAAATCTCATTTCGGTTTGCATCGCCCTTGCGCCCTTGTGCGTGGCACAAGGGTGACACAAAACAATGATAAAGATGGGCCTGAGTCTGTGGATATGGAGACTGCGGTCTCCTTCATATTGCACAGGAACCATTCAGTCAAAGCTCGCCTTTAGTACCTTCTGCGGGTGACAGTTGCCTAACCCAAGGTTTTCAATCCCGATTGTGGAGACGCCCTTCTCTCTCCCTGCCTTGCAGCCATTACTTGGGACCAGTGACGGTGGGGAACACATCTCCGCATGAAAAGAAATGGGTTCAAATCTTCCTAAGGTGATCGAAGAATTCTGGATGACCCCAAAGAGATGTCAGTCCGCTGTGCCAGGGAGTTGTTCTAATCTGGGGGAAGAGGGTTCACTCATACTGATCATGATCTCAAACCGCCCGTAGAGGACCTCAGCTCCCAGGACTGTGAGAAGGCAAAGCCATCCACCCACCTTGCACAAGGATGGGGACCTCCTGCTGAGGTCCCACAGCCAGGAGAGTGAGTGAACCTGGACTGAGCCGAACCGGGCACAAGGGGCAGGAATGTAGAGAAAAGCCCAGGTGCTGAGATAAAATGTAGAAGACCCTTTTACAGAAGCTGTGCCTGTGAGGTCACATTACAACCACGTCAGTACCATACCTGCCAACTCACACAGGGCCGCCGTGTGCCATTCGATTTCAGCTCCATTCGCACAGTCACCCAGTGAGGAGCTTAAATCACATGGTTGCAGGGGAAAACAAGCTGAAAACCACTGTAAACAGTGGATTTCCAGCTCATCTTCGGAGGCTGTAAGCAGCCGATGTCCATTACAAGGTGTGATAATACCCAAGGACATTGGCGACAGTCTCGATTCCCCTTTGTTTTTGTTTTTTAGAGGGGTGAGGGGTTTGGTGAGGGGCAGAGTGCCTTTTAGATAGCTCTCAGCACCAGGCCCCGCCTCCTCCAACGTCCTGCCCCTTCCTCACACAGTGAAGTTGGCAGGTATGCAGTAACTTTTCCGATAGATACACCCTCGTTCAAACCTTGTTTATATCTTTGAGTGGATAGTGCAGTAAGTGTGCTTTTCAGAGGTTTCTGCCCCCTCCGCCTGTCCCCTCCCAATCCCTCTACCAGAAGCCTGCGACGCGCCACCCTGAGAGTCAAGAGCTGAACTGGTCACAGGAAAAAGAAGAAAGCACATACTACTAATCTGCTATTTAACACCGATCTTGGGTTTCGGAGTACCGTGCTACTGATCGCACAGCGCCTCAAAGCCTCATCAGGCATAGTAAGCGCTATATAACTACAATTATAATGAGTCCATGTAGGAAGCTGGCTCTCTATATAGTATAATAAAACGAAGTACGCTGTGCAGAGAGTCCAGTGACTCCCAGATTGGTATACAGAGGCACAAATAGATAATACTAACGCTCTATTTGTAGTAGGGTGGGCGAGCAGTTAGGCTGTCAGAGGTTAGTGTCTAGCATTTGATGTCGTCACAGGGGCAATGAAGGAGACACACACTCAAGAACACATCCAAGATCAATTTGCAAAAATAACAATTATTTTTATATATTTTTTTAAACAAGAACTTCGTTCACAGGTAAGTTTGTATTTTCTTATGAATTATCAAAGTTCGAAAAATCTTTGACTATTATGTGCAATAACGCACAATGAATCTCTATGGGGGAAATTCAAAAATGCATATAAAATCATACAGTCGGTTCTAGGGGTTCACCTTCGAGGATTAGTGCAGCAGCAGCAGGCAAAGGTCCAGTGTTCCACCAGTGAATCATCGTGAGAGTCACGGATTCGGCCGGGAGCAGGGTGCTGAAGGCGTTGGTAGCTGGTGTGTCACAAAGAAGGGGGGTACCTAAAAACGGGCTACACGGGGGGACTTCTAGGCAAGTCTGAAGCTCGCAATGAGGGCTCAGTTCACAAGGGCCACAGAAGCACAGCTGGTTCATCGGTAGCCATACCGGTAGGGCTGGGTGCAGAGCAGGTTGGTCAGCCGGGCTCTGTGCTTCAAGATGACCATCCGGGATAGCTGGGCCTCTCACGAGGTGGATCTCAGGGGTTCTGACGTCCCTCAATGGGTGCTTGCTTCCTAGGCAGTTGGAGTCCAGAGTGGACTCTTTCAGTCAGTGTTGGTTGCAGGTGGTCCAGTACCCCGGAGATTGGGACAGCACAGCAACAGTAGGTCCTGGTGTCTTCACACTCGGTGGAGAGACACAGCTGACCTCCCAGAGCAAGAGGACCTCTTCCTGGGTGGCTGCAGCATCTGTCATGTCGGGGAACTGCAAGTCGGTAAGCTGGACTCTGTGAGTTTGGTGCCTGCGGTCTGCAGGGAAGTAACTCCTCTACTACAAAGGAGTTCTTGGGTGATTTTTGAAGGTCTGGAGGTCCTCTTGGGTTTTTATAGTCCTCACAGCAGCGGGAGGAGACAGCTCACCATGATGGTTGAGTCTTGCAGCTGCAGGCAAGGTTTTGTGCCCTAAAGTCCACAGCAGGCACTCGGTTCTCACGTTTCAGCAGCTCTTCTTTTTCTGTGTTCTTCTTAGCTCCATCGAATCTGAGGTTCAGGGTCGAGGGGGTGCCATATAAATACTAAATGTAGGGGTGTTAGTGGGCAAGACAGATAGTAGCCAATGGGCTACCTACCTTTATGGTGACTACACCCTCATATGACCACTTCCGTTGGGAAGTGGGCATAACCCTGACACGGGTTGGCTAATTCTCTCCAACACAAGATGGAGGAATTGGAATAGTGGGGTCCACATCTACTGCCCCACCTTAGGGGTGGTGCTGGCTGAATGTGGGCACACTTCCTAATCTAACTAATTTTCCCTCCTGTCCTTCTGCCAAAAGTGGAGCAGGACAGGGGGATTGGCATCCTCTACTAGCTGAAGATGCTTGGGTTGCAATTCAAAGGCGGCATCGCCTTTGAAGTTTCCCCCTTTCCTCCAGAGCAGGCTTTGTTCCCGGTCTCCGAGAGCAAAGGCTCTGACCCCATGAAGCCAGAAACATGTCTGGTGGTGGCAGGCTGGCTGAGACTAGTCAGAGACCACACCAGTAGTTGGTAGGTTTTCAGGGAACCCTCTAAGGTGCCCTCTGTGTGCATTTATTAATAAATCCAACCCTGGCATCCGTGTGGGTCTAAGACCAGATGTTTGGTACCAAACATCCCTGGGTACAGGGAGGCAATCATGGTACTAGGGAACTTGCAATGATGGTTGCCCAGCCCATGTACTCTCTATGGCTTCCCTGCGCACTTAAAATATCCAAGAATGGACTTAGATACTGCAGGGTCACATCTGCTCAGGCAGATATCACCACACATGGGATATAGTGCACCCTGCCTTAGGGCTGGAAGGCCTGCAGTAGGGGTGACTTACCTATATCTCATGCAGTGTCTGTGGGCATGGCACACAGGGACTCTTCACTTTTGCTTGGACCAAGACATGCAGCCTACAATGGCAGTTTGCATGATCTTGTTGAGAGGTCCCTAGGGTGGCACAATTTGTGCTGCACCCCTAGAGAACCCTCTTCTGTCCCAATGGCCTAGATACCAGGGGTACCACTTACAAGGGTGGCTGAAGTTGTGCCAGTCGTAGTACAGATTTGCGAAAGAGCTCTAGCCCTGGGGACCCGGTTAGCAGGGACCCAGTGCACTTTCATTCAAAATCACATCATGTGCCAGGCAGAAAGTGGTGGCTAACCATGTCAAAAGAGGCACTTTCCTACAGTCCAGTTGTTGAGGAAGTACTCTAGGGGGAAACGGTGTAGAAAAGATGGTGCGTTCACTGATGTGTACTGTGCGCCAAAAGGCAACACTGTACTTTTCTATCCATGTGTGCAGCAGAAAAAGGTGAACGGAGGCAGGTACTGTTCTGTTGCACCCATTAATTGCCAATAAAGACCTTTTGACAGGGTTGGGTTGGTAAGGCGGGCACTCGGGCAATGGGCCAGTATCTGAGCTGTAGCAGTGGGCGTCTATTTTGACAGCTTGGTGGCTGAGTGGGACTGTGTATGCTGTTCGGATGCGGCCAGTGGCCCAGTGGGGGCCTGAGCGGCCTCACCGGAGGCAGATGGGCCTCTGTTGCCTCCCTTTTACCAAAGGGTCGGAGTTGTCATTCCCAGTCTCTCGCTGGGCTGGCCCATTAATGTAAGCAGATTGTGCTGAGCCTGTGAGGAAGTGACCTCACTTATATTCAAGGTACTAATTCATGCACAAAGAGTCCTGGTAACATTTGCATTTGTTTTTATCTCAATGAAATTGAGAAACCACGCCTCTTTCGAAGAACCCCCTCCTTCTTTTCATAATACTTAAAACATTAAAGCAGGGTTTTGCAAAAAGGCGCAATCCGCAAATTTGGGCCACTTTTTTAAGTCTTGCCTAGGCTGTCTCTTCGAGACATGCTGTATTCAGGTATGGACTTTAAGCTCCACCCATTTTCTGCCCATCTTTTTAATTGGCTCCTATCACTGTTCCTTCTAAATGGTGGCTTTTGATTCGTGACTAGGCTTAGTCCGTATTGGGACTCAAGGAAAAGGTGCACTACCACAGGCTGTTGCTAGGTGTCCCTGTGGAGTTCCAAAAAAACAAATGAAAACGTATACTCAGCGGCGATCTTTCTCTTTATCATTCCATTAAGGTGCAGTACCTTATGTGGCTCGTAGAGGTCCCGTTAAACTCCACAGAGACACCTAGTAACAGCCTCTGGTACTGCTCCCTTTCCTTCATTCATTACATTTCTCTTATTATTACTTACTCTACTGCTGGGATACTTTTAAGCAACAACATTTTTAAATGGACAAACATTAGCATTTGCAACGCCAGTTGCTCAAAGTTTCACTAATGCAAAACCTATTGCATTGCAAATGCTTGATTTTAGGGTGCCCAGGCCTATTCCTGATCCCAAACCAACCCTACCTTTGGCGCTGAAGCTTTTAAGTTTGAAACAAGACTTATCACCTCCTTTTGCTCAAAGCCCCCTCCCCGGTTAACTGGCAGGCAATGGTTCCATGATTTAATGTTTACAATCATCCCATGGCAGCTCAGGCATTACATGAAAGTTTCAAAGAGGGCTTTAGAATCCCAGCAGCAGGGTTTGTTGGTGTCCCCTACTGCAACCAGCAGCAGTAATTTGTTCAGGTCAACTAGGCTTATACCTCATGTTTGCATAAAAGGTGAGCTTTTTTTCTTGCAGGACGGGGAGCTCTTGTCAAAGTTTGGTAATTAAATGTTCCTGGAGAACCTGCTGGCTTGGTTGATTCATCGTTCACGCTCACTTGTGCAGGAGGCAGATAGAAGGGGATCTATGCAGGCTTGTGGCGGGAGAGATCATGATTGGGGGACTGTTTGGGTCTATGTAAGGTATCCTTTTCTTGTTAGACCAAGATAACAGCTGTGTCACAGGACCCTCCAAGGTGTGCAGGCAGCGAGTTAAAAGGAGGATGCAGAGGGATGGGGGATTGGGAGCGGTTACTGACCAACAACCCGTGTTGGCGCACTAGGTGCAAGCTGGGACACGCTTAGGGGGGAAATGATGGGTGTAAGAGGTGCCTGAGGTAGGTATCCTAATGGGCAGCTGAACCCCTTGCACAGAAGTATCCCAGTAGGATAGGAAGGTGGGCCCTCCCCTAGGGAGGGACCCAACCAGGTCCATTTTGATTGGGCAGGGGATGTTTGGAGCAAGGGACACAAAAATAGCTGTTAAGGTGAGTCACTTAATTCCTGTACATAAAGGGGCCGATTACAATGTTGGGCGAAAAGCCTCCGCCCGACAGTAGGAATCTCCTCGACCCGGAACCCTTCCGACCAACTCGGTCAGTTTACAATCCGCCCGATCAATTACGATGTTCGAGGTCAAAAAGTAAACTGCGCAGTAATTCTGAATCAGTCCCGACTGGCTCTCAGGGAATTTGTGTCGGTCTGAACCGCATCATACACCTCTATGGACATCGTTTCCGACCTCGCGATTACGATGCAGATTTCCAACAGCCTTTGCGAGTTGGCCTGTTCGATACAGAAAGGCTGTTGGAAAGTGACTTTCGGGGCCCCTGGCTGGACCCCCTTCATCCTGGGCCTCTTGTTGTGGGCCAAGGGGGTACCTAAGGGACCCCCCTGTAAAACCCTGCACTGTGTGGCTGGCACTATGAGGTGCCCGCAACAGGGTGAAGGATTTTCCGCACACCCCCCATTTTCCCATAGGAGCCTGTGTTACAGCCGGTTGTTGGGTGGAACACAGGCTCCCATAGGAAACAATGGGACTCCGACCGGACAGTTTTCGGTTGCATCGTAATCGGTCGCAAGTCGGTTGGTCCCGGATCCGAGGCGGTCTCGGCCCCAAAATTGTAAAATAGTAGTTTCCTGTGCATAATATTAAACATGTGTGTGTAATTTTGTATGTGTGAATAAATATGGCCGGGCGTTTTATGACCCCAAACCCAAAAAATGAAAATAAATTTGTGTCTTACCAATGACCTTGGTTGTGGGGCCGGAGTGCTGGTACACTAACAAAATATCCACACTCAAAATATCCCCATTCCAAAATATTGTGACCTAAATAATGAAGAAAAAATATCAACATCCTATACTGATAATGGTAAGTACAAAAGTATCAGTAAAAACTATTGATTTCATTACTATAGTTGTATTGAATATCGATTTTTAAATACATATATAAAATAAAATAATAGATGTTAAATATATTCAATAGTATCACTCATTTAACCCCTTCCATGCTCATGACGGAACGGTTCCGTCATGAGCCACGGTTGAGCTGTGCTCATGACGGAACCGTTCCGTCATGAGCCCGCCCGCGCTCGAACCCTTCAGCACCGCGGCGGAATTCGCCCAGCGCTGAAGGGGTTAAAAAAAAAACACATTTATTATATATCTTAACAAATATAACAGATAAACTTAATTTAAAAAGTTAAACACACACATATAGGTGCCGATTCCGATCCTGTAAAACCCGGGTACGAACCGTCGTACGGAGCGTTTTCTCCGTCCAACTCGTACCCGGGAAAACCACCTTACAAACCAGCAAGTACGATTCGTACAGAAATACCATTTCCGTACGATTCGTACAAAACACCGACCAGCTAAAATATACCCACAATTCCGATCCGGGACACCGCGTACGTGACGTCCAGACGGAGTTAGGCAGCGTTTTACGAACCAGCAAGTACGATTCTTGCCTACGTCACTCCGCACGTAGCATTTTTTACGGGAGCCAAAAACTGACGGGAAATTGAGGACGACGCGAGGAAGGAGCACCTGTACACGACAGACAGCCATGGACCCCATCCTACGTGTCATCCCGGCCCTCATAGCCTACGACCTGGTGCACAGGAACCGACGCAGACGCCGCAGACGGTCAGAACAACACCCAGGGGCAAAGGTGGGGGGCAGGGGCAGGAAACATAACCCCCACCCAAGGCAAAATGTATACATGCCCTGTACATACCATACCTCCAGGGACTGGTCACTGTAGGGGGGGGGAGGGGCCGTGTCCACCAAGGCCTGCGTCCCGCCACAACGGAAGTGGATGTGGACGCGTCCCGTCACCACAACAATCGTGGTACGCACCGTACCCACGCCTTAAGAGCGTGGGTACGGGTTGTACCACGCCTACCCCTACGTCACCCCAACATTGGGGGTACGGCCCGTACCCAGGCCTGAAGAGCGTGGGTACGGGTCGTACCACGCCTACCCCTACGTCACCCCAACAATGGTGGTACGGCCCGTACCCACATTCTGTAGGCCTGGGTACGGGCCGTACCCCTACGGCACCCCAACAATGGTGGTACGGCCCGTACCCACGCTCCTCAGGCCTGGGTACGGGCCATACCACCATTCTTGGGGTGACGTAGGGGTACGCGTGGTGTGACCCGTACCCACGCTCTTCAGGCCTGGATACGGGCCGTACTACCATTCTTGGGGTGACGTAGGGGTACGCGTGGTGCGACCCGTACCCATGCTCTTCAGGCCTGGGTACGGGCCATACCACCATTCTTGGGGTGACATAGGGGTACGCGTGGTGCGACCCATACCCACGCTCTTCAGGCCTGTGTACGGGCGGTACCACCATTGTTGGGGTGACGTAGGGGTACGGCCCGTACCCAGGCCTGAAGAGCGTGGGTACGGGTCGCACCACGCGTACCCCTACGTCACCCCAAGAATGGTGGTACGGCCCGTACCAAGGCCTGAAGAGCGTGGGTGCGGGTCACACCACCCGTACCCCTACGTCACCCCAAGAATGGTGGTACGGCCCTTACCCAGGCCTGAAGAGCGTGGGTACCGATCGTACCACCATTGTTGGGGTGCCGTAGGGGTACAGCCCGTACCCAGGCCTACAGAACGTGGGTACGGGCCGTACCACCATTGTTGGGGTGACGTAGGGGTAGGTGTGGTACGACCCGTACCCACGCTCTGAAGGCCTGGGTACGGGCCGTACCCCTACGGCACCCCAACATTTGGGGTACGGCCCGTATCCAGGCCTTCAGAGCGTGTGGGCAGGTGGGTGGGTGTCGTGCTACGATCCACATCAGTGGACAGAGACATAGGGGTGGGTGCCTATCACTCCCAGCAGTGCCCAGACATATGAGGGGTGGGTGCAGAGGACCCCCAGCAGTGCCCAGACATATGAGGGGTGGGTGCCTATCACTCCCAGCAGTGCCCAGACATATGAGGGGTGTGTGCCTATCACTCCCAGCAGTGCCCAGACATATGAGGGGTGGGTGCAGAGGACCCCCAGCAGTGCCCAGACATATGAGGGGTGGGTGCCTATCACTCCCAGCAGTGCCCAGACATATGAGGGGTGGGTGCAGAGGACTCCCAGCAGTGCCCAGACATATGAGGGGTGTGTGCCTATCACTCCCACCAGTGCCCAGACATATGAGGGGTGGGTGCCTATCACTCCCAGCAGTGCCCAGACATATGAGGGGTGTGTGCCTATCACTCCCAGCAGTGCCCAGACATATGAGGGGTGGGTGCCTATCACTCCCAGCAGTGCCCAGACATATGAGGGGTGGGTGCAGAGGACTCCCAGCAGTGCCCAGACATATGAGGGGTGTGTGCCTATCACTCCCACCAGTGCCCAGACATATGAGGGGTGGGTGCCTATCACTCCCAGCAGTGCCCAGACATATGAGGGGTGTGTGCCTATCACTCCCAGCAGTGCCCAGACATATGAGGGGTGGGTGCCTATCACTCCCAGCAGTGCCCAGACATATGAGGGGTGGGTGCAGAGAACCCCCAGCAGTGCCCAGACATATGAAGGGTGGGTGCCTATCACTCCCAGCAGTGCCCAGACATATGAGGGGTGGGTGCAGAGGACCCCCAGCAGTGCCCAGACATATGAGGGGTGGGTGCCTATCACTCCCAGCAGTGCCCAGACATATGAGGGGTGTGTGCCTATCACTCCCAGCAGTGCCCAGACATATGAGGGGTGGGTGCCTATCACTCCCAGCAGTGCCCAGACATATGAGGGGTGGGTGCAGAGGACTCCCAGCAGTGCCCAGACAAATGAGGGGTGGGTGCAGAGGCCTCCCAGCAGTGGACAGAGACATGGGGGTGTGTACATCATCCTCCCATTAGCAAAACTCCATGGGTGCATGAAGGCATCCACAATGTGCGACTATGATGATAGTGCCATAACAACACATCACTGACAGCAGTGCCCCACTCCCATGAGGATGGATGTCCTTCCCCCACTGCATGACACACCACATGTGGGTGTGATGACAAATTACACATGCATACCCACCCCTGGCGGTGACAGCACAATACACACACTGAGATCATGCATCAAGACTTTATCCTCATGTTAAACCCTACTAAACTAAGAGAGCCTAAGGGAACACACACTGTCACCCACATTCCAGGACTGATAGGAATGTACAGGTGCTGGGGCTGCCAACCAGTCGTTGCCTCCCATGGAGGGAAAAGGGTGGAGTACCCACAGATACAATGCCCACAATTGTCAGTCAGGTGCCCAAATACCCTGAAGAACAAGTAACACATGTGTGCTAGGCTGGGAGTACACACATGCATAGTGCGGAAAAGGGAGCATGTCCACATTAAGCCATGGCAACATACTCCATACACAAGTACAGTGACTACCAAGGATGGCACAGACGATGCAGGCGGAGACATTGCTGAGCAGGCATGGGCAAAGTTGAAGGGATCCCTCACACAGCAAGGAAATGTAGACACAGGTCAGCACAACAATTGGGAAACACCCTGCAGGGAAGAAGTCAGGTGCCACAGAGGAAGGAACACTCCTTGGGACAATGTCACCATACAGTAAGAGCTTACATGACCAAAGATTATTTGCAGAGACCTTGTGATGGCACGCAGATACCAGGGTCCTCCCCATGAGCAGCACACTACAACATTTCCCAGACACCTAACACATTATCACCACCCCAACTCAGGGAGCAGCAGCACCAACAGCAATACCAGAAAAGCATTTATGTGCAAATGAAAAACAAAATGCTTTATTCAGCATAAAAAAAGATTGGATTTGAAATGTACACTATATACAAGGCCCATAGGCCAGTCCATATGCGAATTCCGGGGGGGGGACACATTGGGACGCGTCTCCCCTAGCTTGCCTGCACAGTTCAGAGTTCCTTTCCATCCACAGGGATGGGGCATCATGTGGGGGGGGAAGGACCAGGCACCGCAGGGACAGGAGGGGCAAGGGTAGGTGTTGTGGGTGCAGGGACAGCCGACTCCACCACAGGGGGTGGGGCAGCGCCAAAGGTGGTGGTTAGGATGGCGCTGCACACGGTTGCAAGGTCTCCCAGCGTCTCCCCTGCACCCGAAGGAACCACAGGCCCCAAGGAGGAGGGGGGGGTCGGAGGGATGGGTTGCAGCACTACTGGGGGAGGGTGTGGACAGAGGGGGGACTCAACTCACCTGCCTGGGGACTTCCTCGACCGCTTGCGGGGTGGTGTCACACTGGGGCTGAGGGACAGACTGGCCATGAAGGACTCTTTGTCCGACTGTTGGGCAGGGGAGCTAAGGGGAGTGGTTTAGGAGGAAGTGGGTCGTGAGGAATGCGGACTCCCACTGTGGCTGCGTGGCTGCCGTTTGCCCCCCGACCCAGTGGGTGTGCCTACTTCCCCCTGTGTGTGCGTGACTGGAGGTGTGCGCTTGGCCTTCCCTGTTGGTGTGCTGCCTGTGTCTGGTGGGGTACGTGCATGGGGATGTCTGGGTGTGCTTGGGACAGGCATGGGAGTGGGAAGTGTGGATGGTGCAGGGGTAGGGGGGGCGGAGCGCTGCAGGAGACCCACTGCTGGCGTCAGTGACGAGTCCATGGACCTCAGCAACATCCGTTGGTCAGACATCGCTGCTGACATGCCCTCCATGTACGACACCATCTGTGTCAGCAGTCTGGTGTGGCCATGGAGGACATTAAGCAGCGATGTCTGACCAACCTGCAACTGCCGCAGGATGTCCACAGACTCGGCATTGACGGCAGCAGGGGAGACAGGGGCAGGGGGTGTGGTGCCTGGCACGAAGGAGACATGTGGTCGCCTAGCACGGACAGAAGGGACCCGAGCAAGTGGGAGGGCGGTGATGGGAATGGAGGGGGCGGCGAGAGATGTACTACTGCTTTCAGCTGTGGGAGCAGCCTCCGCCCCCTCTGGGAGCTCAGCCTCGGACCCGTCAGCGTCATAGTCGGTGTTGGGACTGGACAGGTCCTCCGCCTGACTCCCCTCGCCCTCCGTGCCACTTGCTGTGCCAGACTCCTCAGCACTGGTGGCACCGGTGCTGGATCCCTCCTCCACGTCCGTGCCGGTGTCTCCCTCGGTGTCCCCGACGATGCTGTGGGCAAGGTGAAGAGACAGGAAATAATCAGACACCTGTATACATATGACACATGAGTCCAAACTACATAGGTCACAGTGCATAGCATGAAAAGCATCATGAGTAACATCTACAATACTACGCACATATGTAGGCAATGCACTACACAGTTGGTTGACCCACCATGCCACTTTGAAACAATGGAGCACATGACACAACAGCAAATAACTTGATATTGAATTATACAGAGAAGCTAGTGTCTGTGGACAGTCGAGCACAGCATCTGGACCACACACCGTTGCCAAAAATGGATGAGCAGGAACCATGTCTTTTAACTTTTGACACATGCTGCAAAGCACAAACATTAAACCCTGCACAACATGACTGGGTCAATACTTGTTGAGTGTCTGTTCCGACTATCATCACACACAGGCCAGACCTGGCAAGGAGACATAAGCTTTGGACATGTAGGCCTTGCCCGCACAAACCCCACCCTACCTGAGACAATGTGATTGAGACAGAGGAAGGACTTACACCTCTTAATCAGGGATCACAAAAATGGGCTCCATTAAATCCTAATTGCACTCTAAATACCCCTCATGGGGCTGACCACACATATTATTGATAAACAACCATCATCAGATAGTTGTACACAGACACACAGGCACTGGCCGGTGTGAGGATGCACAAGCCACATTGGGTCACCCTGTACAGTGGACACATGTAGCACACTTTACGTAAATACAAATGAGGCCAGGGTACAATGCCACAGAGGCCAACCTATGCTGAAGACACTGAGAATGTCCACAGTGTTGGATGACACACATGATTCCTAGGAAAAGGTGTCTCAGGGGACTGTAGTGGCCACACTGCTCCATGGTCCTGGATAGATCTGACTGCAACAGGAGCAACCGTCCCCGCACTATGCATATCTCCCCCTCATGCACATCATGTCTGAGGCCACAACATCGGTCATGCATGCTGCAAGGCAGTTCATTTTAAGCCTCACACTCCTATGTTGAGACTCTGCATCAGTGCCAACAATCATGGACCCCCAAATGACTGAACTGGACAGGGCACAGGCAAGGTCCCAACACATGTCACAGACCACCCCCACACATGATGCTGCAAGCATTGGGCACTTGAATTAACTGCCAGCCTAGATTACCTTGTGCAAGAGTGACTACACACAGACCAGGGAACACATGTCAAGGAGGGGAAGGGAGGAAGAACAGGACCGGTTGACTTTGGGGAACAGGATATGCACTGCACATATAAACCCTGGCAGTGTATCCAGGCGACTGAGCACTTCCAAAAGCTGGTGACACACAACAAACACACATGTACCCCCTGTGAGAAGTTGGCCTGATGTATGATGTCACTAGTTATAGTGTACACCTTATATCAGTCCAAATACCCTTATGGTGATTGGTTGTAAAGTCAACCTTATAGACCAGCTATCCTAGTGGTAGCATGGACAAGAGCAGTCTTAGGCTAAACTCTGAATGGCATGTGAAGCCAGCTGTGATACCATATATAATCCCTTGAATACCAAATGAAAGGACACCACAACAGATATATATATAAAATAAAGTGTATTTATTCTAAGCAAACCCTCAGCACTCTTTATGAGATTAGAGGTAAGTACAACACAGTCTTATCTATGCATACAGTAAGTCACACAGGTAAGTAATACAGTTAGGCCCTAGGGGCCACGCAAACCATATACTAAGTAAGTGGTATAAGGACCATTGTCACGGAAATAGGATAGGCCTAGGCCTAGGGAATCGCTGGGGCTACACTATACTACCGAAGGTTAGGAAGTGGGAGGCCCACGGGATTCGTATGCAGAGTGGAAACACTCACGCGTAATGCGTAAAAGTCACTAGCAATAGTACAGTTTAGAAATAGATAGATTTAGGACACTTCCGGAGTAGCTAGGAAGTTGAGACTTGAAACTTAGACACTAGGATAGTCACTATCCTGATGAGCACCGGAGTACCCAAGTTACCTAGCCCACAGGCTGCGGGTGCATAGGGGTGAAGTTGCGTCGGGTTTCGTCGTCGACTCCTATGGATGCCTGAAGAAAGATGCTGACAGGCAGTCAGTGAAGAGTGTCCGGTGGATCCCAAGGCTGGGATCAAGAAGAGAGGAGACCTGCAAGCAGAGGGGACAGAGTCAAGGTCACTAGCCAGTGACCACGTGGAACCAGGAAGGAACCAGACGATGTCGTGAAGAGTTGCAGGTGAAGGTGAAGCTTGTCGCTGCAGCCAGGAGGACCAGGAAGCGTCGAGGATGACCAGGACCAGGAGGCGAGCTGTCCCACGAAGGCTCTTGCTGTCGGCGGCGTCGAAGTTGGACTAGAACTCACCAAGCCTTGGCAAGCGGAACCCACGCAGAATGAAGGACTTGCTTCTGGTGCAGACCAGGAAGGTCTGGGGTGCTTCTCTTTTTCAAAGAAGCAGGAGCCAGTCTGGAGGAGCCAAACCAGCAGTGAAGATTACGGGATGCGTCGTCACAAAGGCCACTAGCCAGCGGGCAAGCAACCGGACAGACGCGGCAAGCAGGAAAATGCTGAAGGGCCCCACGCAGGACTCGTTGAGTGTGGGGGGCTGATCTTCGGTGCAGATGGTGCTTGGGGGTGGGGCTTCTCAATCCCCGGTGCACAACTTCGAGGGTGCCTCAGAAGCTGCGCTTGAAGATACTAGCCACTTTTCCCAGGTAGCCGGTCCCACGTCGCTCGTCGCCTCCACGGATCTCAGCTCTGCTGTGGATGTGGATCAGGGTCGGAGAAGTCTGGAAGTCAAGGCTATGGTCGGGCTCTGCAGTCGGTTCCTCGTAGAACGTGGGCAAAGCAAAGGGTAGTCTCTTGATGGTGCCTGTTTGCACAGGGTAGCCACTCCTTGGCCACAAGGGAGATTCTTCAGTCTTCTTCTTTCGTCGAATGTCGAAGGTCCAGAGTTTCTGTTCAGGATTTGCAGGTTCAGGATAATCTAAAGTCTTGAGGCCCAACTCCCACTCTTATACTAATCTGGGGGGCTGGGATACCTGCTAGGTCACGCCTTAAGGGTGGGACCTGGGAGGGGGTGGTTACACCCACTTCCCTTTGTCCAGTTTCGCGCCAGAGCTGGGGTTGGAGTGCCCCAGCGCCGGTTTGAACTGGACTATGCAAGGAACACCTTGTGTGCCCCAGGCATGTCTCATTCCTTTCAGCCCACCCTGCCCCAATACACTAAAGGCTGTCTGGGGAGGTGCTAGCACCTCCCCAAGCAGGAAACCTATTGTCCAGGCCTCCCTGGCTGGGATCACTCCCAGCTGCAGGAGGTCAGACTTGTGTCGTGGCAGCAGCATCCATTTTGTGATGCTGAGGCTTTGGTCAGAGGCTAACAGTGAAGTATGATTTTAACATGTCTTTCCCTCTAGAAGGGGGGAATAATATCCTCATGTCCAGAAATGGTATGGGGGTATTATTCCACAGTGTTAGACACCTTACACGACATGTTTCGATAAAGCCAAACCATAGTTACCATAACCGTCTAAGATTATAAGGCACTTTAAGAGTATATGGTAGGCTATATCATAGAACAGCTATAAGGACTTGGTTCCGAAAGCTGCAGACAGGCTCAGCTCATGCTAGAGCACCATCTCACATGTTACCAAGCACTCTGCCTCCAGGATTGTTAAGGCCTGCCATAGGAGTGACTGATAGGTACACATGTGTCTATATGTAAGTTAGGTATAGGAATACTACACCTAAGCAAGGGGTGATTACACGACCTTGCCCCAGCTGAGTGGTCAGCCAGTTGTGTCAAAATGGAAGGCCAGGCCAGGGGTGGCATAATACATGCTGCAGCCCCTGGTAGGCCTAGGGTACACCTATGCCCTGGGTACCTAGGGTACACTGTACAGGGGCCAATAAGGTGATCCTATCCAAATGGGTTATGCACCTAAAGTACATAGTATTAATTTAGAGAGAGAACAGCAGGGCTGTGGGTCTGATTAGCAGGCCCACAGCCACATCTAAGTCGAAAACCAGTAAAGCAAAAGCAAAAAGTGGGGGTGAACATAGAAAGCAGACCCTACTCTCCTACACAACCCCCCCCCCCAAACTTAGGGACATTAAGCTAACCTTGACCAGTTGAGTCTTCATGTTCTAAGTGGAAATATCTGGAGAGTCCATCTGCATTGGCATGGTCAGTCCCAGGTCTATGTTCCACTGTGAAGTCCATCCCCTGTAGGGAAATGGACCACCTAAGAAGTTTGGGGTTTTCACCCTTCATCTGATTTAGCCACAAGAGGGGCTTATGGTCTGTCTGAATCTTGAAGTGAGTGCCAAACAAGTATGGCCTCAGCTTCTTCAGGGCCCAAACCACAGCAAAGGCCTCCCTCTCAATAGCTGACCAACGTTTCTCTCTAGGGGTCAGCCTTCTACTTATAAAAGCAATGGGCTGGTCTTGACCATCTACATTCAGTTGTGAAAGAACAGCTCCCACACCTAACTCAGAAGCATCTGTCTGGACAATGAACTCTTTGGAGTAGTCTGGACTTTTCAGAATAGGTGCACTGCACATGGCCTGCTTCAGGTCATCAAATGCTTTTTGACAGCTTACTGTCCACTGAACTTTCTTTGGCATCTTCTTGGAGGTCAAGTCATTAAGTGGTGTCACTATGGACCCATAGTTCTTAACAAACTTTCTGTAGTACCCAGTCAGGCCCAAGAAAGCTCTGACCTGAGTCTGGGTAGTTGGAGGAGCCCAGTCCTTTATGGTCTGGATCTTGCTCTCCAGTGGTTGAACCTGACCCCCACCAACTAGGTGGCCCAGGTATACAACCTTGCTCTGCCCTATCTGGCACTTAGTGGCCTTGATAGTGAGGCCTGCCTTGTGCAGAGCCTCTAAAACATTCCTCAGGTGGACCAGGTGATCCTCCCAGGTGGAGCTAAAGACAGCAATATCATCAAGATAAGCTGCACAATAGTCATCCAACCCAGTAAGGACTTGATTCACCAGCCTTTGGAAAGTGGCAGGTGCATTCTTCAAACCAAAGGGCATTACCACAAATTGATAATGTCCTCCTGGGGTCGAGAAAGCAGTTTTGGCCTTTGCACTCTCAGCTAGTCTGATTTGCCAGTAGCCTGCTGTCAGGTCAAATGTGCTCAAAAACTTAGCAGCTGCCAGTCTGTCAATGAGCTCATCTGCCCTAGGTATAGGGTGGGCATCTGTCCTAGTGACAGCATTGAGACCTCTGTAGTCTACGCAAAACCTCATCTCTCTCTTACCATCTTGGGTGTGAGGTTTTGGCACAAGAACTACAGGACTAGCCCAAGGGCTCTCTGAAGGTTCAATGACTCCCAGCTCCAACATCTTTTGTACCTCAACTTTTATGCAGTCCCTGACATGGTCAGGTTGCCTGTAGATTTTACTCTTCACAGGCAGACTGTCACCAGTGTCCACCTCATGGGTGCACCAGTTCGTCTGACTTGGGGTCAGAGAGAACATATGTCTGTAGGATTGCAGAACTTGTCTGCAGTCCTGTTGCTGATGGACAGTGAGGCTGTCAGAAAAGACCACACCATCAACTGAGCCATCATCAGGGTTCTGAGTCAACAGGTCTGGGAGAGGGTCACTCTCTTCCTCCTGCCCCTCATCTGTAGCCATGAGTAGCCCCATGTCTGCCCTGTCAACATATGCCTTCAATCTGTTGACATGAAGCACCCTGTGGGGGCTTCTGGGAGTCCCAAGGTCCACCAAGTAGGTGACTTCTCCCTTTTTCTCAACAATAGTGTGGGGTCCAGACCATTTGTCTTGGAGTGCTGCTGGGGCCACTGGCTCCAACACCCACACTTTCTGTCCTGGCTGGTAAACAGTCAGTACAGCCTTTTGGTCATGCCAAGCTTTTTGGAGTTCTTGGCTTGCCTCAAGGTTTTTAGAAGCCTTCTTCATATACTCTGCCATCCTGGAGCGGAGACCAAGTACATAATCCACTATGTCCAGTTTGGGTTGTCTGAGAGGTCTCTCCCATCCTTCCTTTACCAAACATAGGGGTCCTCTTACAGGATGCCCAAACAAAAGCTCAAAAGGGCTGTAGCCAACCCCCTTTTGTGGGACCTCTCTGTAAGCAAACAGAAGGCAGGGTAAAAGGATGTCCCATCTTCGCCTAAGCTTGTCTGGTAACCCTTTTATCATTCCCTTTAGGGTCTTGTTGAATCTCTCAACAAGCCCATTGCACTGTGGGTGATAGGGTGTGGTGAACTTGTAGTTAACACCACACTCCTTCCACATTGCAGTCAAGTATCCTGACATGAAGTTGGCACCTCTGTCAGAAATGACCTCCTTTGGAAAGCCCACTCTGGAGAATACTCCAAGCAGGGCCCTTGCCACAACAGGAGCTGTTGTGGTCCTCAGGGGAATTGCTTCTGGGTACCTGGTGGCATGGTCCACTATCACCAGTATGAATCTGTGCCCAGATGCTGTTTGTGGGTCCATTGGTCCTACAATATCTATGCCCACTCTTTCAAAGGGAACCCCCACCACAGGTAGTGGTATGAGGGGGGCCTTTGTGGTGCCACCTGATTTGCCACTGTCTTGGCAGGTGACACAGGAGCGACAAAACTCCTTGGTATCTTCTGACATATGGGGCCAGTGAAAGTGAGGGACAAGCCTGTCCCAAGTCTTGTTCTGGCCTAAATGTCCTGCAAGGGGAATATCATGGGCCAAGGTGAGAAGGAAGCCTCTGAACTTCAGTGGTATGACCAACCTCCTGGATGCACCAGGCTTGGGGTCTCTAGCCTCTGAGTACAGTAGCCCTTCATCCCAATAGACTCTATGGGTACCTTGAGCATTCCCTGCAGCCTCAGCAGCAGCCAGCTGTCTGAGGGGTTCAAGAGAGGGGCAGTCTAATTGAGCCTGCCTCAGATCTGCCCTTGAAGGTCCCCCTGTCCCAAGAAACTCAACCTGATCAGGTTCAAGTTCTTCTAGGACAGTTCCTTCAGGGCTCTCAGAATCATCCTCCTGGGAGGGCTGATCCACCACCTGAGGCAGGGGGGAAGGCACAGCCTTAACCCTACTGCTCTTTCTCTTGGGTTGTGACTGGTCCATAGTTTCAGGATCCAGCACTTGTTCAGTGTTGCACTTTTTGGCCTGTGACCTGGTCACAGCAAGGACATGTGCATCTATCCCCAGCATTTCTGCATGGGTCCTATACTCCACTTCAGACCAAACTGAAGTTTTAAGATCATTGCCCAGTAAACACTCTACAGGAAGGTCTGAACTAACAACAACTTTCTTGAGGCCAGTTACCCCTCCCCAGGAGAAGTTAACAATAGCCACACTATGGGAGGTAGTGGCATTGCTAGCGTTGGTCACTAGGTAATTCTCACCTAGTATGATCTGTCCAGGGTCCACAAAAGCAGGTGTCACCATTGTGACACTAGCCCCAGTGTCCCTGTAGGCCTGAGCCATTCTTTGGTTGATAAAAGGAGTCTGTCTGTACTTGCCCAGGTTACTGGGGCCTACAGTAGAGGACAAAGCTAAGTCCCCATCACAGATCAGAACAGCCTGAGTAGGTACTCTGACTAGGCCAGAATCCTCCTCAGTTCCCAGGGTTAACCCTACTACACCCTTTTGCTGGGAACCACCACTTACAGCTGAACTAGGGGGTACAGTTGCCTTAGGGGCAATGGTGGCTGGGGGCTTATCCTTTTTGGTGCACTCACTAAACCAATGTGAGTTGGACTTACAATAGTTGCACCATGGTTTCTTTTGGCCATCTTTCTTTTTATCCTTTTTGGGACCACCCTCCCCCTGAGCCTTTTGGGGGCCTGGTGAAGACTTCTGGTCTTTTTGTTTCTGATCATTACCCTTCTGGTCTGCCTTTTTCTGATCACCGCCCTGGTTCTGGTTTTTCTGCTTAACTCTAGTCCTGACCCATCTATCTGCCTTCTTTCCCAATTCTTGGGGAGAAGTCAGATCAGAATCAATCAGGTGTTGATGCAATAGCTGGTTTTGACAGTTGTTAAGTATTTGTTCTCTCATGATCAAATTATACAATCCTGTATAGTCCTTAACCTTACTTCCCATTAGCCAGCCCTCCAGAGCCTTAGTGGCACAATCTACAAAGTCAGTCCAGTCCTGAATCTGTGTCTTCTGGGTATCCCTGAACAACAACCTGTATTGTTCAGTGGTTAGGCCAAACCCATCAATCAGAGCACTCCACAGGACAGTGTAATTATCTGCATCCTCATCACTAACTGTGAGGAGCTTGTCTCTTCCTTTCTCAGAGAAGGAGAGCCACAAGATAGCTGCCCACTGACTTTGGGGTACCTGCTGTACTTTGCAAGCTCTCTCCAAAGCAGTTATCCATTTGTGGATGTCATCCCCACACTTGTAGGGAGGGACAATCTTGCTCAGGTTTCTATTATCATAGTGCCTGTCTCTATCTCTAGGAATGTTGCTGCCACCAGTGGGTTCTAACCCACTTAACTTTTGTTCTCTAGCCAGAGCAAGCTTCTCTTTGGCAAGGGCAAGTTCTTCCCTCTGAATCCTCAGATTAGCCTCCCTCATTCTGGCTGCATGCTCCTTTCTCTCAGGTGAAGTCATTCCCCTGTGAGAGGAAGCATTAGAGATGCTAGAGACATGGGAGTGGATGGATTCCCTTGAAGGGGATCTGTCCCTCCTGCTTCTCTGTGTAAGCCTACTTGTGGGTCTGTATGGGGGGACCCCATGCAAACTCCCATGTAAACTTAGGTTAGCCTGGCTAAGTCTTCCTACTTGGCCCTGGCGGTCTACCTCTCCATCTGAAGCCCCATCTGACTCCTCTGTGGTGGGTAGACCCTCCTCTGTACCTAGGGTACCTGCCTGAGAGGCCCTAAGAGTATCATACTCCTCTAGGAGTTGTATTAACTGAAGGAGGGTAGGGTTTGCACCCTGTTTTATTCCTCTGGAGGTACACAAATGTCTCATCTCCTGGAATGTTAAGGTATCATATCTAGAGGGGGTCTTCTGCAGACCTGCCCCTCCTGAGAGAGCATCTCCTTGATCTCCTCTCAGAGACATGATCTAGTGAGGGTGTGGTGTGTGCACCTACCTACACTAGTTGTTTCTACTAAACCTCTCTAGTAGTTGTAGTCAGGGTGTGTTATTCCCTTCAACCTACAACTACTAAGTCCAGTAGGACTTAAGTATTATAAACTATGTTATATGTACCTAGACAATATCTGTGTGATCTTTCAATTTAGTATCTTAAGATTACAATGGTATTACAACAGCAAGCTCAGATCCCAACCGCTGCTCACCAATGTGAGAAGTTGGCCTGATGTATGATGTCACTAGTTATAGTGTACACCTTATATCAGTCCAAATACCCTTATGGTGATTGGTTGTAAAGTCAACCTTATAGACCAGCTATCCTAGTGGTAGCATGGACAAGAGCAGTCTTAGGCTAAACTCTGAATGGCATGTGAAGCCAGCGGTGATACCATATATAATCCCTTGAATACCAAATGAAAGGACACCACAACAGATATATATATAAAATAAAGTGTATTTATTCTAAGCAAACCCTCAGCACTCTTTATGAGATTAGAGGTAAGTACAACACAGTCTTATCTATGCATACAGTAAGTCACACAGGTAAGTAATACAGTTAGGCCCTAGGGGCCACGCAAACCATATACTAAGTAAGTGGTATAAGGACCACTGTCACGGAAATAGGATAGGCCTAGGCCTAGGGAATCGCTGGGGCTACACTATACTACCGAAGGTTAGGAAGTGGGAGGCCCACGGGATTCGTATGCAGAGTGGAAACACTCACGCGTAATACGTAAAAGTCACTAGCAATAGTACAGTTTAGAAATAGATAGATTTAGGACACTTCCGGAGTAGCTAGGAAGTTGAGACTTGAAACTTAGACACTAGGATAGTCACTATCCTGATGAGCACCGGAGTACCCAAGTTACCTAGCCCACAGGCTGCGGGTGCATAGGGGTGAAGTTGCGTCGGGTTTCGTCGTCGACTCCTATGGATGCCTGAAGAAAGATGCTGACAGGCAGTCAGTGAAGAGTGTCCGGTGGATCCCAAGGCTGGGATCAAGAAGAGAGGAGACCTGCAAGCAGAGGGGACAGAGTCAAGGTCACTAGCCAGTGACCACGTGGAACCAGGAAGGAACCAGACGATGTCGTGAAGAGTTGCAGGTGAAGGTGAAGCTTGTCGCTGCAGCCAGGAGGACCAGGAAGCGTCGAGGACGACCAAGACCAGGAGGCGAGCTGTCCCACGAAGGCTCTTGCTGTCGGCGGCGTCGAAGTTGGACTAGGACTCACCAAGCCTTGGCAAGCGGAACCCACGCAGAATGAAGGACTTGCTTCTGGTGCAGACCAGGAAGGTCTGGAGTGCTTCTCTTTTTCAAAGAAGCAGGAGCCAGTCTGGAGGAGCCAAACCAGCGGTGAAGATTATGGGATGCGTCGTCACAAAGGCCACTAGCCAGCGGGCAAGCAACCGGACAGACACGGCAAGCAGGAAAATGCTGAAGGGCCCCACGCAGGACTCGTTGAGTGTGGGGGGCTGATCTTCGGTGCAGATGGTGCTTGGGGGTGGGGCTTCTCAATCCCCGGTGCACAACTTCGAGGGTGCCTCAGAAGCTGCGCTTGAAGATACTAGCCACTTTTCCCAGGTAGCCGGTCCCACGTCGCTCGTCGCCTCCACGGATCTCAGCTCTGCTGTGGATGTGGATCAGGGTCGGAGAAGTCTGGAAGTCAAGGCTCTGGTCGGGCTCTGCAGTCGGTTCCTCGTAGAACGTGGGCAAAGCAAAGGGTAGTCTCTTGATGGTGCCTGTTTGCACAGGGTAGCCACTCCTTGGCCACAAGGGAGATTCTTCAGTCTTCTTCTTTCGTCGAATGTCGAAGGTCCAGAGTTTCTGTTCAGGATTTGCAGGTTCAGGATAATCTAAAGTCTTGAGGCCCAACTCCCACTCTTATACTAATCTGGGGGGCTGGGATACCTGCTAGGTCACGCCTTATGGGTGGGACCTGGGAGGGGGTGGTTACACCCACTTCCCTTTGTCCAGTTTCGCGCCAGAGCTGGGGCTGGAGTGCCCCAGCGCCGGTTTGAACTGGACTATGCAAGGAACACCTTGTGTGCCCCAGGCATGTCTCATTCCTTTCAGCCCACCCTGCCCCAATACACTAAAGGCTGTCTGGGGAGGGGCTAGCACCTCCCCAAGCAGGAAACCTATTGTCCAGGCCTCCCTGGCTGGGATCACTCCCAGCTGCTGGAGGTCAGACTTGTGTCGTGGCAGCAGCATCCATTTTGTGATGCTGAGGCTTTGGTCAGAGGCTAACAGTGAAGTATGATTTTAACATGTCTTTCCCTCTAGAAGGGGGGAATAATATCCTCATGTCCAGAAATGGTATGGGGGTATTATTCCACAGTGTTAGACACCTTACACGACATGTTTCGATAAAGCCAAACCATAGTTACCATAACCGTCTAAGATTATAAGGCACTTTAAGAGTATATGGTAGGCTATATCATAGAACAGCTATAAGGACTTGGTTCCGAAAGCTGCAGACAGGCTCAGCTCATGCTAGAGCACCATCTCACATGTTACCAAGCACTCTGCCTCCAGGATTGTTAAGGCCTGCCATAGGAGTGACTGATAGGTACACATGTGTCTATATGTAAGTTAGGTATAGGAATACTACACCTAAGCAAGGGGTGATTACACGACCTTGCCCCAGCTGAGTGGTCAGCCAGTTGTGTCAAAATGGAAGGCCAGGCCAGGGGTGGCATAATACATGCTGCAGCCCCTGGTAGGCCTAGGGTA
Organism: Triturus cristatus; assembly: GCF_964204655.1. Taxonomy (NCBI): domain Eukaryota; kingdom Metazoa; phylum Chordata; class Amphibia; order Caudata; family Salamandridae; genus Triturus; species Triturus cristatus. The sequence goes on from NC_140595.1 coordinate 840,082,378, forward strand.
CACCTATGCCCTGGGTACCTAGGGTACACTGTACAGGGGCCAATAAGGTGATCCTATCCAAATGGGTTATGCACCTAAAGTACATAGTATTAATTTATGTTTAAAACGTTTTTATTGAAACAAAACAAACCATGGGGGAGGGGGATAGGAGGTTAGGGTACACTTAATACAATCAAAGAAAAAAGGTGCAACTCAAGAGGGTTAGCGATGGATAGCTCGATGGGCCAGGGGAAAAGCACAATAAATGAAAGGCTAGAAATGCAAACTGTGGAATCCCTGCGTGCATATCCAACACCCCAAATCTGAGCAATGAAAGCCAGCAGCAACTCGACAAAGCACAATCCACCCCCCCCATCCCCCATCCCCCCAGTAAAGAAAGGAAGGAAGAAAAAAACAATACCCCACCCCCCCGTCCTATGGTCCCGCGTCAGATTAGTCCTCACCAAGAAGCCCCGCACCCCCCCCCCCCCCCGGAGGCCCCTGTCTCACATGTAATCTAGTCCGCCGGGATCACCGGCGGCGTCAGCCTGAGAAGCCTAAGATACCTCGGACAGGTGAGCTCCCGGAATTCGGTGGACAGCAGCGCTAGAAAGGGTTGCCACAGCTCTTCAAATTGGTCTATTTCCCCCGCCACCATGAGCGACAGCTTCTCCATTCCCAGCACATGCCAAAGCCTATGCAACCAACCCGTGATGGAGGGGACAGTGTCGGTGCGCCAGTGGATAAGGATGTTCTGGACCGCAGACCCCAGCGCAATCGCGATCTGCCTGCCCCTGCGGGACTTCAGTGGGTACATTAGGTCATTGGGGAGGCCCAGCAGGACATACGCCGGGAAGCGCGGCAGCTCTATCCCAAAGTGCTTATCCACCTCATCCAAAACTTCCTTCCAGTAAGCGGTCAGCACGGGGCAATCCCAAAGAATGTGTGAGAGGGTACCCTCCTGCCCGCAGCCCCGCCAGCACCCCTTGTCAGTGTGTTTATGCATTTCATACAGTCGCTCCGGGGTGTAATACCAATAAGTGGACACCTTAGTGAAGGTCTCCGTAAGGCCCGTGTGATATGCAGAGTGCCGCGCCCGATACGCAATTTTGTCCCATTCCTTGTGGCTGAGTGTCCTACCCAATTCCCTGTGCCAGCGCTCCCTCCCCGGATTGTAATAGTGAAACGGCGGGGGTTGTAGGTACTTGTACAGATCGGTAATTAGCTTAGCGTCGGAGGTCCGGGTAGCCAGCCACCGCTCATACGGTGTAATTTGACGAGCAGCGGTGTCACGCACCTGGGGCTGGAGGGCCCAATGCCGAACCTGCATGTAGCGCAATCTGTCCAGCTCCGTCAGGCCGAACTCCTGGCGGAGTTGCTGAAACGGAATCACTCCCTCCGGGCCATAGATCTGGAAGAGCGCCCTGCAGCCCGCCTGCACCCAATGGGAGAAAACTCCCGGCTCCATCCCTGGGGAGAAGTCCGGGTTGCCCGCTATGGGTGTGAACGGCGAAGGGAAGGTGGTGAGGCCCCGAGCCTCACAGACTGCGTCCCACACCCGCAGGGGGACCCGCGTAATAAAAGAAGCGTAAAGGTTAGGGGGGCGGTGCGCGCGACGCAAGAATGGAACCTCTTGTAAAGTGCGGCCCGCCACTGCCTGGTCTTGAAAGAGCCAGTGATTGTCGGACTCCCACCTGCTCCACTCCACCAAATATCGCAGCTGTGCCGCCTGAAAGTACTTACGGAGGTCTTGAATGGCGAGGCCCCCCGCCTCCGGAGCAAGCGTGGAGAGGACCCTCTTCATTCGTGGCTTGCGGCCCTGCCAGACAAAGCGGGAGATGTCAGCCTGCATTTGTCGTATCCAGCCCACCGGGGGCTGGAGAGGGAGGGCCCGGAAAAGATACAGTATCTGGGGCAACACCGTCATCTTAACCGCCGCGATTCGCCCCAACCAGGACAGTAGGCCTTTGCTCCAGCGACCAAGCTCCTCCTTGATCTTCCTGCTGAGGAAGGCATAGTTAGCCGTAACCATCTCCGGTAATGTGGGCGCCAGCAGAATCCCCAGGTATGGCACCGTGGAGGAGGACCACTGCATGGGGAAGAGTCGCTGAAGGTCCCTCCTGGTGTCCGCAGCCAGGGACACGTCTAACGCCACCGACTTGCTCATATTCATTTTGAAGCCGGCCACACAGGCAAAGGCGTCTAGTTCCTGGAGGCAAGCAGGCAGCGACCTCCTAGGGTCGTCCAAGGTCAACAGGACATCGTCCGCGTAGAGACTGACAGTGTGGACATACTGGCCCATCCGGACCCCGACCGCATCCGGGTTATCGCGAATCCTCTGAGCAAACGGCTCCATGTGGAGGGCAAACAAGAGCGGCGAGAGGGGGCAGCCCTGCCTTGTGCCGCGTTCGATGGCAAATCCACCGGAGCTGCACCCGTTGACCCGCACCGACGCTGAAGGATGCTTATAACAGTTGAATACCATGGTGCGGAACTTATCCCCGATTCCCAATTTCTTGAGAACCAGCTCGAGATACGGCCAGTGAACTCTGTCGAAGGCCTTCTACGCGTCGACGGACAGCAACATCCGCTCCCCCGGGATCCGCGAGGCCTTCTCCAGAACATGCGCCACCCGCTTGGTATTGTCAACCGTCTGTCTCCCGGGTACAAAGCCTGCCTGGTCCGCCTCCACCAATCCGGGGAGGTGCGGACCCAGCCTGGACGCTAGAATCCCTGTGTACAACTTGAGGTCGACATTTAAGAGCGAGATGGGTCGATACGAACCGCAGAGGGCCCGGTCCTTCCCAGGTTTCGGAATTACCGCGACCGTCGCCCTCAGGAGATCTGGTGGGATGGCTCCCGATTCGGAAAAGGAATTAAATAGCCGAGTAAGGACAGGGGCCACAGCCGTGCAAAAAGTCTTATAAAACAAAGACGTGTACCCGTCCGGGCCCTTCAGCCGCGCGATAGCGGAAATCACCTCCTCAACATGGATATCCCGCTCCAGGTTGTCCGCCTGAGCCGGATCCAGCACCGGAAGGGTCACCGACTCCAAGTAGCCTTCGGCGTCCCGTGGCGAGGAGGGCTCCTCCGCATACAGCGCCTCGTAGAAGCCGCGGAAAGATTCCGCTACCGCTGAGTCCCCGGAGACTACCACCCCGTCCGCGCCCACCAGTTCCCTCACGACGCCACGCTGCTGCGTGACCCGGAGCCGGTGTGCTAGAAGCTTGCCACATTTGTCCCCCCCAGTGTATAAGGCATGTTTCAAGCGCAAGGCGGCATACTCCGCCCTATCAAGATCCAATGCCGACAGGAGCTTCCTCGCAGCCTTCAACTGCCTCCACACCCTTGGCGCCCCCGTGCGGCGGTGGACCTGCTCAAGCTCCCGGACCTGAACGGTCAGCTCGTCCCTCTTCCGTTGCCGCTCCCTATTTTCGGCTGCGGAGATAGAGATAAATTCCCCCCGGAGGACTGCCTTCAGTGCCGCCCACTGTGTCGCCTGCGAAGTGTCGGTGTTGCTGTTGTGAGTTAGGTAGTCCTGTATGACCTCCCCAATACGCTGCACGACAGACTTTTTGTGTAAAAGGGTATCCCGGAGGCGCCACACCCCCCGAGAGGGGGAGGCCGCCGGCCACTGGAAAACGCCGGTGACTGGTGAATGGTCAGACAAGGTCAGGACCCCGATGTCCGCCGCCGTGGCAGCGGCATGCATCGGTCCACTCACCAGAAGGTAGTCCAGCCGTGAGTAGGTTCGATGTGCGTGTGAAAAGTAAGAGTAGTCCCTATCCGTGGGGTGCATGGAACGCCAAAGGTCGTGTAAGTCCATTTCCGCAATCCGGGCCTTCACAGCCTGGGACAGTTCCCCCGTCTGCGGGAAGCGCTGCGCCGATCTGTCCATCACAGAATCAAAGACAATATTAAGGTCTCCCCCCAAAATGACGTGGCGGTCGGGGGAAGCAGTGACATCCACCAACACGGAGTCTAGGAAACGCTCTTGGTGGTCGTTTGGGCTATAAACGGAGCCGACCGTAAACGCTATGCCCCCTAAGCGCATGCGATACGCAAGAAGTCTCCCCTTCTGTTCAGCACATTTATACAAAACCTCCCCCATAAAGGAGCTCGCTAGAAGAATGGCTACCCCCGCCGTCTTGTTCGCTGCCGAGGAGAAGAACTGGGTAGGGAACTTAGCAGAGCGCAGCCTATGGCAATCCCGGGACAATAAGTGGGTCTCCTGTAAAAGGCAAATGTCCGCCTGCGTCCCCTCCAGCAAAGATAAGATCGCTCTGCGCTTCACGGGGTTATTCAGACCCTGAACATTAAGGGTCACTACCTTTAGGGCCGACATTCCTCTCGGGGATCGGGAGCGCCGTGCAATGGGCAGGGGATCAGCGGGTGGGGCGCGCCGGGCAGCCGCACAGGACAAGCCATAACATACCAAGCGTGGGCATGGACAACATCGGACGGGACCTCCCCAACCCCAGAACTACCCCTACACCCCCCCAAAACACAACCCTGGCAACTAGCCAAACGCAAACTCAAACACCCCATTGTCCCAGTCAAGCCCCAAAACGAGCAAGTCCGTAGAAAGGAACGAAGTGGACGTCCAGCCACTCACCTCCAGCCGCTCCCCCCCAACCCCCCCGCCCCGCACCCAGCATTTAAAGAAGCTAAAGGCATCTCCCCCCGGAGTGAGTATTAGGCCGTCAAGGCCACGCCGGTGGAGCCGGCCGAGTCCCTGGCCGCCGCCCTCAAAGCGTCGGCCATGTCCGCCCTGATGGTAGGGGAATCAGGACGCCCTGCGCTGGCCGCTGATCGTCGCCTCGCCTCGAATGTTGTTCCTCCGTGATCTGTTCTCAAGGTCCTCAGAGTGGGCCTGGAGCTCAACACACTGCTCCCGGAGGCGGAGAACGTCCTGTTGAAGGTGGACTATCTCCTCCTCCCGGCGTTGGGCCTCCGTCTCCACCGTTTCAACGCACTCGCCAAGGCCCTCCACTTCCCTGCGCACTTCCCGGACCTCGCTGGCCAACTCCCGCTTCAGTGTCTGGAAGTCCTCCCTGAGGGAGCTAAACAGTTCCTCCATAAAGGTCCTCGTGACGGGTGGTTCCCCCCCAGTCACGTCCGCCGAGGCCTGGGAGGTCCCCGGCGAAGGCTGTGTTCTGTCCCGCAGTTGCTGGGCCCTGCCAAGCATGTCCGGCAGGGTGCGGTCCCCCTTCTTCGAGCCTCCTCTTCCAGACATTGCAAGCACTACGGTCGGGCACTGGTCCAGCCGCCCCAGGGATGCCCAGCTGCTGGCAAGCACTCGACGTGGGTGTCCCCCCACAAGCAGGGTCGCTGCGTCACAGGTGACAAAATGGCGGTCCAGCCCGGTCACCGCCAGCCGCGGGTGCCCATCCGAGACAGGAATGGAAGCTACAGTGGGGGGCTCCTCATCAGCACATCCCCCAAAAAGTCAACCCGGCAGCAGCGGCGGTCACATACATCCGCCAGCAAGGGCTCCGACGAAGGCCAACACCACTGATCCCACGGGGACAAGATGGCGGCAGGGCGAGGCAGGGCAGAGCGACCAGGCCCGACGACACCACCGGGGCCCCCAAAACGCACAGCAATCAAATAGGTTCCACCGCCGGTTTCAGTCTGTCACACGCAGGGGCCCAGATGGTCCGACCCCAACAGAGAGTCCGCCGTACTTCGGCCAAGGGACAGGGGCCTACACCGTGCGAAGTGTCGCCGACAAAGGTCCGAGTGCCAAAGCACCCGTCCTAAGTCTTCCACACGGTCGGGTCCCCTCCCGCAGGGCTCCTTCACCCTCCGTCGAGCGACGGGCCAGATTCCCTCCAGATCGCAACTTTCAGCACCAGGCCCAGCCGAGGCGCCCGGACAGCACTCCGATGCGCTCCGCCTCTCAGGCCCTCCTTCGCTCCTCGAGCTCGATCGGACTTTTTGGGGGCTTCCCCCGAGGCGATCAGAACCAAAACGGCAACAACGTGCGCACCAGGTGCTCCGCCACGCTCCTCTTCCACGCTGAGCCTCAGCGGGGGGAGAAAAGCATAAGAAAAGGGCTCAAGCTTGGCCGGGCCGGAGGAGCTACGGGAGGAAGCGTCCGCTCACCCCGCCATCTTGGCCACGCCCCCCATAGTATTAATTTAGAGAGAGAACAGCAGGGCTGTGGGTCTGATTAGCAGTCCCACAGCCACATCTAAGTCGAAAACCAGTAAAGCAAAAGCAAAAAGTGGGGGTGAACATAGAAAGCAGACCCTACTCTCCTACACCCCCTTCCTGCTGCTGCTTCTCCTGTAACCGCCTATCCATGTCAGGAAAGACCACCGCCAGGACACGCTTCATTTGGTGGGTCAGGCGCCAGCGCCCGCGGTTCTTGCCCTCTGGTGAGTCCCCCAGCAGGACCCGGGCGATCCTCCTGGTCCAGCACCGGATATCCTGCCAGCGTTTCCTCACCTGGGCCAGGCGCCGACTGCGACCCTCCACCGACCTCAAGGCGCTGACGGCCCGCTTCCAAATCTCCCCCTTGGCGTAGGCGGCTACCTGTGAGGATGACAAAGTGAGACAACATCAATACACCTGCTCCATGTCACAGAGACACACATTAGAACAATTGGGCTTGTTTGAACAGGGCATAGTATGCAGCCAACTCATTGCACCTTTGTCATAGGGACATTCTGCTCTGGGGAAGGCCAAATGCACTACGTGGCATTTAAAGTACACAGGTGGCATGAGGGGTGCGACAGAATCAATGATCATGGCTCACACTGTGCATCACAAGCAACACCAGGATTATGGACAGCACCTCAAAGCAGTTACATGCCCCAGGCCACTGACGCAACCTCAGCGGAGTACACAGACACACACAGGCACAGGACAATCACCTGCCATTGGCAACTGCGGGTACAAACATCACTCTGCACATGTGCCACTTGACTGGGGGGAGTCACAGGTGTGGGGCTAGCTCAGCACGTCAGACACACAGCACGGCTCCCTGCTCACATCAGATGGGTAGGGCATATGCATCCTCCATGCAGCTGGGGTGCAACACTCCACATAGTCACTCACCCACATGACAGGGGACTTACACACACACACCAATGTCCAGGGGCCGTACACATCATTTGGACACTATCACCACAGGTACACTCAACTCACACACATCTGTGGGTACAGTCACCTGTCACACTGGGGGGACCACAGAATCACATCAGGACTATGGAAACAACATTCCCAAGAGGATTAGCCAGGCTGAATGTGGCATGCACCATGCAGTGATAGTCACAGTAAGCACAATGCAAGTGAGGAGTGCAGATATGAACCACATCAGGCTCTGCATGGGAGACATAAGGCATTCCCCCCCCTGGGACCCACCATGAACAACATTGCATGTCTGTCACACCTGGACACAATGCCAGAAGTGACACAAAAAAGGGGCACAGTCACAGCTAGTGGAGTCAGCACTCACCTGCTCCCCTGGTCTCCCATACAGACAGGGGTACTGTGGGAGGATGACGTCCAGCAACGCCTCATTGGGTGAAAGGCTGGGCCCTCTCCACAGACCTGGACATGGTGCCAGAGGAATCACGAGCAGCAGCAGTGGTGTGGAATGAAAGGTTGTGCAGGCAAGTGCTCTCTCATGGGTCCTGGCTGCCTTATATTTGCCTTGCTCGCCTGTTTCATTTACAGGAGTACAGAGTGATTGGTCAATCTCATTTGCATCCTACGTTTCCTCCAATCCCTTTAAACCTACCCCAGTGAGGGCCTTTGCATGGTTCAAAATTTGAGCATGATGTCAAGTCAACAACCACTTTGCAACATAGTATATTGTCTCCAACCGACTTTTGCAGGCCACCTGATGAAAAATTTTGAACTGGAAACTCGGTCTCCATGACAACCAGCATGCATTTAGGCCCTTATACTTGTCCCCTTTGTAATTTCACTATCCACACACAGGTACGGTGCGTTCCACACGTACCCCTAGGGCACGACTACTCCAGTGATACGGTCCGTACACGCGTGTGTAGGGCCCGTATCACTTTGGTAGTTGTTGGAGCCGGCCTCGTGGCGTGGTCCTGTTCCCCCTCGCTAAGCCGCACGAGGTCCCATGCACCTCGGGGCTCCTCCATTTTGGATTGTACGTGACTCTACGTAACCACTTACGTGACCCCGCTCCACCCGGCCTCGGTCCCAGCGAGGCCCGACATCAGGGCGCCAACCCCTGGCCCGGGGGATACCACGTGAACACCTCCCCACTCCCAGCGGAGGGCAGTATCAATGGGACCCCCAACCGTCCTTCCACACCTAGGTGCGATCGGCCCACAGCTCTCTTGGGCCTGGCGCCTCTCCTGCTGGGCGTCTGGCCGCTCCCGACCCGGCCTCTCCGCCCCCCCCCCGGGCGCAAGGGTCCGGACATCAAAGGGCTCCAGACCTATATCTGGGGCGACCCGGCAACAAGACGACAGTTGTATCCCGGAGTCCAGAGCCCTGCTGATCGGATCGCGGCTGACCCTACGGAGAAAGACTCATCCTGAAACTACACTCTGAGCCCTGCTGACGACGTCGCGGCTCCATCGTGCTTAAAAGACCTTCACGAACCTTTGGGGCCCTGCTGACGCTGTCGCGGCCCGACCTTGTTGAACTTACCATCAGAGCCCAGCTGACCTCGTCGCGGCTCGACCGAAGCGGACCTACCACCGGAGCCCTGCTGACTGTGTCGCGGCTCGACCCAAGCGGAACTACCACCCGAGGCCTGCAGACGCCGTCGCGGCTCTCCACGTCCGAGCTGCTTCGAGACCAGCACGCAAGGTCTGGCACAGAGCCTCCCCGTACCAGGCTGGTACTAAGACTGTCCCGCTACCCTACCCCCACAAAGACATTGAGACTCTTCTGGATCACTCGATCCCCCTGTAAATATATTGAATGTGCTACCATTGATAAAGTACCAAGATAAGCAACTGATACGGAGTCCTGTGTAGTGGTGTTACTGGGCCTAGTACGATCACAGGAGAAGGACCTCTCCTAGGAGGCTTCTCGGCGGCGCTCGGCTATAACTTTGTGGTAGGAAGGGGCCCGGAGTAGTCCCCCCGACTCCCCGGCGGTCCTCCCTCCAACATTTGGTAGCCAGCGACGGGATCCGAGCCAGACGCAATCGTACAGGCAAGTAACGCACCCACTACCTAACCAGACGGAAAGAAGGGAACCATGAACGGCCAAGAAGCAACCGTGGCCGCAAACTTCCAGCCGGAAAGGCTGGAAGAATACACCCACAAAGAACTGAAACAATTCTGCAAGGACAAAGGGATCCCAACCACAGAATTGGGCACCAAGGAAGAAATGCAGAAAGCCCTGAAAGCTTGGGCAGAATCCGAGACCACTCCACCCCGAGCCGAAGGGACCTCGGCCCAGGACGGAAACCTGCCACCGACCATGACCCCGACAGATGGGGGGCGAAGCATCCCGGAAGCCGGCCTATCCCACGAAGAAATGCAAGAACGGGAGAGGTCCGGACACACGAAATGGACCTCGCACGACTCCGGCTGGACGGTGAACTCCTGCTGGCGGAGAAGAAACTAGCCTTGGAGCAACTACGGCTGCAGGAGGAAATCGAAGAAAAGAAACGGCATCGAGAACTAGAAGAGAAACGACTAACCCTCGAGCACGAGAGGGGCCTCAAGGAACTCGAACTAAAATCCAAAACGGGGGAGACCAGCACCCCCGGGGCACGGGACGCTCTGCCACTGACCGAACCAAAGGTTCATATCCCCAAGGATGTCGTCAAGGAATACTACAAAAACGACGACATCCAGCAGTGGTTCCGAGCATACGAGGTAGCCATGACCTCCCATCGGGTACCCCGGAAGGATTGGGGTGCCGGCCTATGGGGGAGGTTCCTCAGCGAGGGCCAGGATACCCTGCTGCAACTCCCCGACGCGGTGATGACATCATACGACCACATGAAAGAAGCCCTACTCACACGCTACGGACTATCAGCCGAGATGTACCGACAGCGCTTCCGGGACTGTAAGAAGCTCCCCGGTACCACATGGGCCGAATACGTGGACTTCTTCAGCCGGGCCTTTGAAGGGTGGATAAAAGGGAGCAAGGTCACCTCGTACAACGAACTGTTCGACCTCATTGTCTGGGAGCACCTCGCCAACAACTGCATTGTGGAACTAAGGCAATACCTCCTGGACAGTAAGCTGACCGAGCCCCGGAAGCTCGCCGCCGAAGCCGACCGATGGGTCAACACCCGGTCCCCCGGAACCCCGTGGGGGACTACCAACGGAGTACCACGGGACCTCCTCGCCAGCGGGGCGGAGGAGGGGGGTCCCACCGCAGTCGAGAATTCCCGGCCGGGCCGCCCAGAAGCCCGCCACGAGGCCAAGCCGCCAACCACACGTCCCGGACCATGGTCCGAAGAGGGACCCCCATCGCCAGGCCTGGACCCCGACCAACAGTGACCTGCTTCGGCTGCCAACAGACGGGCCACTATGCGAGCGACCCGGCCTGCCCCGTGAACCGACGGAACGGGACCGCTGGGCCCCCTCCCCGACAAATAGCCACCGCAGCCCTGGGGGAAGGAGAGGAAGAGGAGGAAAACCGCGAGGACGGGTCCCCCGAGTGGGAACCAGCTGCTATGTCCCTCGTATGCCTGGGCCCCCGAGAAATAGTGCCCCGAGCTGCCATCCCAAGCAACACCCAGAAGTACCAGCAGTGGGTCACCATCAATGGACAACGGGCCGAAGTCCTCCGGGACACTGGGGCCAGTGTGACCGCTGTCCGCTGCCACCTGGTGACCCCAGAACAAATCCTGCCGCATGTCCTATGCCCTGTCTGGGCCGCGGACAACACCGAAAGCATGTGCCGGATGGCCAGGATCCCCTTCGAGTGGGGAGGAGTGTCAGGCACTCTAAAAGTAACTGTCCGTGACGACGCCCCGGTGGACTGCCTCCTGGGGAACGACCTAGAGAGCTCCCCCTGGGCCCAGGTGGAGCGCCGAGAGCATCTGGGGATGCTAGGGCTGCCCGAGTGGGCCTGCGCCACCACCCGGTTCATGACCGCCCAACCAGCCGCTGCCGCGGCCCCCGACGAGCCTACGGGTCAAGAACTGCCACCCTCATCCGGCACGGAGGAACCGGACGATGAGGCCGGACCCTCCAAACTTTCCCCCGATGAGGCCGCCTCCCTCAGCGAGATCCCCGAGCTGGCCCAGTGGCGTCACGACGGGGGCCCCACCCGCGAACAATTCCAGCAAGAGCAGAAGGCCTGCCCGTCCCTCGAGGGGGCCCGACAGCAAGCGGCCGCCCAGGCCTCGGGGGACCCCACGGGAACCCACTGGATCTATTGGGACAATGACTTATTGTATAGCGAGCAGAAAGTCGCCGAACTGGGAGCCGGCCGAGTGTTGGTGGTTCCCCTCCGATTCCGAGAGTTCCTCCTGAACCTGGCGCATGACGTGCCCCTCGCCGGACACCTCGGGCGAGACAAAACTTACAGCCGCCTAGTGAACCATTTCTATTGGCCCCGAATGCGGAGAGACGTGGACCACCACTGCCGGTCCTGCCCGACCTGCCAAGCTAGCGGAAAGACTGGGGGTCGAGTCAAGGCCCCCCTCCAACCGTTTCCGGCCGTCCACACCCCATTCGAACGAGTAGGGATCAACATCGTGGGGCCCCTCGACCCCCGAACCGCCCTGGGACACCGCTTCATCCTGGTACTGGTCGACCACGCCACCCGATACCCCGAGGCCATCCCACTCCGCACTGTGACAGCTCCAGTGGTGGGCCGGGCCCTGATGGGCATCTTCTCCAGGGTGGGGTTCCCCCGAGAAGTGGTGAGCGACAGGGGTACGAACTTTATTTCGAAGTACATGAGATCCCTCTGGCAACAATGTGGGGTCACCTATAAATTCACTACCCCTTACCACCCCCAGGGGAACGGACTGGTCGAGCAGTTCAACAGAACCTTGAAGGGGATGATCAAGGGCCTGGAAGAGCCCCTGAGGAGGAGATGGGACGTCCTGCTGCCCTGCCTCCTGTTCGCCTATCGAGAGGTACCACAGAAATCCCTGGGCTTCAGCCCCTTCGAACTATTGTATGGGCACCCCGTCCGAGGGCCCCTCAGCCTGGTCAAGGAGGGCTGGGAGGCGAACGTCCGAGATGCCCCCCCCGACGTCTGCCGGTACCTCCTGACCCTGCGGAACCAGACTCGGAAGTTCCGGGCCCTGGCAGAAGCCAACCTCAAAGCCAGCCAAGAAGACATGAAACGCTGGTATGACGAAAATGCCTCGACCATCGAGTTCGAGCCGGGCCAGCAAGTCTGGGTCATGTCGCCCGTGGACCCTTGCGCCCTGCAGCACAAGTGGACCGGGCCCTTCAAGGTGGTCGAGAGGAAGAGCCCCGTCACCTACCTGGTCGGCATGGAGTCCCCGAGGAACCCCCTCCGGGTCCTACACGCCAACCGGCTCAAGCCCCACTTTGCCCGAACTGAACTAAGCCTGCTGCTGGCTACCGACGATGGGGGCGAAAGCGACTCCGAGCCCCTACCAGACCTCCTGGGGTCCTCGGGCCAAGACGGCTCCTTGGAGGGCGTCCACCTCTCCGCCACCCTGACACCAGAACAGCGCCATGACTATCGGAAGCTGCTGCAACCCTTCGCTGCCCTCTTCTCTCTCACGCCCGGGGTGACCCCTGGTGCGTCCACGACGTGGACACCGGGGACAGCCCCCCTGTGCGACACCGCGCCTACAGAGTACCAGACCGAGTCCGAGCCTGCATACAGACCGAGGTCTCCAAGATGCTCGCCCTCGGAGTCATCGAGCCATCCGACAGCCCGTGGGCCAGCCCTGTGGTCTTGGTGCCGAAGGCCGCCGCCCCCGGCACCCCCCCGGAACTCAGATTTTGTGTAGACTACCGGGGCCTGAACACAGTCACCAAGACCGATGCCCACCCCCTGCCACGGGCAGACGAGCTGATCGATCGCTTAGGGGCCGCCCGCTACCTAAGCACCTTTGATCTCACCGCTGGGTACTGGCAGATCAAGCTCACCCCGGGCGCCCAGGAACGATCCGCTTTTTCCACCCCCGATGGGCACTACCACTTTCGGGTGATGCCCTTCGGTATGAAGAACGCCCCAGCGACCTTCCAGAGGCTGGTGAACAAGGTCCTGGCGGGGCTAGAAGCTTTCAGCGCGGCCTACCTCGACGACATTGCCGTCTTCAGCAACCACTGGGCCGCGCACCTAGGACACCTCGGAGAAGTCCTGGCCGCTCTCCAAAGGGCCGGGCTCACGATTAAGGCCAGCAAGTGCCAGATCAGTCAAGGATCTGTGACCTATCTGGGCCACCAGGTGGGGAGTGGCCAGGTGGCGCCCCTCCAGTTAAAGGTCGATGCCATCCAGGCGTGGGAGCCCCCCGTGACCCAAACCGCTGTCCGGGCCTTCTTAGGCCTCACCGGCTACTACCGGCGATTTATTAAGGATTATGGCAGTATTGTGGGGCCCCTCACAGAGCTCACTTCCAAGAAACAGCCCAAAGCGGTGCACTGGACGCCCCGCTGTCAGACCGCTTTTGAAGCCCTCAAGGCGGCCATGTGTGCTGCCCCTGTGCTACAGGCCCCTGACTACAGTAAGGAATTTGTGGTTCAGACCGATGCCTCGGAGTACGGGGTTGGGGCGGTCCTCTCCCAGATCGACACCGAGGGCCACGACCGACCTGTGGCCTTCATCAGCCGCCGACTGCTGCCACGAGAACAGAGGTGGAGCACCATTGAGCGGGAAGCCTTCGCCGTGGTATGGGCTCTCAAAAAGCTCCGGCCCTACCTTTTCGGCACCCACTTCAGAGTCCAAACTGACCACCGGCCCTTGCGGTGGCTAATGCAAATGCGGGGCGAGAACCCCAAGTTGTTGCGATGGTCCATCTCGCTGCAAGGGATGGACTTCACCGTGGAGCACCGGCCCGGCAACGACCACGCCAATGCCGACGGCCTGTCCAGATTCTTCTGCCTCGGCGAGGAGAACCCCCAAGGAGATGGGTGACTCTCCCTGCCTTCAGCTGGGGGGGACGCGTGTTGGAGCCGGCCTCGTGGCGTGGTCCTGTTCCCCCTCGCTAAGCCGCACGAGGTCCCATGCACCTCGGGGCTCCTCCATTTTGGATTGTACGTGACTCTACGTAACCACTTACGTGACCCCGCTCCACCCGGCCTCGGTCCCAGCGAGGCCCGACATCAGGGTGCCAACCCCTGGCCCGGGGGATACCACGTGAACACCTCCCCACTCCCGGCGGAGGGCAGTATCGATGGGACCCCCAACCGTCCTTCCACACCTAGGTGCAATCGGCCCACAGCTCTCTTGGGCCTGGCGCTTCTCCTGCTGGGCGTCTGGCCGCTCCCGACCCGGCCTCTCCGCCCCCCCGGGCGCAAGGGTCCAGACATCAAAGGGCTCCAGACCTATATCTGGGGCGACCCGGCAACAAGACGACAGTTGTATCCCGGAGTCCAGAGCCCTGCTGATCGGATCGCGGCTGACCCTACGGAGAAAGACTCATCCTGAAACTACACTCTGAGCCCTGCTGACGACGTCGCGGATCCATTGTGCTTAAAAGACCTTCACGAACCTTTGGGGCCCTGCTGACGCTGTCGCGGCCCGACCTTGTTGAACTTACCATCAGAGCCCAGCTGACCTCGTCGCGGCTCGACCGAAGCGGACCTACCACCGGAGCCCTGCTGACTGTGTCGTGGCTCGACCCAAGCGGAACTACCACCCGAGCCCTGCAGACGCCGTCGCGGCTCTCCACGTCCGAGCTGCTTCGAGACCAGCACGCAAGGTCTGGCACAGAGCCTCCCCGTACCAGGCTGGTACTAAGACTGTCCCGCTACCCTACCCCCACAAAGACATTGAGACTCTTCTGGATCACTCGATCCCCCTGTAAATATATTGAATGTGCTACCATTGATAAAGTACCAAGATAAGCAACTGATACGGAGTCCTGTGTAGTGGTGTTACTGGGCCTAGTACGATCACAGGAGAAGGACCTCTCCTAGGAGGCTTCTCGGCGGCGCTCGGCTATAACTTTGTGGTAGGAAGGGGCCCGGAGTAGTCCCCCCGACTCCCCGGCGGTCCTCCCTCCAACATTAGTGTTGCCGTAGGCGTACGCCATTGTGATACGGGCCGTACACGTGTGTGTAGGGCCCGTATCCCTATGGCGTACGCCTACGCCAACACTACCCTAGTGCTACGGGCCGTACCCGTGCGGGTACGGCCCGTAGCACTATGATAGTGTTGGCGTAGGCGTACGCCATTGTGATACGGGCCGTACACGCGTGTGTAGGGCCCGTAATTCTATGGCGTACGCCTACGCCAACACTACCATAGTGCTACGGGCCCTACACACGCGGGTACGGCCCGTAGCACTATGGTAGTGTTGCTGTAGGCGTACGCCATTGTGATACGGGCCGTACATGCGTGTGTAGGGCCCGTATCTCTATGGCGTACACCTACGTCAACACTACCCTACTGCTACGGGCCGTACCCGCGTGTGTAGGGCCCGTAGCACTATGGTAGTGTTGCCGTAGGCGTACGCCATAGTGCTACGGGCCGTACATACGTGGGTACGAGCCGTATCTCTATGGCGTACGCCTACGCCTACGCCAACACTACCCTAGTGCTACGGGCGTACCCGCGTGTGTAGGGCCCGTAGCACTATGGTAGTGTTGCCGTAGGCGTACGCCATAGAGATAAGGGCCATACATACGTGGGTATGAGCCGTATCTCTATGGCGTACGCCTACGCCAACACTACCCTAGTGCTACGGGCCGTACCCGCGTGTGTAGGGCCCGTAGCACTATAGTAGTGTTGCCGTAGGCGTACGCCATAGTGCTACGGGCCGTACATACGCGGGTACGAGCCGTATCTCTATGGGGTACGCCTACGCCAACACTACCATGGGGATAGGACCAGTGTGTACACGTACGTGTGTACGGTCCTTGCACACACGCGTACTCCTACCCAAACCCCATATTGTGATACGACCGTACACACGCCCTCAGAGCGTGTGTACGGTGCGTTTCACAGCTTACACTGGTGATAGGAGGCGCACAGGAAAGGAATGGAGGTGTATGACTCGCACAAGGATGGACATCAAGTCATTGTCAGTGCAGTGCATCATGTGTAGGGCCTAGGTGTGTCAGGCAGTGAGCTGGCAGATGTCTCCTCATGTTTTAACCCAATAGTTGTGTGATGACCTTTGCACACATTTCATGTGTGATGGGGCACCATGTGGCGCACTTCCCCTTCACACCTTTTACATGTGTGCATGTATTTCAAACTTGTCAAGCACTGCATCACTGCCATGGCACAGTCCCCAACACCCGCAAATGTCCCCTGATTCCAGGTACACGGATGATGACACCTTACATCTCACTACCAGCATGCCACGATGTGACTATGTCATGTGTGTGTCATGTGTTCCCATGATCTTGCTGTTGGTGTTCCGTCAACGGCATCTGCTGTAGCTGCATCCAACATGTGTCTGTGTGTAGATGCCCATGTCACACTATTACGCACACCAGTGACGTGTGTCTGTATGCATCTAACAGGGACTTGCGAGCTTAGGACATATCTGCGTAGTCTCAATGTCTGTGTGATCATATTTGACATGTACCCCTTCATGGCAAGGTGTGTGGTCTGTCCTTTTTCCATGACATGTGACCTGTGCGTCTAGCTTGTCGGCAGCTGTCTGTATGAGATGACATCCTTCAAATGCACATATGTGGATGTATGTCACTCCTGTAATGTGTCTGGCTGTTCACTCACTCTGGCCCACAGCTACTTTCATGGCATGTCATGTAGACCTTGACAATCCATGTTTGTAGCTGGCTCTTAGTAGGAGTATCACCTGGCTGGCATACGTGTGCAGGATGTATTGCACAGACCAGACTCTGTATGTGGCATATGTGTATTAGCTGTTGAACATGTGCTCAGTTCATTGACATTGGTGTAGTAATGTACTCAATCTTCGTTAGTCCTTCCAATTTTCTGCAGGGCACTGCCTCTCCCCCGACCAATGCCAGACTTGGCTGCCATGAGGGAACGTGACTGCATACGCCGCTACAGATTCCCCCAACGGTTAATTGTGGACCTGACAAACAGGCTGGCACCACACCTCCAACCGCGACACTGTTATCCGACTGCGCTGACCCCCAAGATGAAGGTGATGTCAGCCCTACATTTCTTTGCCACCGGTACCTTTCAATTGAACATAGCTGATGTGGGTGGCATGTCTCAGACCATGTTCAGCCGTGTCCTGCATGATGTTTTAGAAGCCATGTTGGAGCACCTGGATGAATTGATCCATTTTCCAACTCGTGAGCAGTTGACAGGTATCAAGGGTGAGTTCTATGCCCTGGGAGGGATGCCCCATGTAATTGGGTCCATTGATGGGACACATGTGGTTTTGGTACCACCACAGGCACAGGAGGTAGCCTTCCGTAACCGTAAACATTATCACTCCATTAATGCCCTTGTGGTGTGTCTTGCTAACATGGTGATTTCCCATGTCTGTGCACGTTTTCCAGGGTCAGCACACGATGCCTAAATCATGAGGCGTAGCAGGGTGCCAGAAATGATGCTGCAGCTGCACAACGAACGAGCATGTCTTGTTGGTGAGTAGACTCTGTTTGTCCAGTATTCTGCGGTATCTTAGTATGTGACGGCATCTCCTAACCCACTTCTTTACATGATGTTTCCATATAGGGGACTCTGGCTATCCCAACATGCCATGGCTGGTGACGCCTCTCCGCAACCCGAGAACAGCTGCAGATCACCGTTACAACAACGCCCATGGACAGACCAGGTGAGTGATTGAGAGGACGTTTGGCCTCCTGAAGAGCCGATTCTGGTGCCTCCACAAGACCGGCGGGTCCCTCCCATATGCACCGGTGAAGGTCTGCAAAATCTTCCTCGTGTGCTGCATGCTGCACAACATGGCAGTGGAGAAAGCTGTGCCACTCATCCTGGATCCCGATGAGCAGGAACATCCACCCGTGGAGGATGACAGCCTTGGTCAAGAGGCAAGTGAGGAGGAGGAGGAGGACATCCGGAGTCAGCTCATACGCAACTTCTTCCCATAATGGTGAGTCCCTGGGTCTGAGTTTGCACGCTTTGAGCCTTGTGTGGCATGTGTTGCAATGTGTGTGTCCAGCTGACTGTATGCTAAGTGACTTTGAGGTGTGTGCTGATGTGTCACTCGAGTGCTGATGTCATTCCACGCATTTTAGCTGACACACTCAATTGACAACTGGCATGGTGTCAACCTTATTCATGTAGAGTACATGACCATGCATGCGGATGACTATGTTTTTCCTGACTTCTTGTGTGTCTCTCATCCCCAGGTAGTTGCGCTGCTGAATGCTCGTGGCATCGTTGTGCTCCTGCTATTCCTCATGAGTAATGCAACGTGTGCTGAATCAGCGTTACATGCACGGACATGGTGAAAATTCTCCTTTGGGTAAGGATTGCAGCAAGGCTTTTTGGGTGTGGTAGTTGTTTGTAATGTGTGGGCACTGCTCCTGTGCAGGTTATGTTACTATGCATACATGTCGACTCACCATGGGGCACATGACATGTGGCATGACTCACATGAATTGATAGTCACACTTCGTGACAGTCATCTGTTATGGGATTGTGGTTTGTGATGAAGGCATCAATGTGTGTACAACTTCCCTCTGAAACATACGGGAGGCTACGGGTTGACATATTGCGGGACATCCCCATATGATGCTCAATGGGGAATTGCAGCCTCTCCGTGTGCAGCAGGGGATGTTTGGCTCAACCCCTTCACTTGTGTGCCAGTACAATGGATTTACAGCATCTATGGTGCAAAGGGGGTGTCCGGTGTAGGTCCCACATGTTAATCCAATAGACCTGTGAGTCTGTTAATGTTGATGCTTTTGCATAGGTGTGAGCCTGAGTAATAAAGGTGTTCCTCAGCCTCCAAGGTGCCTCATCTCTGTCAATGCAGGTCTCTTGCCACTGTGCATGCAGCATCTCTGGCATGGTTGTCAAGGATTGTGCATATGAGTCTATGTGTAGATTAGCAACCTGCATGCTGTTCTTCATGTATTTGATTCTCTATTGTGCATGATGTCCATGGCTGTGTATGTGTTTTGGCATGTTAGTCCCCCCCACGGGCCATCAACACCTTCTGGGGTGTGTTTCCTGTGCGCAGCTCGGCCTTCAGTTTCATGATCCGGTGTCAGTCATCTTTGGTGATTGTGCATCCTTTGTCTCTGGGTGTGCCATTGCAAACCGGTAACTCCTTCCTTGACATACACCTGTTGCAATAGTCCTTTCTGACATCCTAGTCTTTGTGTGGATATTGTGGCATAATTCCCAGGACATGCCTCCTGCTGATGCAGCCACTGCAGCAAGGGCACACGTAGTTTCCAGATTTGGCAACACACACACATCAAAGGTGCTCCTCCCTTCCTCCCTCAACACATTCATTTGGCTGTCTTCGGCTTGTCTGTGCCACAGTTGCGGCCACTCGGTACCAAAGGCTGGACCGTCTGCACATGCAACGTGCACATTGCACGACCCTCAGGTCCTTGCATGACCCACATCACACTACAGTGTGATGTTGCAGCCACCCTCCAAGCAAGGTCCAGCCACACATCTCCCGCCTGCTCTCAGGCATGCACTGAGCGCACACACAACACCTTTGCATGATGAGTGTGCAACTCTGACTGCCTACACAGCGCTGCCACGCCTTCCAGGACCTGTCACACCCACCAGGTCATGTCCCTCCTACTCCCCACCGGATCTGTACCCCTGCAAGGCCATGGGAGTGGGACACAAGGCTTCGGCATGTAGTAGCTTTCGTCGTGAGGCACATGGCACAGGTATCATCTGTCAGCGTGTCAATCTACAATGTGTCCAGGACCCCCCTATCCACCAGCACATGCGCACACGACCTCATCATCAACTCGTATGCCATTGACAGCCAGGCGCTCCTCACCCTCACCAAGGACGCAGACATATCCAGTTCCAATATTCAAGATTGCATGGGATCCATAGATGAATGGCAGAACAGCAGCCACCTGAGGCTGGACTTGTACAGGACTGAGGTCAACATCTGAGGATTGTCCCCTTACAGCTGGCTCAACTGCTTGTGTCCCACCCATAGAAGCCCCGCACAGGCACCCAGTGTCCACGCACACAAGATGTTGTGCATCATGGATTGCTTGCTCTAATTTGCCATGGTAATCACCAGCATCTGTACCTCACACTGCAACACCCTCAGCATTATGCACATGATCCCCAGATAGATCCACTCCAAGGTAAGACGGACCATCCCCCAGGTCCACGACAACATCTGTGTCAAATACTGCCCTGCCCTCTACGGAGCAGCCACATCCAAAATCCAGGGACACTTGTCCACATCCAGGCTGCATCTGCACACCTCAGCGTCAACATCCCGCGCCCCAGCCACATCACCGTCCAGCAGAGATAGCTGCAATGGATCACTGTGTGCTGCAGAATGACCTTCAGACTCCTCACCCACACTCAGGAGGCAGTCCACAACCCCAGACCCCAAACCAACCTTGGACGTCTGTCATCCGAGACCCCGTTGGGCCAACTCCGTGCATCCAACCTTGCCCTGGCCACCATTCTTCACATCCACCGAACTCCAGCATGCAGGACATAGTTCTCCCACCTGGGAAAACATACCTGGGACTCCCTCCCCGGGAACATCCACATGAGCCATGACCTCTACGCCTTAATGATACTCTTCCAAATTGGTCTCTCCGCACAGTATTGCAAGCCCCCCCTCAGCAGCTTGAGGCCATCATGGGTGAGTATTGTGCTCCATGTCTGTATTGGATGATACATTGAGACCCATGTGTGTCCTGTTCCAGACTCAGATCCCTGGGTATGGATGGCTGGAGTTAGTTCAACACTCAGGCATAGTTTGACATTTCCCCACACGTAGGTTGTGTACTCATGCAAAATGACTGCAACATCTAATTAAAGTAATTTAGTTTTATTCTCGGTGGGGTGAGTGTTTAGTGTTAAAAAATAGGTGCTATACAGAGTGCATAGAATCCAAAGTTCACAGGGGGAGATGGGATCCTTGGCATTTGAAGTCATCAGAATCCAGACCACAGTGTTTGTCATCATTGGTCAGACTGTGACCAGCAAGTCCATGTGGCAGAGAATGTCAGTGAATGAGGTGCTGCTGTTGCACATGAGGGCCAGGTGACCTGGGAGATGTGGATGGTCCGCTCCTCTCACGGTCTTTTCCGTGGATGACCCACCTTCCTCGCGGGACCCTCAGATGCAGGCCTTGACGATGCTTGTGATGCCCCGTCGGACGAATCCTCCTCCTCCTCCCTCCCTGTGGCTGGTGGTGGTCTTCGCTTGGTGGCACAGGGAGGGTTGCCCATGTTGTCGGCGATCCGACGGAGTGAACGGCTCATGTCCGTTTGCACCGCCAGAAGCTCAGCCAGTCTTGCCTCCATCCGTCCTTGGTGTTGTTGTTGACTGGCATGTTGCTTGGCCTGCAGGTTCTTCATCTCATCGAGGGTCCCCTTGATGTCTGTGAGGCTCGACACAACCTGGTTGATGCCCCTGGTGTCACGCCGGTATGTGTCCAGGATGTGGCGCATCTGTGTCATACCGGTTCCCTCAGCTGGCTGGTCAGGTTCTCGCCTCCGCCTGCCTCCACTCCCACCACCCCTGCCCACACGAGCCTGGCCTGCCGTTGTGGGCACATCAGGTCTACGGGACCCCTGAGGGATGGCATTAGCGTGGTCGTCTGCCTCCTCCTGGGTGCCCGGAGAACCTTGTCCCTCCTGGTCAGACTGGCTGTGTTGTTCAGTGCGAGCAGGGCCCCTGGGTGTCTCCTGGGATGTGGCAGGGGTGGGGGTTGGCACAGATGTACCTGATGCAGGTGCTGCAGGAGCTTTGGCACCAGAGGGGCCAGGTTGGTCGGGGTCATCCACGGAGTGGTGAGAGTCGTCGCTGCCAGTGGGATAATCTTCACGCTGAGCCTGGGACTGTGTTTGTTCCCCCCCATTGTTGGGGGGAGGTCGATGACGTTGCCCTGTGTGTGAGAGAGAGACAATGTTAATGCTGTTTCATGCCACATCCATGTTTCATACATATTCAAGTAGTCACAGTTCCTCCAGGTGGTTGGATGTGCCTAGCATTCCTCTCAATGTACACTTGGGGATGGGTATGTTGCGGGGGACAGATTGGTATGTGCTCCTCAGTGTTTGCCAGTAGATTTTTGGCTTGGATGCTTCTTTAGCTATGGATTGGTCTTGTTGTGTCACATGTCCATTGTGAGAGTGGGTAAATCCGTTGCCTGCCCCGGGGGTGTGTGCTTGTGTGAGGGGGGTGTGTGACCAGGCTTGCTGTTGTGTGTAGTGTGATTTGTGATTGGGTCTCCCAGGTGATGTGTCTGTCCCCTCATGGTGCATGCTGGCATGACAGTGTGTGTGAGTTCCTGTGCTGGGTATGTGAGCTAGTGGAGTTGTTGTTTGAGTGTACAGTGGTCACAGGAGGGCCTTGTGCTGCCTACAGCAGGGCCAAGTGTCAGCTACCTTGTCATTACTTTGCCAGTCCCTGTGCATTGGGCATGGTGCATGGGTATGTGCCTAGGCCATATGGGCTGTGGGCATTGGTGTCTGGTTCTGAGTTGCACAATGTGTTGTGTGAGCCCCACCCTCCCAGCATCCCGGACATCCAGTCTTGGGTTTGTGGTTGGTGTGGCCTGGGACATGGCATTGCCTTTATTTGTGAATGGGGCATGGAGGCGTTAGTGGCATGAGCATGGTTTTTAGGGTGTGGTTGTGTGCGGTGAGGGCTTGGGGGTAGGTGAGTCATTTGTTGTAGTTGGGGTGTGGATGCCATTCCCCCATGTTACGTGAGTTGTTTGTGTACTCACCAGGCTCTGCGACTCCTTCGACTCCGTGTACTCCCACCGGCGGAAGCGTGGCCATCACCTTCTCCTCCCAGGGATGGTAATGTACGGGTCTGCGGGTCAGCCCGCCTCCAGTGATGTTACTCTGGGCGTATTCCTCGTTCATTTTCCTCTTGACTGCCCTGCGCAGATCGTACCACCTGGATTGGCATTCATGCCTGGTCCTTCGGATGGGCGCAACAGCATTCACCTTATCGACGATCCTCTGCCACAGGCTGGTTTTTTCGGGCTATGCTGGTCTGTCTGACCAATGTTCCAAACAGCTGTGGCTTGACTCTGATGACTTCGTTGACAAGGAGCTCCAGCTCCGCCGTTGTGAACTTTGGATTCTTGTCAGTGGGCATGGTGTGGGGTGTGGGTGTGGATGGTTGTGGGTGTGTGGGTGTGAATGTGATGGTGTGTGTGTGAAGGTGAAGAGGGGGTGTTTGTGAAGGAGGTTGTGTGAAGGTGTGTAAGTGAAGGTGTAGTTAAGCTGTGAGTAAGGTGCAGTTGTTTGTCTGTGGTGTCTGTGAGCAGTGGGTCTGTTGCAATGGCTCATGGGTTGTGTGTGTGGGCCCTTTTTATTGGTCCATTTGTGAGTGTGGCTGTGTTTGAATTTGTGGTGGGTGTGTTATAAGAGGTGGTTGTGATTTGGTCCTCTGTTTGCCTGTTTGGATGTGGCAGGTCAGTCATAGAGATGTATTTTGTCATGTTGACGTGTTTTGTGGTGTTGTGCGAGTCGAATTGACCCTCCTTGTGCTGTTTTACAGTGTCCTGGTTCTGTACGACTCTTTTTCGCGTAGGTACGGTCCGTACATACGCGATGCTGGGTGAGGGTGCTGGGGTACGGTGTTGGGGTACGGTGCGTACAGGTGCGGGGCTGTGCTACGGTGTTGAGGTGCGGCGCGTACAGGTGCGGGCTGTGCTACGGTGTTGGGGTGCAGTACGTACAGGTGCGGGCTGTGCTACGGTGTCGGGGTGCGGCACGTACAGGTGCGGGCTGTGCTACGGTGTTGGGGTATGGTGTGTACAGGTATGGGGCTGGGCTACGGTGTTGGGGTATGGTGCGTACAGGTGCGGCGCTGTGCTACGGTGTTGGGGTACGGTGCGTACAGGTACGAGGCTGGGCTACGGTTTTGGGGTACGGTGCGTACAGGTACGGGCTGTGCTATGGTGTTGGGGTACGGTGCGTACAGATACGGGGCTGGGCTACGGTGTTGGGGTACGGTGCGTACAGGTGCGGGCTGTGCTACGATGTTGGGGTACGGTGCGGAGGGGGATACGGTGCTGACATACGGGGGTACGGTGCCGACATGTGCAGGGTGAGGGGGGCTGTACGACTCGTATTCGGGCACAAGTTTACCCGTGTATATGTAGGCTACAGCGTTCGCTCCGTACGGGGCCTTTTACATGCGGTTGTGTATTCGGACGGGCGGTACGGATCGTACTTGCGCGCTCGGACTTCTGTTTTACGATTTGCACGTAAAAATGTCCGGCTCCCTATCGGACACTTTTCCCGACGCTATTCGGACGTAAAAATGTACGGCTCCCTCTCGGACCATTTTCCCGACGCAACTCGTATGTATTTTTCACGTACGAATTGTACTTCGCAGTTTGTATGGTACTTGTACGATTCGTATGTAAAAAAATACGGATACGAGTCGGACGGTAAATTTTTTTAACGGATCAGAATCGGCACAATATCTATTTACATATGTCTGCTTTCAAAAAAGTTATTAAGCTAATAATGTTCATATATATATATATATATATATATATATATATATAATGGCTCCAACTGCACCTCAAACCAGCACACTCTCGGACGGGTGCTTTGTAACGCGGAGGTGCATCCACGTTTGAAATGCTCGCTCACTCCTTTCTCCCTTCTGGCATAAGGAAAGCACTCACAGGGGTTTTCTTTCAAGTTTCTTTTTAATTTTAATTCATCCGCTTTGAAACATGATGCGTTTCGGCTGACGCCTAAGTCTAATGTTTAGTCTAACATTAGACTAAGGCGTCAGCCGAAACGCGTCATGTTTCAAAGCGGATGAATTAAAATTAAAAAGAAACTCGAAAGAAAACCCCTGTGAGTGCTTTCCTTATGCCAGAAGGGAGAAAGGAGTGAGCGAGCATATATAAATATATATATATATATATGTATATATAAACTTAGTGCAACAGTTAGGGTCACCGGACCGCTGGACTTTCACGGATCCTAGTGTTGTTTGGTCACAATCACATCTTATCCGACCTAGAGGTAGTTTTGAATTTGATCATTCACAGCATATTGGTTGTTGCTCATTTGGCTGGCACTGTTGGCAGGGATTGGCAGTGCCAGTGGGTCTGGCTTGTTTTAAGCATGTGTTTATTTTTTGTGATGTGTCTAGATATGATGGTGAAGGGTTCACAGCGCGCGCTCGGGTGCTGCTTGCTGCTTTGATTTGCTTGCAGGAAGGTTTCACTCATTTGGCAGTGGGGTGTCACTCACACACACTGGGGACACTGAAGTCTCACACATGGGCAGTCTGGAGGCTTGGCAGCTATGCACCCACATGGCATCACTGGTATTTTTTGTGCTTTGTGATGGTGTGGGAATGTGGAGGGCAAGTGGGACGTACACACACACACACACACCATCCTGCTGGGGCTTTTTTCCTCCACTTAAAGAGCTTTTTTTAGGGGTTCCAGGAGCAGCAATGATGAAGGACACTACAGGGAGGGGAAACACTGGAAAAATTCCAAATACTTGGTTCAGGGTGAGAAAGTGGGCGTTTAAGGACGTCATGTCGGGCAGAGTTAAGACAAGGATGGAGACTGCAAATTTTGCCAAGGTGCGCCTTGGAAGGGCCACGGTGTTCAGCAACCCTTCACAGATGGGACGGGAACCGGGCTGCCTCAGTGATGCTGCACTGCATATTGATTGTAGTACCTTCATATGCTTCATCCCGGTTGTTTTCAGGGAGAAGGAAGGAAGCATTTCCAGGGACGGGCTTGCATTTCCCTCACCCGCCAAGGAAGATGTGGGTTGGTGGGGAGCCGTGGGCAACAGCCAGTGGGTCGGGGGAGCCACGGGTCGAAAAAGTTTGGGAACCAGTCATATACCATTAACCTAAAATCTTTAAAATACAAACCATTATAATTAAATTAAAAAACTAAACATCTTAAAATTCTTTAAATGTAGCAAAAAATATTTTACACATTAAAAATATTAATAATTTAAAATATTATAATTTTAAAGAAACAAAAACATAATAATATAAACTATAACAGCATAAAATAAATGATAAAATACAAAATGTAATAGATATACTGTTCCCACTACAATTTATACCAAACTACACAAACTATTAAAATTAATATATAAAAATTGTACTGCTCTCAGGTCACACAACACAAAAATAATAAAACTGGTCAAAATTTACAAATCTCCTTCCAATAAATGCAACAGTAGTAAAAGTGTTGGATTGAGGATAGGTAATATTTACTGTACACTTTCAAGCCAATACAACAGTAGCAAAGGGGTCAAATTTACTTTTCCCGCTCCAATCACTACAACAGTAGGGAAAGTGTTGGATTGCGGAAGGGTAAAATTTACCATTCCCACTCCAATACGTGCAACAGCAGGAAAAGTGTAGGATAGCAGAGGGGTCAAATTTGGTATTAGCACTCCAGTCAGTACAACAGTAGGGAAAGTGTTTGATTGCAGAGGGGTAAAATGTACTATTCCCACTCCAGTCTGTTAACATTAAAAACAAACATAATATCTTCAAAAACAAAAAATTATTTTAAAAACAAAGTAAATGAGAAAATATATAAATATGTTGAAAAATAAAATATATTTAATATTTAAAAAAACAAAAATAAAAACATCAAAATCTTAAATGAATATCACAAATACCTACAAATATCATAGATAAAATACAAAAATAATTTTCACACAAATAAATATTTTTATTTAGAAATTATTTATTAACAAAAACATTAATTATTACATACATTAAGGGGCTCATTACAATGTCAGATGGAAAGCCTCCTCCTGACATTCGGAAGCTTTCCAACGACTCGGTCGGTTTACAGTCCGACCGCATGATTGCGATGTTTGAGGTCGGAACATAAACTGACCGGTCATTCCGACTCGGTTCTGACCGACTCACGGAGTATTTGTGTTAGTCAGCGCTGCATCGTACACCACTATGGACAGCTTTTCAGCCGTTGAGATTACAATGTCGATTTCCAACAGCCTTTCCGCGTCAGCTTGTCCGACATGGAAAGACAGTCAAAAAGTGACTTTGGGGGCCCCTGGCAGGGCCCCCTAGATCCCCCGGCCTATGTGGGATGGCCGAGGGGGTACCAAAGGGTTCCACCTGAATAACCCTGGCTGTGTTGCAGGCACCATGGGGTGCCGCGACAGGGTGCAGGGTGTTCAGCACACACCCCATTTCCCTATAGGAGCCTGTGTTAGGACAGGTTGTTGGGCGGAACACAAGTTCCCATAAGGAACAATGGGACCCCGACCGAACAGTGTTCGGTCACATCGTAATCTGGCGGTCATATCCGCCAACCGTGTGTCGGTCGGTTCCGAGTCAGAGACGGTGACCCTCGGAGGCAATTCCACCCTACATCATAATGAGCCCCATAGTTTAGATACTTTCCACCCTACAACACCACAAAACTCATAGCCTGCACCTAAAAAGTTCTTTTCACTATTACTATAAATATTCAAACTAATTTTCATTAATTAAAATTCATTATTAATTATTTATAATTAATGTACTTCCCACAATAAATCTACATTTAGCACACAACACATTCATAACATTTAACACATTTATTACACAATTAACATAGTTATTAAATTAATAATTAATAGTAATTAAAAAATATATTGTATGTGCTTAAAATGAAATTACTTTCCACCCCACACCCCTACAAAACCCTTAATCCAGATCTAAAATCCTCCCAAAACATTATTTGCTTAATTAACATAATTAATTATCAATTAAACAAATAGTATTAATTAGAAACCAAATTATAAATCATTAAACTTAATTAACGTCCCACACTTTACTCCTATAATCTATGCAACCCACATCTAAAATTAAACTTTAAAAAAATGAATTACACAATTAAAATTAATTTTCAAATAACTAATAGTATTCAACAAATATAAATGAATCAAAATTAATTTACTCCCCACCTTTTACCCCTAGAAACCCAAAACCTGCAGCTAAAACCAATTTAACAATTAAAATAATTATCAAATAATTAATATTAATAATCAACTAATTATTAATTGATTTTTTTCATTTCCCACCCTTTAATTCTATAACTCTACAAACCACACCTAAAAATATATGTAATTAACATAATTATCAATTAATTAATATTATTTATCAATTAATTTATATTATTTATCAACTAATTATTAATTAAACGTACATTACTCACCACACTTTTCCTCTATAACCCCACAACCCGCACATGAAAAGAATTACACAATTAACATAATTATCAATTAATCAATTAATATTAATTAACAACTAATTATTTAATTAAAAATAAATTATTTACCACCTTTTAACCCTATAAACCCCACAACCCACACAAAAAGTCAAAATCACAATTAACAATTAAATATCAATTAAATAAATATTATTAAATAAACAATTATCATAATTAAATTATTCCCACCCTATTCCCCTAAACCCACAACTCACTACGGAACTAAAAACACACATTAAATGTAATACCTACTAAAAATGTACGCATATATTAAAAAACAAACAAAACATACAAAACAATTACTTCACATAAATTTAAAATAAATAATAAAATACATAACACTAATTGAAAAACGATATTTTAAACATTTATACTTTTGCAAACAATATTAATGACCTCTATATTTAAAAAAATCAATATTACTTACCTTCAAATCGATATTCTTGACATCAATATTCCCTTCGGTTTGCTTTGTTCGCCCTAAGTTGACAGGGTATGCCGAGATGTGGGTCCCTTGCTCAATCAATCAATCAGGGATTTGTGAAGAGCGCTACTCACCCATGAGGGTCTCAAGGCTCTGGGGGGGAAAGAGGTCATTCAGCTCCGACTCATCCAAAGAGCCAGGTCTTGAGGCTCTTCCTGAAGGTGTGCAGAGTGGGGGAACGTCTGATGTTGAGCGGGAGTTGGTTCCAGGTCTTTGCTGCGATGTAGGAGCAGGCTCTTCCACCCGCTCAGGCTCTGCGGATGCAGGGGGTCGGTGGAGCAGAGGTTTCTCTTGGGTGCATGGAAGGAGACTCTTTTGTTGAGGTATTGGGCTCCGGTGTTGTGGAGGGATTTGTTGGTGTGAGTGAGTAGCTTGAAGGTTACTCTCTTCTCGACGGGGAGTCAGTGGAGGTCTTGTAGGTGCTGAGTGATGTGATCATGTCGTAGGATGCCGAGGACGAGTCTGGCGGTGGTGTTCTGGATGGTCTGGAGATTTTTGGAGCAAGAATTTGTTGATTCTGGCATAGGGGGCGTTTCTGTATTCCAATCTGCTGGTTAAGAGTGCGTGGGTGACGGTTTTTCTGGATTCGGTGGGGAGATCCATTTGAAGGCCTTGCGGAGGATACACGTGGAGGAGAGGGCGTTGATCTGTCGGGTCATGGTGAGGAAAGAGTAGAGTATGATGCCGGGGTTGTGGGCGTGGTCCGTGGGTGTGGGGGGTTGCCGAGGGTGGTGGGCCACGAGGTGTTGTCCTATGCGGAGGGGGTGGATCCGAGGACGAGGACTTCTGTCTTCTCTGAGTTGCCACTGGATTCTCACTTTGCCACTGGATTCAAGCTAACCTGACTGATGAGGGGAGTTACCTGGAAATCGGTCCCAGGATGCATGTTGACGGTCCTGGGAAGCCCTAGCTTGGCAGTTCAGGCTGGACTTTTCCCATGAGGAACAAGGTCAAGAACGATTTGCATATGACTGGGTCTGAACTGAGGTGGCAAAGTGAGCTAATGAAAGATGATGGATTTAACCCAGATGTGTTACTGGGGTGAGTGTCTGAAAAGTTTCAACGCTCCATCCATCATCTCCTTGTGTTTGCATTGATATTTCCATGCCACGATATTTTAAACCTGATATTCTTGTACATCGATATTTGCAACTCAATATTTTGTCTAAACACCGAGTGTGCTTTGGGGTTGGTCAGTTAACCATGGGGCATCGCCGATATCTGGGCATATGTGGGTAGCCTCAAGGCACAAGTCGGGGAAGGATGCCGGCAGACGGAGTCCCCCCGCTATTTTTGAAAGGGGACACCGACCCCCTCTGACCAAGACTGAGGGAGGCTCATAGGTGTTGGTAGTCTCACTTTGTGCCCCAGTAAATACCTTTGTTTGCAACATGCAAAAAGAACAATTGATGGACAGAATGCAGAACAATGTCATATATTCACCCTAGTACAGAGATCTGGGCATAAATCCATCGTTTTTTTGCTCACCATGCCACTCCAGTTTGGACCCAGCCATATTCAAATCAGTCTTGACCCTACGCCCAATGGGAACAGTCCTTCCCGAACTGCTAGGCCAGGTCCTCCCTGGACTGGAAACAAGCATCCTAGGACCGGTTTCGGGCTTTCAGCCCTCATCAGCCAGGATAGCTTGACTCCAGTGGTATGGAGAGCACGGGTCAAGACTGATTGGCACATGACTGGGTCTAAACTGGGGTGGCATGGTGAGCAAAATAACGATGGATTTAACCCAGATCTCTGTACTGGGGGTGAATGTATGATTTATTCAGCATTCCGTCCATCATTTGTTTGTGTAGCACTTCTTACCCTTAGTGGGATGGGCATGCCCAGACGTGGGTACCTTGCTCACTGTGACACTGGATTCAAGCTAGCCTGGCTTATGAAGGGTAATACCCAGAAACCGGTCCCAGGATGCTTGTTTCTGGTCCAGGGATGACCTGGCTTGGCAGTTCGGGCTGGACTGGTCCCATGAGGCACAGGGTCAAGACTGATTTGCATATGACTGGGTCTAAACTGGGGTGGCATGGTGAGCAAAAGAACAATAGATTTAACCCAGATCTCTTGACTGGGGGTGAATGTATGATTTATTCAGCATTCCATCCATCATTTGTTTGGGTAGCACTTTGTTTGCAACATGGCATTTACTGTAATGTGCCCTCAGGGTGCTTTAACATTTATTCCACCTGGCAGCATCTTCTCTTTTAAAATAAGTGGCACAGGATGGTGTTATCTTAGAGAACAAAGGCCCAGACATCTTTTAAAAAAAGGTTGTCAATTTGCAACATTATGGGGCTCATCACGATGTCGGTTGGAAAGAAACTGCCCGACTCCTTGCTGGAATCAGTTACGACCGACTTGCGTTCGGCAGGTCCGCACGACCGATTTTGATGCTGTCGAACACCGTTCGGAAAGTTTCCCAATGACTTCAATGGGAGCCTGCGTACCAACCGACAACACAAGCTCCCAATGAAAAAATGGGTGGTTGCGGAAAACCTTGCACCCTGTTGCGGGCACCCATTGGTGCCTGCCCCACTGTGCATGGTTTTACAGGGGAGTCCCTAAGGTACCCCATCGACCCCAAACTGGAGGCCTCAGGATGAAGGGGGGCCTGCAAGGGGACCCCAAAGTCAGCTTCTGACTGCCTTTTCGTGTCCGACACACCGAGTTGGAAAGGCTGTCAGAATCTGACATCGTAATCGCTCGGTCGGAAACGCTGTCCATAGAGCTGTATGATTCGGCTTCGACCAACTCGGATGCTCCAAATGCCAGTCGGAACCGATCCGGACTGACTGAACAGTTTCCTTTCCGATCGCGAGCATCGTAATTGGTTGGTCGGAATTGTGTTTGACCGAGTCGAATGGATAGATTTCGAATCGGTTTAGGGGTTCTTCCTGGTTTCCATGGATCCTGATCCCCTGGTTTCTATGGATCAGGATTGGTTCTTTCTATCCATTCTGTTTGGAAACATTGACTTGTTGACTCTCAGATTGAGCTCCTATGAAACATTTTATGTACATAGTTTGATTAATTCATAGAATCTAATGATGTTATAACTGTTCCCACAGATACTATTGACGGAGCTTCGACAAGCATCTGAAAATAATTTTGTATCAGATTAAATGAATGTATCAGTTACTTTTGACCTTTTTGAATACACCATCAGCGCCCTGAGGAAGGATGGTACATGGAATTCCGAAACGCGCGTCGGCGCAATTGTGTTGTATATATTGTCTGTAATGTATATTATTGTTATGTATTGTCTTTGTTAAAAATGTTTCTGGTTTTTTGATTAATTGTATTTTTCCTTTTTGTCTATGTTATTTATTCTTTATCGTTGAATCATGTACTTTGATTAAGTGTACAGCTTCGTCGTTTTTCGAGACTCCTTTTTTGGATAAAAAGTATAGTTATATGTATTTTCGATAAGTTATGGATATCAATTAATTGAAAAAGATAAATATTTTTGAAAATAAAACAAAATCATGCTATAGATTAGTGTTATCCTTTTTGTGGGACAGTTTTGCACTGAATATAATTTAAAGGGGTTTGTTGTTGTTTATTTGATTGGGGTTCCGACCCACATCATAATGAGCCCCTATGTATTGATCTGTAGAAAACCGAGATGGTTTATAAAAAGTAAAACAGAAATCAGAAACGTTCTGTTGGCATTTTGTTTTTCTCAGGCGCCCTCGCCATCAGTCGGCTGCTTCTCATCGCTAGTAAAGTGCACATGTGATTTATAAAAGAATGTTCTGCTGGAATTTTTCTGCAATTACATTTTTTTTCTTTTTGCAACACCCATATCAGGCCTATTCAGTCGTCGCCTTATTTAGTGGGAATCCGCTGTTGTGACCTGGAAAGGCGGTGCATGCCTTAATCCCTACTGTATCTTTCAACCATCTGAGAGCTTCAGTCATCTGTTCAGTAACTTTACTCGATTCAACTCCTCCTCACTTCTGTATTTATCGTGCATATTGTCTGTAAAGCGCTCTATCACTCAGCAATGAGAGCAGGTAGCGCTATAGAAAAAAAAACCCTGGCTCCAGCCTCATATAAGTTCCAAATATAAAACAATATTTGAGTCCTTTATGCGCACATGAGGTACATAAATATCTCTGCTTCTTAATACTGTGCACATGATCCAATGTTTCACAGCACAAGGGTTGTGCTTTAAATGTAGTTTCTTATTGTCCGAAACATTCACTGCTTTGCGCTCACAGACAACAAACAAACCTGCACATTTAGTTTAGGAAGGGATACTAAATCGTCTATACATTTTTATGTTCATTTTTAAAGACGGTATCTCGGATTTGACTGTAGAGTAGGCCTGTTCCCATTTAAATTAGGTTTATGTTAGCGTTGACATCACTTCCTGTTACGTCATGCAATGTGATGTCATTTAAAATTGCTTATGCTAACTTCCTCCGACTATTTTATTTCGGACTTGTGCTCTGGGTAACCTGCAGGTTATAGGTCACTATGTCCATGGGGCTGATCCGTATGAGGTCAACACAACGAATACCATGTCCACTTACCAACAGATGGGTTTGCAAGGTCCCTGGATACTACAGACACTAACACTTGTGCAGGCTGGGGGTCAGAGGGGCTGCATTACATCTGACTCTCGCCGGGTGGCGCAGTGCCAGCGCGCCCAGCAGCAGCTGCTAGGTAAACGCAGACTCAGCAGCTTCCCTTCCACCTCTCTCAGACTTGCTGATGCCAGGTAAGCTGAGAGGCCAAGATTCGTAAGAGCAGCCGCGGGTGCGTAGAGGGCACCTTCAGTGGTGGGGTCACGGGGACTCACCGCCTCTGCCACAGACTGGCAGAGCCCGCCACCCCACCCTCCTCCGGGCATGGACTGGGCACACATTCACAGATTGCAGCCTTTGCAGGACACAGCTCGAAGGCTAGGACCCTGGAGCGAGTGATGCAAACATTTGCAGGAATACAAATGTTTTAAAGCTTATAGGGCCAACACTTGAACAGGAGATGAATATCCCAATGGAAACAATATACTTTGGAGGCACAGAATCAACGAAAAGGCTAGGAAATCCCTTTTAATTGCTTTTCTCCATAAGTTTGCTGTGGTGGTTTTGATTACCGTCCTTCGGGAAACAGGACATGGTACAGACACAGACTGCCTTTAATGCTCACCCTGGGCCTTTTACATATACATTGAATTGTTTACAGTAGTTAAGAGAGGCCTTCCAGTGCTCAGAGGCTGGTGAAAGGTGCATCTCTTGTTTGTTGTACTTACTGCTAGCACCACATTTACATTCCGGCAGAGGGCGTTATGGTAGTGCGTAAATGCAAAAAAAACCCACCTGTGTCACTTTCCTCACATACATGCAGTTTTAAATAGCATGAACTTGCCCAGGTGCACTGGAGCGCTTTACATGAGCACTAGAAAACATTATATAGGGTCATATTCATTTTTTAGCCTCATGTAGATTCCGTGATTTGCCCAGAATCACAAGATGTGGAGCGGACGCTGGGACTTGAACCTGGTTTCCCAGTTTCAAAGTTGGCTAAGGCCACAACTTGTCCCTGTTGACGGCAGTAACTGATATCTGGCAGATAAAGGAGACGAGCAGAGACTGATATATCTCCCCCTGTTGCATGGGGGGGAGGGTGACAAAAATAAACTGAGGAGAGCTCCCTCGCTGCCCTCACCACCCACCCTCCCTCCAGTGCTCTCCCTGCCACAGTCCCCTGTAAAGCAAGTGCTAATAATGCCTTACCATCAGCAGCTCCAGGTGGCCTCTGTCACACCTGGAGGGAGCCAGGGGGGCGGGCACACCCCCCTCTGTGACAGATGGAGCAGTCCACTGTCATTCTGCCTCTGACAATTAGCTGGCCTGCCTGGCTTACTGTGCATCGGGGCATGGTACGGCTTTCACACGGTGCCCTATGGTGCAGTCCCAGGCGGCCCAAGCAAGATGGACTCACCAACGGGCCCCTCAGCAACTGGGCGATGCCCGCCCTGCCAATCCAAGGCTGCCCTCCTCCTAGGTGGAGTGCACGCTTCTTGCAGAGCTCCCAGAATCCCTCTGCTCCTACCTATTGAAAAGAACTCTAAACAAGCTGGAGGAAGCTGGCCCTTTCCACCATTGCAAAAACCAAAGGAAATGATGGACGGAGTGTTGAACATTGCAAGCACTCACCCCCAGTCAACGGATCTGGGTTTGATCCATCACCGTTCTTTAGCCCACTCTGCCACCCCAGTTCAGACATGGCCATATGCAAATCAGTCTGACCCTGTGCCTCATGGGAACAGTCCAGCCCGAACTGCCAAGCCATGTCTTCCCTGGACCGGAAACAAGCTTCCTAGGACCGGTTTCTGGCATTTCAGCCGTCTTCAGCCAGGATAGCTTGACTCCAGTGGCAAAGTGAGCAAGGGACTCACGTCTGAGCATACCCTGCCAACTTATGGCGAACAAAGCGGTACAAAAGGGAGTGGTGATGGACGGAGCATCAGAACCAATCAAACACTCACACCCAGTCAACAGATCTGGGTTTGATCCATCACCGTTCTTTAGCCCACTCTGCCACCCCAGTTCAGACATGGCCATATGCAAATCAGTCTGACCCTGTGCCTCATGGGAACAGTCCAGCCCGAACTGCCAAGCCATGTCTTCCCTGGACCGGAAACAAGCTTCCTAGGACCGGTTTCTGGCATTTCAGCCGTCTTCAGCCAGGCTTGCTTGAATCCAGTGGCAAAGTGAGCAAGGGACTCACGTCTGACCATACCCTGCCAACTTATGGCAAACAAAGCAAAAACCAAAGGAAATGATGGACGGAGTGTTGAACATTGCAAGCACTCACCCCCAGTCAACTGATCTGGGTTTAATCCATCACCGTTCTTTAGCCCACTCTGCCACCCCAGTTCAGACATGGCCATATGCAAATCAGTCTGACCCTGTGCCTCATGGGAACAGTCCAGCCCGAACTGCCAAGCCAGGTCCTTCCTTGACTGGAAACAAGCATCCTAGGACCGGTTTCTGGCATTTCAGCCGTCTTCAGCCAGGCTTGCTTGAATCCAGTGGCAAAGTGAGCAAGGGACTCACGTCTGAGCATACCCTGTCAACTTATGGCGAACAAAGCAAAACCAAAGGAAATTATATTTTTAGGAATTTAATGTTTTTAACTATTTATACGTTTTATTTCACATTGTATGTGGGATTTTATCAGACTTTTATGGATACCTTTGTACCCGAATAAAGGTGAAATTGAATCGTGTTCTTTTTCCTCACGTGTTCCGTGACTGCTTACTGATTCTGTAACACACTCTGTCTGTGTCATCCCATGTGCGTTCTTTTTCACGTGTTCTCTGATTGCTCACTGATTCAGTGTCTTCCTGTGTGTATTCTGTTTCCTCATGTGTGCTGTGACTCCTTACTGATTCTGTGTCAACCTGGCTGTAGACTGTGACATCCAGTGTGCATTGTTTCCTTATGAGTGTTCCGTGTCTGATTACTAATTCTCCATCTTCATGTGTGTGCTCTGTGCTTTCACTTTAAGGTTGACTACACACCTTTCTTTAGACAGGCCGTGTCTAAACAAGCATTGAAAATGCAATAGGTCTTGCCTTTGATTAAGTTAAAGCCATTTGCTTTGCTAATGGTACTGTATAGCAAAGCAAATGGCTTTAACTGGATTCGCACTTGTAATCTGCAGATTAGTAAAATATCTGGAGCTGTTGTCGAACCCACTACATCCGGGATTCTTAACCTTGAAGCCTGGGAGGTCAAACCAGGGGATGGGGACCCATTTTCCTAGCTTGTATAGAAGGATAGACTCAAGAATTCAGAAAATTTGACATCAAGATAGATAACAAAAAAAACCACTAATCTACTAACTCCCAGCCGTTCACTCCTGCAGGTCACACGTACAGCTGTTCAGTACATTAACCCACGGAGCTATCTTCCATGTGTCATCACAAGTTAACTGCTCACTCGATATAGGATCCATAGACCCCCCACCTAGTCTCTCACACCCACTGCCAGCATCGTAGCTTCCCCTCCTTTCCCAGACTCTGACCTGCAATCTCCACTTTCCCCCGCGCTTAAAGTAATTCTACCCCCACATTGCCTCCCACTCCCAGCTCCCTTCCTTGCCCTCAAAGCAACATCACCCTCTTTCTGACAGCATGCCCACCCTCCATCCATTTCAAGTTCCCCCCCATGACTCCTCTAAGCTGTAGAGAGCCCGTCCCATGTGTAGCTAGCAGGTTCGCGCTAAATAACCAGGGGTTGTTTGGGGTGTCACCGCCCCCCCCTCCATCTTTGTATTCTCTAATAAATAGTTGGGTACAGATGCTTTTGGTATGGTGAGATGTTGTCGGATTTCATTAGGAATGCACAGATCATTTTTTTTTAAAACACTTGTTTCTGTTTTGAAGGTCTTAAAAACGGTTCTTTTACAAAATATTTCGCTTTAAGTGCCCCATGCAATCCGCACTCCTCTACATAAACCCTATACAAATATAAATACACTTTGTAATGAACAATGAAAGGATAAAAAGACGAGGTAGCACCAAAGGCACTCAGCCCTTCAAGGTAAAGGTAGGTCCTGCAACAGCTGCTTTAACCCTCTCCGTTGTACATCGAGTGCTCCCTGGAGTGTTCATGGTGGACGCGCTGAAAGATGGGGGGGTAGGATGTACCAAGGAGGCTGCAGAGGTGTGCTCAGAAGTGGAATTCAGGGCACGCACAAGTGGGGGGTGGGAGAGGGCAGCTGGAGTGTGTCAGGCATGAAGGAGGGATACAGCCAAATTCTGGCACTCGCTGGTGAAACTTCTCCATAAAGAGGTGTTGCAGCGATGTGTTGATAAAGTGTATACACGGTACAAGTGATCAGGCCACGCCCTTCTTTTAATCCATGTGTAACGGAGACTGCAAAGCACCGACAACACACTATCTCCCTCCCACAAAATACTATCTCCGAACTTCGAGTCACTCATTTTATCAAACCTGCAAAAGTGAAAGGCTGTCAGCGCGGTCCCGAAAGCGAAAGAGGATCGCGCCGGAGCTTGTCTTTATGGGGCCATGTGTTTCAAACACATGGCCC
This sequence comes from Triturus cristatus, assembly GCF_964204655.1. Classification (NCBI taxonomy): domain Eukaryota; kingdom Metazoa; phylum Chordata; class Amphibia; order Caudata; family Salamandridae; genus Triturus; species Triturus cristatus. The sequence goes on from NC_140595.1 coordinate 840,120,393, forward strand.
CATAAAGATAAGAAACCTTTTACGACGCACTGAAGTCAGACGAGCCAGTCCAAGTGGGACGGCTCAAAAAGCCAAAAGTGAACGTCACAAAGAGCTCTTTCCCAATGGCTGGCCACTGTTTAGCATAAACGGTGACGCCGGCCAATGGGAAAGAGGGGCGGGGCTTAAAGCCCTTTACAGAAAATACCCAAAAACATTCAATCTCGCCAGCGAGACTGCGCATGTGCGCAGCCCACGCCAAGCGAGACCTAAAAAGGGGTGTGCCTGCCATTAAAGTGAAAGTGCAGCATGGGGTGCTTTTACAAACCAACATTTGCAATGCAATAGGTCTTGCATTTGCAAGAGTTTAAACTAGTGGTGTTGTAAATGACAATGACTTTTATTTATCTCTTTTAAAAAACAAAAAATAAATAAAATGCATTGTGATTTGCAATACCAATAGCTCAAACTCTCGCAATTGCGAGACCTATTGCATTGCAAATGTTTGTTAATTACTGCTAGGGCTGAGACAGAGAGGGACCACCCCCCTCCCCCTCTTAACGCCCTCTCTGTTCCACACCCCCAACCCTTCCAGCGCGAGCTGGGTCTGCCGCCCCTTTCGTCCATCCGAGCTCTGCTGATGGCCAAGAGAAGCCAGAGGAACAAGTAGAGGCCTGAAGGATAGGAAGTCCTCTAGGGTGATCACCGAGACCCCGACAATGGACCCTAAACAGACACTGATGCTCTGACCCTTGCAGCGTAGAACATTATCTCAGCAGCTCATGGTATATTTGCATTTATTTAGAGCAACGTCTGTAAGACTTCTTGGTGCTGTAGACGCAACACATAACAAACAAGTGAAAGTGGAGATCCTAACTGGTAAAATAATGGATTTTCTGTAAATAAAAAACTGCAAGTCAAAGTAAATCCTATTTGTTAAAAATAAATCCCTGTCAGGCACCTAATGCACGAGGATGCAGCCTCCAGTCGAGTCCAGCAAGGGCCTCAAAATTAGCTGACACGTGTAGTGCCACAAATCCTCTATGTGAGGTGTTCGTGGGTGCCCCACTGTGAAACCAAGCTGTCCCTGAGATAGTGGTGAATGTCAGCCTTACAGCTCAGGAGCGTGGCCACCTCCCCACCCTTCTTCTGGATTCACTGTCTGGAGGGATTGGGGAATTCACACCCCTTCTGGCTGCTCCATCACAAAAAGGATGAAGGCGCATTTGGAAAGTGTCCAGCAGCAGCAGCGAGTCCGACCCTTGCAATGCTGGGCGAAGGGCAAGGCGTGTTCCTGCCTTAGTCATCTTAATCTCAACTAGGATATCTGGTCTGCTGCTTTCCAAAGCCACAGCTGGCCTTCCAGAGGCACCTAGGGGTACCGTATGCCTCTCAAGCTAGGGACTAGCCTGAAGCCATATCCATGCCATGCTGCTGTCTGCCTGCTCATTGCTGATGCTGCTAGAGAAGTCCTGCTGACTGCTGGCCCTGCTAAGAAAGTCCTGCTGATTGCAGCCACTGTTAGAGATGTCCTGCTGCTGCTAGAGAAGTACTGCTGATTTCTGGTGCTGCTAGACAAGTCCTGCTCATTACTGGCACTACTAGAGAAGTCCTTCTGATTGCTGGCACTGCTAGAAATGTCCTGCTGATTGCTGGGGATACTTGAGAATTCTTGCAGACTGCTGGCACTGTTAGAGAAGTCCTGCTGAATGCAGGTGTGCTAGAGATGTCCTGCGGATTGCTGGCACTGCTAGAGATGTCCTGCTGATTCCTGGCACTGCTAGAGATGTGCTGCGGATTGGTGCTGCTAGGGAAGTCTTGCTGAATGCTGGCTCTGATAGAAACGTTCTGCTGGCGCCGATAGAGACATCCTACTGATTGCTGCCACTTCTAGAGAAGTCCTGCTGATTGCTGGTGCTGCTAGAGACGTCCTGCTGAGTGCTGGCGTTGCTAGAGAAGTCCTGCTGGTGCTGCTAGAGCCATCCTTCCGATTGTTGGTGCTGCTAGAGAAACCCTGCTGATTGCTGGCGCTGATGGAGACATCCTGCTGATTGCTGGCGCTGCTAGAGTAGTCCTGCTGGCGCTGTTAGAGGCATCCTGCTGATTGCTGGTACTGCTAGAGAAGTCCTGCTGATTTCTGGCACTGCTAGAGAAGTCCTGCTGATTGCTGGCACTGCTAGAGAAGTCGTGCTGATTTCTGGCACTGCTAGAGAAGTCATGCTGATTTCTGGCACTGCTAGAGAAGTCGTGCTGATTGCTGGCACTGCTAGAGAAGACCTGCTGATTTTTGGCACTGCTAGAGAAGTCCTGCTGATTTCTGGCACTGCTAGAGAAGTCCTGCTGATTTCTGGCACTGCTAGAGAAATCCTGCTGATTGTTGGTGCTGCTAGAAAAGTCCTGCTGATTGCTGATGGAGAAGTCCCTCTTCACCACAAGCTGGTGGAGATCAGAGGACCAACATAGAACATCATGAACCTCTCTAGAGACCCCTAACAAGAAACTGTGAAGGCAACCACATCAACGGAAGAGTGCAGACAAGAGGACCCCCGGAGGCAGGACCCATCTCAGAACCACTAGTCATCTTTTGCCCTCCCTGTCAAATGATCAACCCCTGGACACAATAGTCTAATTTAGCAGTTGGGAGGGGTGGAGAAGGGAACCCCAGGAGTCTAGTTAACTGGTGTTGGAAGAGTGTCTGTGAACGGCACCAGAAACCTCCTAAACAACTAGTCGGCTCCTGCCCCGTGGCCAAAGCGCCTGGAGCCACAATCAGTGTTCGTCTTCGGAGTGTGTTTATACAGGTTTACATCACAATTAAATGTTTGAGGTTGGAGCAGGTCCTAACGTTCAGCCACCTCCACACCATCTGTGATCACGTTTCGCAGTGCGCAAATGAGAGCCTTTTTTGGTTTTGGGGTTGCCCAAGTTTGTACCTTGTGATGCATCACGTGAACATGTGCTAGGGGAAGGAATTCACCCATCTTACCAGCTATCACAGAACTTTCCACAGCCTCAGGTGAATGATTAAATATTAGTCTCGGAAGCCTATGGTGACCACCGACCCCAACAACGAGGTAAAGCTGAGGGATACAAATATTTTGATCATCTCCAGTAGGATCCAGGATAACTTGACTTTTTACCGAACTATAATTCAACTTTCATTTGATTTTCTGACCTGGTAAACTCCTTTTTTTGCTTATCCAGAGGTGCCTTTGATTTTGATACATGGCTTCCACCCATCGAGCCCTGGGATCTTCCATACACTTGGATAATACGACTGTCAGCAATGCAAACTACTCTGGAGCTACCCCGGTGCTGGATTCTCAGAGGTTAACACTGGTCCATGGCTTCCTGAACTGGTCCAATCAGGCAGTTGATGCAAATGTTATTCTCTGCACCGTCTCTTGAATGCTTGGTATAGATGCTTGAAACTACCACCTTTTTCTCTCGCTTCACTTTCGTTTTCTTTTCATTATAACTGACTGGACATATTGTACATCACATCTCCTGTGATAAGTCTGACATTGACTGCTCAACCAAGCTACCCTGGATGGTCAAGCAGCTTTGCAGGACAGCTTTCAATCTCCCCGACCAAAGAAACCTATGTAAGGGGTGGTGGAACACCTCTGAAAACCATACGGGAAGCGTTAGACTGTGGACGCAACTCTGTACACTATTTGGCTGGTATTAACATATCGTTCAGGACAGATTCCAACTTGTGATCCTGCCCTGGCGTAGCCGGTAACTGATACCTTACGGATAGAGCTTGGTACCAGGGCCCTTATTCAGCTGGTGCCAGGAGAAGATCATTTCTATGAGTTGTCACAGTTTTACCACCCGGCCACATATTAGTGCCTGTGTTCTAACCCCTTACAAACTGTGTTGAATTGGCACCCCCAACTGGCATAGGCTGACTTACCTATAAGTCTCAAGTATATGGTACCCTCCCCCTCCACCCCCCCCCCCTAAGGCTGCAGCACTGATTGTGCCAACCTTAATGTGAAAAAGCACAAATTGGCTCCCATCCTGCAACTGCAGCCTGGAAGACCAGTTGTAAACTGCAAGTTCAACGTTGCCATTTAACCAATGGCAAAGTCCCCACTTCCCTTAGCAATATATACAAGCCTCCCCTAAGGAAGGCCTATGGAGCCTTAAGGCAGGAGACTGTATCTTATTAACTAGGACATGTATGTTTATATAGGTCTTAACAGCAGGACTTCTAAAATTGGTGTTTTTGCTCTGGAAAAGTTAGCAGCCCCATTGGTTAACACACATTTACTGGCGCTTCTCTCAGCCCTGCGAACGTCTGAATGGCCCTACTAACATGGGTACTTCAAGGTATGAAATGAATTGTCGAATTTAATGTCACTTTTAAGGAAAGGTAACTTTTAGAAAGTTGCTACTCTGCTGCCCATTTTGTCAAGTGGCTTCATCCAGTTGCTGGCCATCAGATATTCTTCTGCCCCCCTGTGGAGTAGTATGAACAAGTCCCAGTCTCAGGAAGCCTGCCACAGGGAGGCGTTACCTCCTCCTTGCAGGAAGCCACGCAGGGTGTTGGCCCAAACGGTGAGCTTCAAAGGCGAAACTGCCTTTGTGGGCAAATGGCGTTCATACTCCTGAAGGGCTGCCCCTTTATTCAGGCAGACAGGCTGGCGGTGGGAATAGAGGGGAAACTAGTGGACTAACCGGTTTGCCATGAGCATATAGCCCACAGGTAGCCACACCTCTATGGTGGGCTACCAAGAACGGACATCCAAGGGAGGGTTCAGACATCTTGAGAGTGGGTAGAATAGTGCACTCTGGGATTGCTAGATGCCACACACAGCCGGAAGTCATTACACAGCAGTATGGAGCCTCGTGGCCCATTAACTAGTGACCACATCATCCCCCAGTGCACTAAATGGGCATAAGTAAGGCACCCTGAACCTCAGACCAAGACAGAACTAGAGAAAGGACCAAAGGAGGACTGCCCTGCTGACCGCTGGACCTGGTGAGACAGGCTGCACTGACTGCTGGACTACACCCGAGGCATCTTGGGCTAGTGAACAGAGAACTGTGCCTATGGCTCATGGCTCAAGGAAAAGTCGCTCCCGAGCCCCAACCCAAAGAAGTGACTTCAAGGGTCAGTCGGCTGACGCCCTTGAACCAGTACCAGGGCCTTCAATGCTGAAAAAGCTCACTTCGGCAAGTCCGTGGCCACACGCTTCAAATCACCGCTAACCACCGCTGGGGGACCCAAGAGACCAATCATCGATGGCTAAAAGTAATACCCAAGTCTGCTTGACCAGGGAATGTTATCAGAGCCCAGACTGGCTGCCAAAGGAGGACACAAGCCCTCACCAAGGCTACAGCTGGACCAGCTGTGTGTGGAGATCGAAAGCCCAGCCGCAGCTGGCCGCTTAGTGGCTCCGAGAGGACTTTGAGGGACACCGGCCTCTCTGGCCAAAGTCTCCCCACCTTACCTGTGGACTGGGGAATAACCTCAATGACACCCCATCAACCAGCCAGCACAGCATCCTACATCACCGGCATCAGGACCACTCCACTGAAGTCGATGACAGTCTTAATGTAAATTATGGAACTGGACTTGAGACTGCTTTGGTGGTCATGTAACTGTTCAAATACTTCTTAGTGCCCCACCCCCCTGACCTTCTCCCTGTGGGATTTGGTCACCCCACTCCGGGTGGATAAGCCAAACACAACTCTTTAAAACTTTTCAAAAGTTTCTAAACTTTACAGTTACCAGTGCTTGTTTGAGCTTTGGAATAAACTGCTGAGATTTAAATTTTACTTAAAAATCTATATCTCCAGAACTCTCTGGTGGATTTTGCACATCTTGGGTTCTAAAACTCCATAAAAATATAATCTATTTTTATAAATTGGTGCCAGATTTCTTTCGTATTGCATGACCGTCTATTTCGTTGCTTGGTGCTTCTGAACGTTTACACTAATTCCTTTGTTTAAGCCTTGCTGCTCGAAGCCACAGCTATCCAGGGTGGAACTAAAGGTTTTATAAACGATCCTGACTGGACCCAAGACAGTTTTGCAAGTGTATTACACAGTAAGGTCGCACAGCCATAACATATGATACACCACAATCCTCACAGGGGAATTCAGAAAAAAGTTAATACAAACCAAAACGAGTAATAAAGAGAAAGAATGCAAGCAAAGGCAAGAAAGAATCTCCCAGACATTTCACGGTATCTTCAGATAACTTCATGACTCTGGAGGTGCCCAGCACAGATGTTACCCTTACAGAAAGCTGCGTAGTATTTCTTTACATCACCATTTTCGCTATCGATCGAGGCTCAACAGATGTAAGCACCTCAGATTTGGTAGCTCATCAGCTGCCCAAGTTTGACAGAAGGCGATTCAGCGAATCATTCATAATTTTGCCAATTGTCTGAACTAAAGCGATGATATTCGGGCTTTCAACAAAAAATAGAAACAAGACAAAATATTAAAGTGGATTCAGCCTTAGGAGATGCCAACATAACACTCTACAAGTTGAAATGCCTCTTTGGAAAACTACAGACACATTTTCTTGCAGGTAGGACCCAGGCCAAATCGCCACGCTCTTGGCTGCTCTTCACAACCTATCAGCTTTGCAATCCTTCCTGGGAATTGCTGCCCTCTGCTCCCAACACATATGGCTTTGCCCATGTCAATGCCCCTCTTCTGGATCACTCACCCTTGATTCTAGCAATTACATCCTAATCGGAGACCTGAACATTCACCTGGAAGACTACACTGACCCCAACTCAAGGGCACTTATTGTGAAAGCATGGGCCTCACACGATGAGTAAAGGGTCCAAACCATGTCACCAGACACCTCCTGGACCCGAATTTATTCCAACTTCAGCACCATCTGAGTAGATGAGCCCATATCACTCCCCTGGATAGACCACATCCATGTCAACTTCAGTATCCCTGTCCGGGTCCAATGCGCATGCACCACTGCTAGACCAGCCCACCAATACTGGAAAAGCATCACTGACAAGGACTGGAACACCACTCTCATCACACACACACCCAAACACAGTAAAAGCCCCCCCAAAGCCATCAAGGATTTCAACAACAGGATCACCTCCAGCGCTGACTCTCTGGCCTACTTCAACCACAACAATACAAAAAGATCCAGCCACAGGCCAGTTGGTACACGGAGGAAGTCCGGTGGATGAAACACCACAGTAAAGAAAATGAAGCACAAATTGAGACTGAGCCAAGACAATGCAGACAAGAGCACATTCAAGTTTGCTCTAAGGTGCTACCACTACGCACGCCGCTCTGGTGGACCTCATCGTTGTCAGGACCAACTGAAGCAAAGAAATCTTTGCCATTATGAAAGATTTCACTGCACCATTGGCCGCCTCCAACTTAATCGCCCCCTCACAGGATCTCTGCAACAGTCTCTCTCAATTATTCAGCAGCAAAGTCACCGCCATTATCAGCAACTTCTGCCCTCAACAAAAGACTCCTGATCTTATCCAAGGAACCAATACGAACCACTTGGCACGTCATCACCCCAGAAGAAACTGCAGCACCCTGAAGTCCGTCCACTCAGGTGCCTCATCGGACCCTGACCCCACCACACCTGCTAGAGAGGACTGCAGCCCATCAGCACCATGCTCACACCCAATCTCTAAGCCTCCATCTCTTCCACAACCTTTCCAAATGCTTGGAAACATGCAACTGTCATCCAATTGATGAAACCTTCTGCGGATCCTTCAAAGCTTGCCAACTATAGACCAATCTACCTGCTACCATTATCGGTCAAAGTCTTCGGGTAAATCATCAACGGACACCTAACCGAATAACTCAACAACCACCAGCTACTTGACACCATTCAGTCCAGTTTCAGACCAAACCACAGCTAGGAAACTGCCTTTATCGCTATCACACATGACATCTGCATGACTCTGGACAGAAGAGATACAGCAGCCCTCATCCTCCTGGACCTCTCTCCGCAGCATTTGGCACCATGTCCCACACCATCGAAAGCCAACACATCGGAATCCAAGGACAGGCGCTCTGATGGACCTGCTCCTTCCTGACTTTAAGGACCCAGTCAGCCAGCCCGGTACCGTACCCCTCAGACGGGCGACACCTCATCTGCAAAGTTCCACAAGATCTTCCCTGAGCCCAACCCTCTAGAAAAGCATACATGATCCTTCTAGCCAGCATCACTTGCATTCACCATATCAACATCCTCTTCCACACCAATAACAAGCAACTAATTATCTACCTCACGGACAAAAAGCCCAATACACGGATCACATAAGATTTTTTTATTACTTCATTTACTTTCCGTAGCATGCTTCACCTTCCTAGACATTCCTTGGTAAAACTAGAGAGTAGGCGCCCTTTCTCACACATGAAGCACATGGAATTTTCAGATGTAACCATAGTGTTGAAAAAGTCTTCATAATGGGCATTTGATTGAGACCGGGCGAATGCCACGTCTGCACGAGACTCCTCCGACTACTCCTCTGGCACAACCTTGGGACTCCTCACTTCTGTGATTGAAGGTGAAGACGACATGTGTCATACTTACAAGTAAACATACCACAGTGGCATCACGTATGGTGTACATATCCATCTGCACTCTGTGAACCCGGCACACACTACATAGGAGTGTGCAATATGTCTTTTCCAGGTGTAAATTTGTCACACACGCAGGGATCTGCTCTTATCTGAACAACACATTCACAAACTAATGGATGAATTGCTCGTTTTCTTCATTAAGCTGTTTTTTCTATTGGAAATTGTGTTTGACAATAGTTAAGAAGGCTAAGCTTGTATGGTTGTAACTGAAAATGTTATTCAGTAAAAATGTATGATTTATATAATTAATTAAAAACTGCATGAACTGTAACAAAATAAATGACTGAAGAAGTGTGAGAGAACAGACTGATGTTCACTGTTCTATGGCAGCCCCCGTTCACCCACAAGCTACTGTATCTTAAATGTAAACACGCTTTAAACAGTGCAAAGACCACCAGCCCTAACACGCTTTAAAATGATCTTTGTTTCTGAATACTCACCACTGGTCACTGTGCACACAGAAGGCCTCCCACTGCACCAATCTTCCTCATCATGGTCAGCAAAACAGAATCTGCCTGTAATTTCATTATAAATTGGAGCCCAGTCCATAGAAAAAGAAACTCTAATTTTCACAACAAACTCCAGTATTAAAACAAGCACTGGCAAAGCCAATAGGTCTCAGCAATGCCCGAGTTATTGGCCTGGACAATGTGAATGTCTTTTAGCCATGCTGTCTAGTACCGCATCTGCTGTTCAGTTACTGAAACCCCGGAATCACAGGATGCTGAGACTACGCAGTCTTTTTACCCCCCCCCCCCATGTTGAGTGTGCCGTCCTGCCCCTCCTAACAAAACAAAACAAAAACAAAAGCTGCGCCGTTGCCTGTGCTGGCCGCATCGGAGCACTTTTTTCCGTAACTTTCAGCCACGCTGAAGAGATGTGCTGCTAGACAACATGGCTAAAGAACATTCATATTAAAAAGGACGATAGGTTGGCCATTGTCGAGATCTATTGTCTTTGCCAACGATTGTCCGGTGTTGACAGGGCCTTGTTGAACAAATGTGGAAGTGATAACGAGAAACAGTTGAGGAGCTTTGAAGTGAAGTAAGGATGTGGCATAACGGCCAAAGCTGCCGACAGGGAAACTAGGGAATCAGGTTTGAATCTCTGGGTCGGCTGGACAATTTGTGATTCTGGGCAAATCACTTACGCTTTCCCCTGCCTACGACAATGAATGTGTCATTGTGTAATATAACTGGTCAGCACTTACAGCGCTCCAAAACCGTCTGCTGGTGTTAGCACTATGGCAAGATGGAGGACAGAACAAGCACTCCAATACCATCAGATCGGGTAAAAAAACAAGAATTAGCAATGCAATAGGTCTCGCATTAGCGAGAGTTTGGCTGTTGGCAGTGTAAATGACAATGCCTTTTATTTGCGTGTTGGTTTTTAAAACATAATGAGAGGAATTGCCATTTATAATGCCAATAGCTTAAACTCTCACAAATGCGAGACCTATTGCATTGCAAATGCTTGTTTAGAAAGGTGATATGGTGCTGGCTGAGGTCGTATGTGTACGAATGCTCTGACCTCAGATTGATAATTTTTGTATTGTTTATTTATTTTGCAGTTTTAGCGCGAACACAACCCAAAGGTTTGAGCGCTTTACATGAGCATCAGGCACATTACAGAAGTACACATGGATTTTTGTGTGTGTGTGGGGGGGGGGGGGAAGTTAGGCATGGGGGAGAATAGGTGATTTGCCCAGAATCACAGGATGTTGAGCCGAGTCAGCAGCTTGAGGCGTGGAGCACTTTCACTGTAAGCCAGTCGCCATTTCATCAGTGGCACGCACCTCGGCATCGTCTTACACCTTTCTGGACACATATGATAAAAGAAAATGCAGTTCAACCGAATTAAACACCATTAGTATTACCTGGACGGCTCTTTGTGTTCTCGACCTGGGGCAAGCTATTAACTTGGGGAAAAAAAAAGATTGCGTTCTGGTTCTGCTGCAATAACTGCCAAAGCCGACCGTTCCCTCTAGTACATTAAAAAACCACCACTACGGCCAGCCATTCGGAAGCATTCCACGTGTAATCTGGATGCGCGCGTGCACAGAAAGGTTAAGAGCAGAGGCACAGCCGTCCACTTCACTGAAAGATCATTCCTTGATAACTCCGGCGCACCAGCTTGTAACATAACACGTCTCCGCCGAACAATTTATTTTGCAGTTTTAGCGCAAACACAACCCAAAGGTTTGAGCGCTTTACATGAGCATCTGGCACATTACAGAAGTACACATAGATTTTTGTTTGTGTGTGTGGGGGGGGGGGGGGAGTTAGGCATGGGGGAGAATAAGTGATTTGCCCAGAATCACAGGATGTTGAGCCGAGTCGGCAGCTCTGGCCGCTTGAGGCGTGGAGCACTTTCACTGTAAACATGTCGCCATTCCATCAGTGGCGCGCACCTCGGCATCGTCTTACACCTTTCTGGACACATATGATAAAAGAAAATGCAGTTCAACCGAGTTTAACACCATTAGTATTACCTGGACGGCTCTTTGTGTTCTCGACCCGGGGCACGTTATTATCTTGGTAAAAAAGGCTTGAGTTCTGGTTCTGCTGCAATAACTGCCAAAGCCAACCGCTCCCTCTAGTACATTAAAATACCACCACTACAGCCAGTCTGTCGGAAGCATTCCTCGTTTAATCTGGATGCGCGGGTGCACAGAAAGATTAAGAGCAGAGGCACGGCCGTCCACTTCACTGAAAGATCATTCCTTGATAACTCCGGCGCACCCGCTTGTAACATAACACGTCTCCGCCGAACAATTTAAAAGCCGAGAGAGGTCTATGTCTGTTTTCCATGCAGGGAAATAAACACCAGCTAATGAAAATGAAAGACAAGTGGTGTAAAAAAAAAAATCTATCTCTGGTGTTTCAAAATAACAATTTAGGAAGCTGAATTAAACCCCTTGAAAGGAGAATAAAACAAGAGGCGACGCTAGGACCGAAAGGCTTTGTGCATGCGCACATCGCACAAGCGCTCGCCATGACGTACTTGTTTGGCTTCTGCCAAAAGGTTTCTTGTCTTTGTGGGGCCATGTGTTTGGCCCCATAAAGATAAGAAACCTTTTGCGACCAACACAAAGCAAGCGAGTCCGTCCAAATGGGACGGCTCGAAAAGCCAAGCAAAAACGTCATCGACACCTCTGTTCCAATGGCTGGCCACTGTTTAGCATAAACGGTGACGGCAGTCAATGGAACAAAGGGGCGGGGCTTAAAGCCCCTTACAGAAAATACCGTTAACACGAAGTCTCGCTAGCGAGACTGCGCATGCGCGCAGCCTACGCCAGGCGAGACCTTAAAAACACAAAGCAGTGGCAACAAGGAAGATAGTGGGGGGGAACGAGTCAAGCAGGAGGGGATGGGGACATGGGCAAGCAACGACAGGAAAAACAAGCATTGGCATAGCCAATAGGTCTCGCCTTTGGGACCTTATAAGTGTTTAGCCATGCAACACTTGATATTGTTGCACCAGGGATATTGTGCTGGATAACGAAACACTTATAAGGTCCCAAAGGAGAGACCTATTGGCTATGCCAATGCTTGTTTTGAAGTGGTCTGAATCTCAAAATATAATGGTTAGGTCTTCTATATTTTGTTAGGAAAACTTGTAGAGTGCACGTACACCGTAGGGTTTCTTGGCACTGTGACAAAAAAGAAGGTAAAGGAGAGAGAGAGTCGAGGCTAATCAAAAGTTAGCTTGAACAGTCTGGTCTTCAAAAGCTTCCTGAACCTCAGGAAGTGAGGCTCCAGCCGGAATGAGGAAGGGACAGAGTTCCATGAGCTGAGTCCAGAAAAGAAAAGCTCCTGCCCTTGTTCTCGGTCAGTTGAACAGAGGTTTCCTCAACTAGTTGGCAAGAGAGGATCTGGGGGAACATGTCTCTTAATTTTGCTTGCTTCAAAGGCTGGAGCCTAGTTATGAATAGATTTGTAAATAATACAAGCAGTTTTAAAAAGAGCTCTATGTTTGATGAGGAGCTAGTGAAGCTTCATTAAGGCAGGAGACATGCAAGTCTAGGTAGTTTACATATTATCCTCACTGCTGTATTTTGAATGAGTTGTAGTTTGCGTAAAGAAGACAGCCACACAGATGAATGTTCTAATCAGGATCTGGTGTCCTAGGGCTAAGTCCAAATACTTCAATTTCGCCAGAACCTTGAGAGCTATGAAAAAAATGGAGAGCGGACATGGGCGAATGGGGAGTAGCAGAGAAGCGACGTTTACGCTTGGTCTGCACGGATGAGAATGCTGACCGAGATCTGGAGACATGGGGGATACTGCTGGAGAAACTGCAGACAGCCGGGCACTTGGGTGGGGACACGGATGCACTGTCTCAGACAGGAAATTCCGAGGTACAAGCCGTAGACGATACCGCACACCCTGTCTAATCAGCTGCTACCAGCTAGGGTGAACGGATAGGTATAGTATGTGAGGTCGCCTGATTGACCTCAGTGGCGATGCAATGGTCATCGTGGAAACATGTTGGCAGTGGTGATAACCTCTATAAATCTGAGATAACCACACATTGGGAGAGGCGCCTCATGGCGTGGCCTTGTTAACCTGTACCAAGTGTACTATGGATCCACCCAGAGGCTGGGGCAGGATGAACACAGATGTGTGATTGAGTCAGTCTATGTTACTTAGGGATATACATGATGCACTGCTCTGTCAAGATCAAGAAAATCTTTAGCCGACCATGTACTGATCATAAAAGCACATAAGAAAAATTTGCAAATTCATAAATCAATTATAAAAGAAAGCGACAGGCACTGTCATTTGCAAAACAATTTGCTCTAAAAAAAAAAAAAATATATAAGATTTCCTAATTTTTATAGCAGCTACATTATAACTAAGTGTTGCATGGCAGATTTCTGGGGTGACCAAGGATTGTAAAGATCTTAATGCCTCTTTGTATGAGGTAAAGTGACTATGCAAAAGGACTGGGCTCTTATTGAGTCGTACATTGTGCAAAGCAGCATAGAGTGTGCAGTGGACTGAGTGGCACCGGCGTCACATGGACACTTCATGCCCACATCAACCCAGGAGCCGGCCCAAGGGAAGGCAACCAAATGATGAATTAGTCTTAGCCGTGTCAAATAAAATCTATGCTGCGGGTTGCTTATCCAAGATAAGTAGGAATCAGTTCCAGGAACAGTAATAATTTGCATATAATTAATGATAGCACTGGAGGTAAGAGATTTTACAATTCGGTTTTCTTCTCTATAGGAAGCAAAAATCCCTTTGACCCTTCCGTTAGTCTGAGGGCCTATGCCTTCCGGGGTGTTAAAGAGTACACTCGGACCTAGATTGTGAAAACCCTTCATTACATAGGCCAACCATGGAATGGCATTCATGTTGTCAAGGTTCAGACAGTTCCTCAAAACTTCCCTAGAGAAACTGGTCCGATGAGTGTTCCATAATTTAACCCATAATAATAAAGGGACTATACCAATAAAATCTTCTAAACATTCTATCCCTAATTCTGCAAAAATGATGAACATGTGGGGTCGTTTTAGGTAATGCTACAAGTCTACATAAAAACTTTTTTTCTACTATCGGTAACTTTCTTGCAACAAAATAACTTAACTCCTGCCCCATAGGAGCCAAGAGATAAAAACTTGCTTTTATACAGCTGGATCACCTCACTGATCGCTTTTTGCCCAACTTCTTTAGCAAACCTCAAGATCGCTTCACCAACTATCTTCATCTTTTGCGATCTCTGACATTGCTCTGTCAATTGCTGCCAAGGTTTTAACAGTTATGGTTTATTTGATTTATGTACTATTGTTCCTGGTTCATCTTAACGGGGATCTGTAGCACTTCCAGGATCCTCAGATGCATTCTATGATGTTATTTGGGGTCCGCACTCCAGATAGTTCCTGGGACATTGTAGATTCAGGGTAGGTGCTGAACCCCACAAACTACAACTTCATTTGTCATCCGTTCCGCACAATGTGCATCTTGCATGTGATCAAAATGTATACTGCTGGCTGTACATACCCCGAAATAAAAACAAGTAAAAAAAATAAAAAAGAGCTATGAAGAGATTTCAAATAGATCCAGAAAAGGGGTGATCTCCAGCAACAGAACAGGACCCCACACTAGGAAGGAGGGGTCTGGGGGTATGGGAGCTGAAGGAAGACTGTGGGGGGGGGTCCCTCTGTGGCTTAAGAAGGAGGTGGAATGCATGGAGCTTACATGCACAAGATGGGCAAGAGCAGGCTTTTTGGAGGGTAAAAGACATGCTTTGCCTGGACTTTAACCTCATCAGGCGACACAGAAAAAAAACTAATAGATGGAAAAGGTAGACTGGAGAAGATCGCATCACCAGCAAGCCCAAATGACATTTTAAATTAACATGTAAGAGAGGAAAGGATGTAGAAGGGTTCACCCTTAGAAGCATAACGTTTTTAGGGATGCCAGCTCATAAAACTTTGTGACAATACGCAACAGTGGTTGTCGAAGATTCATCTACTACTGGCGGAGAGAGCACATACAGGCCACTGGACCACAACCCAGGATTTTTCTAACAGAGCTAGTAGAGAAGACAATCAGATGCACAAATGTTATCTTCTGTGGGTCCAAATTGTTAAAGTTCCCTCAATTACACACCAATTGTGCAAAGACAAAGTAAATCTTTTGGTAAAAAGTTAAGCAATAATAACAAAATATGTGTTTGCGTACCCAACAAGACCTCAACTAATTGTGGTTCATTTTGGACTGGAAAAAAATGGACTGGAATTTGCACTTTTTATTGAGTGGAGGGGGCTGGGGTGGGGTCAACTTTTACCAATTTGCATTTAAATGCAAAATAAACAGATAGTATGAATTATGCTAGAAGGAAAGAAACAAAGCCAACAGGCATGCAGGTTTAGAAGGCAGCAACACATCTACTTTTCAGTCCCGCACCCAGCAATAAGGAAAACGGCAAATCAATTACTTGCGGAGATGAGCTATCGCGCTGCTTGAAGGCCAGCTAAGGAAACCCCACTATGGCATCTGTGATGAAGCGCCCGAGTTGCCATCAGAGAATAGACACCAAAGGGCTTTCAATGGATGAGGCCTGGGTTTGAGTCACAAGACATGTACACATCACAGAGCTCTGGTGAACTAATGTACCAGACTGAAATGAGATTCCTAATGCAAATAAACTCTTGTTGATTCAGCCCTCAGCAAATGGTAACCACTACAACATCTTAACATACAATGTGGGGACAACTGTTCTTGAGTATATGAAGCACATAAAGGGGTGATTTTTTGGGGGGGCAGAGGTGTTGCACAGACTGAGGATGAGGGTATTTTTACAGTTGAAGCAACTTTTCATAACATGTCTGTTATAATTTCAATTAAGGCTTATGATATTTCATGATTTATTGGGGGTTTGGTTGGTGGACACACCCATGTGGGTTGTCCCTCGCTTTCATTTGTCACCTTGGTGCAGAGGAACATACCATCTTGTTAACCCCTTCAGTGCCACGCCCTTTCCCCGCCCTGTGCCGGCCGTTGCATTAGCGGGCGGGGTTCATGACGAGATAGTCTCGTCATGGGCACAGCGCAACCGCGCTCCATGACGAGACCATCTCGTCATGGGCACTGAAGCGGTTAAAATACATAGTCAGACAAATTTCTCACTTTTCTTTAACTATGCGAGGTGTGACAATATGGATCAGAGTGAGACAAAAAAAAGCTATTTAAAGCATCCAAATGGATTTCAGACACACAGCCAAACCTTAATGGCAGACATACATGCATAGGCAATCTGTTAGCCCCCAACATAAAAACAATATTCTTTTCTTGAGCTCATGTAACCATGTCATTCATGGTGACTTGAATTGGTGTGGGGTGACATGAAACGTGATCGATCCAAAAGGTGACAGGTCTAGATCAAGAACTGGGAACGAGATCGTTCTTCAAACTCCCTACCGAGAATAACCACTGATGGCAACAACTGAATCTTGCGTTTAGGGAGTACACATTGCCCTCCTCTGTACACTATTCACATATCAGAATTGAGGCAAGCCTTGAGAAAACTGAAGTTCACATTACAATGGAGGAGGAGTATTTGGGGGATGACCACATCGGCCTACGTGCCTGCACTAGGAATATCTAGATGATGCGGACAGATTGTCAGGATGCCAACGGGATACTGCAGGACCTTTACATCTCTAAGGGCACAGTAAAAAACTATAAACATTATTATTTTAAAGTAAAAACTATTGACACTGGAGGCATATAACCCTTTTCAAGTGCAGGGGAAGGCAGAACATTTGAGGCCAGGCAGGCACTTAAGAACAAACTGCTTAAACTTGATAAAAACCAGTAAAGAGCTCGAATCACGACACACAAAAGAAATGGAAACAACACTATCAGACACAAAAGTGGAATGCTCTACTCCCAAACATGTCAGGGAAAGTGCTCCAAGCCTTTTAATGCTTGCCTATGGTCAAAAATTCCGCCATCAATGCCCTCTCATTGTCCACAGACATGAAGGGCAAGAGCTCTCCCTTCAACCGCGTAATGATGCAAATATGCCCACAGAACATAAACAGCCACCCTAGTCTGGCGCCAGTGCTGATCACCCGCTCATCCATTCAAAAAGAAATGCAGAGGTGGCACATTTGTCCATGTACAGACAGCAGACCTTTTGGAATTCAGGAAGGAGGAAAAGTTTTGGTTCTTTTCGAACAGATAATGCAGTATCAAATGGACTAATAACCAGAGCCAAATTCTCAGACAAGGAGAATAAGGACATCAGATGACACCACATCCTAAAGCTAGAACCTATCTCCCAACAAGTATTGATTAGTGACGCGGAGCAGAGGCAAAAAGTTTTTCTTAAATTAAAAAGTAAAGGACGGTACTTTTCAAGGGACATTGCTGCGCCCGCATCCCTCGCGTGCTTAGCACGCGATCAAGGTGAAACAAAAGTGATCGCAATAACGTGCTAAGCACGCGAGGGATGCGGGCGCAGAAATGATTGGAGAGGGGGAGCTCCTTACTAAAGTCGAGCAAGCAGCGCACCCAGATGGCAGCTATGCACGTGCACGCTCTCGTGCACTCAAGCTTTAGGCCTGCAAAATCATGTGGGCAGCACTTCCAGAACCCATATACCAAATGCTCTCCGAGCAGCGCATGCGCGCTGGCTCGGCGAGACCTAAAAAACCTTAATTGAAGCAGGATCAACAACAAAAATGAATGCATTGTGTAATGTAACTGGTGAGCACTTAAAGTGCTCCACTACCATTGACTTGTGTTTGCGCTATGGCTAGGCAAAAGATGGAGTGAGTGCTATAATACCATAGGATCGTGCAAAAAAACAATTGCTGTTCGTGTTTTAACAACTTTTAAAGAAATGCATTAGTTCATGTACATGCACTTTAGTGGTATATGTGTATGGGAGACTGATTGAAAACATAAGTACTCCTATTGAGTGCTTGAAAACAAAGAAAAAAATATCCCCGCAAACCGGGAGCAGTGTAAGGAGGCAAGTACTTGATGCATGCGCTATGGGAGGGCCAAACATATGAAGAGGGCATGATGCCAGCATGCCATGACGTATAGCACCAAAGGAACTTAGAGCGACACTGAAGTTTACCAATTGTAGGAGCTGGTCGGCCTATAAGCCAAAAGATCGAACACAACACGTCTCCACGAGACAGAGCATGCGCTGTCTAGCCGAGAACTAAAGAGTACATGGTGAGGACATCCCTGAACAGAACTTAAGCCATGTCAGAACAGTGTTAATTAATAACCAAAAAATGTGAGCAACAAAGTGTTCAAACGAAGCTTGCTTGGGAATCTGCTAAAGCAGAAAAAACATGAAGCTGGAAAACTATTAAAAATAATTCGGAAACCATATTGAGGCACCATCACACACATTGGTTCAGGTCAAACGAACAAGGAGCATTATGGGAGAACGGAAACAGGCGATCATTAGTGTTAGTCAAAAGGGTAAGGAGCATTATGAGAGAACGGAAGCAGCATAAGGAGGACAAGATACTTTCACCACTTGCATTAACTGAGGAAAATTCAGGTGGCAATGAAGTAGGCGCAACAGTGGCACATTGACAAACATTTGATGTTATTATTGAAATGAAGAAAACGAAGCAGCAGACCACTGCACTGACCGCCAACTGACCTGCGATGCAGTACTGTGGCCCCACATTCACCAAAGAGCCAAGGAAAGAGCTTTGACAACAGTGCCAGTGTCGTACATTTAGGAGAGGAGCGGATGGGATGTGTGCAGTGCTTTTAGACCTCACTCCAATATGTTACAGCTGAATATTACCGATAGCACTCCAAGTCTTTTGTCAGAGAACTTGAGAGAAAAGATCCAGAGAGTAGCAGGGTGCATCCTTACTCGAATGCCCGAAGGGTGATGACGCACTCCTATAAGCCAATAGGCAGTCCACCCTTACTTATTAGCATGGGGTAGTGGCCCAAAATTTTTAGCCATTGTGGTATTCATCTATTAATTACCATGGGCAGTATGTCACCACTGAACACCCATGGCAGTGCTGACCTACCAAATACCTGGGGACAAGACACACTTATTACTCAAGTTTACTTTGTTCCCACCAGGGCAGACTCAAGGGGCAGGAGATGAGCAGGGTGAAGTATCACAGACAAAACAGACCTTGGGGCCCACCATTCCATCTCTGGGTCCCCAAAACGACCCAGGCGTGTTAACAAAACTCTATTTATGTATTGCATGAAAAGTGTTGGTCAGTGCTTTCAAGCAGTCTAAAGACACAACGAGCTACAACAGTGTAGACTTCCTCTACATGGCCACCCAAATGATATTCATTGTACACGGAGTCGGGTGCGGTGGCATAGTGGACTAATGAGTCCACTGTAGGGGCCTGTGTTTGACCTCATGGTCACAGGTTCAAATCCAGGCAGGTCCACTCGGCCTTTCATCCTTCTGAGGCCTATAACACGAGCTCCATTCAGTTGGGCAACAATAAATATCTGTTATTCAGCACCAAGATATCCTTCCGAGTGAACGTGGGCTTTAGAAAATACACGTTATGTCCTGCATCCAGATCAATTAGAAAAAAAACGTCTTTGATCAGGCTATATTTTATAGCTGCAGTATGCACTTAATATGTAAGCTGTTTTAATGGACTTGTGTGCTGTTGTTTATATCTCGCCGAGCGTTACCTATTATGTTTCATGGTCATTGGGTTATCTGTTTTTAATCTCAAGTAACTATGTTGTGAATAATGGAGTCATTTTAAATTAGTTTTAAGATCTTTTAACTGCTCTGTAATGTTGTCTTTCACAACCACATATGGCTGAATAAAGATTACATTGATTGACTGACAGCAGAAATACGATTCATGAGGATGTGCGGGGTGACTTGGCGAATGCCAGGCTCAATACACAATCAAATATTGGACTAACAACTGAGAAGGCTAGAAAGATGCTGATCAGCGCCAAACGCTTAGAGGCGCATTTGCATCTGCACTGTCAATGGAGGCTACTCACAGATCACTGCAGTTTAACCCTCCTTCCAGCCACCCGCTTCCCAGATTCATGCATGTGGAGGCAGCCAGGCTCTTCTAAGAGCCTGTGTCCATGTCATAGATGGTTGAAGCGTCGAGGTCTGCATATCATTTAAGCAAAAACACAAGTTTCATGGCTCAGCACTCTTTATGTGATACATCATTACAATAAATAGAATAAATTAATATAAATATGCAATGAGAAGAAGAAGAAAATTAAAAGAGGAGGTGAACGACAAGCAGTGCATGTTCAATCCATGGGAAGCAGCCGCTCGGCTTAACTAGAGGTCCGCAGTGTTCGCAGAGGCGGCCATGCAGCCCAACTCTTGAGACCGGTCATAAGACTCAACGGTTGCACGCGGCTCTGTCCACAAAATGATCAGTCTCTTTGAAGTTAGGCAAGAAATAGGCAATGCTATGTAAAGGGTGGAGGTGCATTAGAGCACTGCCTAAGTCTAGAACCAAACAATTTATCAATCCATTGATCCAGCAAGAGTGAACAGTAGGATTGTCCCAAGGGGCAGCAGTCACCACCAACAGTCCATCATGATTTCATGCACTGCGAAAGAGGTCAACACAACCAACATGGATTCTAGGTCAGAACAGAGTTTGTGGAGCAGCCCAGGACTGCTGATCTACACGTCAACACACAAGGATGTACCAAGTGGATTTACACGGGTCAATGGACTGAGCACAGATAGATTTCTCCTGGTCTCACTTTGAGAGAAAGATTCATATCAGCAGTTCATTTTTTCATACAAGCGGAAGACAGAATCCAACACCTGTTTCACCTGGGGCTCCCCAACAATATACGCTTAGTTACACAACTTGTTACACCTGGATGTACCAGCCTCAGACTCCCAGAGATCACCCACCACCCCAAACACTGCCAAACCCTCCATCCCCGGGAGGATCCTATCACTGATGAAACTCCATATCATACAAAATACTGCCTTGGTTGAGCCACAAACCTCCCTCCGCATACACCCAGGCCTACAAGCATCCATTACACTAACTGTAGCATGTGCCCCAACAGACTGCAGGGCTCAGTCCTCACTTAACTATGCAGATGCTGTTACTGATTAGGGTGGGATAGAGGGTTAAAACTGATCATCTGCATAATGCACTTTTTTACATCTGTATTTTATATTGCTTTCAGGGCTCTCAATTCTTATTGAGTGGGTCATGGGCATCAAGAGTTATGTTTTGTACATTGCAGCGATGACCAAATACTTGGCCTCTCTGCACTTTGGGCAGACGCAGCCGCCCTGCGGTTGAGTTTCATCTTGCAAAGCTGGTCCACTGGACCATCTGTATGGTTAGGTGCTGTGGAGGGCTGAGCGTTATCTTCAAGGACAAACCACATAAACAGCGGTTTGACCTGCTACATGCAACAGAACCTGAGAGTAAACAAGTATCTCAAATTCACTAAATAATACACAAAGTGCTCCGGTCATTTCTCCACATTCCACCTGAGAGACCCTGGCTCTTGCAACAGCACTGAGCAATCCCTGGTTATTTATCTATGTTAAGCAGAGCAGTGTGCAAGTGTCTCAGGGCGCCAACATGTCTCTTTAGTAAATTAGAGAGGACTTAGTTTGAAGGCAGCAGAAAGAATTAAACTTGTATACAGTGTCATGGTGGGGACTTGGGGCCATCCAATCTGATCATCTCTAATTAGGAGGCTACACCACCACTGGAAAATATCAAACATATCGAGGCTTAACATTTGCCACTCGCAACTGCAATAATAAATGTTAGTTGGTGCACTGAAGTACAAACTATCCAGTGTACCTGGCCCTTCCTAAGGGGAGCTGTCACTTGTATGATGACCTAAAAGAGGAGTTTCAGGGGTTGTTTTGGACAAATATATTTTTTTCTTGGGCTTTGTCAGAACTTTAAGAATGGCTAATAGCTGCGGCCAATTCATGACACTCCCAGCTGCACCTCACCCATAGGGTCCTGTTATGGACACTACAAGCTTCGGGAAGCATCACTGCCCCAGCACTTACTCGCTTGATCCCTCTTCACAGCCCATTCTGCCCAATGTTTGGAAAATGTCTTCTTCTTGATCTCAGTTGTCCTCTTTTTAAATGCTTTAATGTCAGAAGACATTCTGATGTCCCCTGGCAAGATTTATCACCACCCGCCATCCACCCTACCAGTGTTCATTGACCGCTCTCCTCTAGAGTGAGCGAACCCTCATACAATGCCCTCAGCCCCCTTGCTGGAGGGTCATAATGTGGGCCAGCTTGTCACAGTGCTCTAGTTTTAATGACTCCGCCTTCTGCTTCAGTCGCTCATCCCGGTAGAGCCGAGCCAGGTTGCTTAGGTCAGCTTTTTGCTGTTTCTCCTTCCAGCAGCTGGTCTGCACATAATCTATGTAGTCCTTCTCAATAGCCCGTTCCAGCTCCTGTAGAGACTGCCCACGGTAAGCCTGTTTGAAGTTCCGGTCCACATAATAAGGCACCCCAAGGGCCTGGGTCTCACGAGGTACAGTATGTCCCACAGAAGCCTTCTGGAAGAGGCTGTATGGTGGGCTGTGAGCCACCAGCTGGGCCACCACCGACACCACCACCAGAACCAGGACAGGCAGCAGCTGGAGTAAGACTGAATAACCACTCTGGGAACGGTTGTCTTCAGCCCGAGTGGGTGGGCGCTCATTACGGAAACGCTGGCGGGGCCTTTGCTGGCGAGGATGGCGAGCAGGAGGTGCCCCATTGGAGAACATGTATGTGTTCCCAGTTGGGAAACGACCCCCAAAAAACAAGTTAAAGAGTTCCTCTGGGGTCATATCTGCTGGCTCCGTGTAGGTGCGAGCCTGGGCTGGCTTACAGGCCTCCTGCTCGTCGTCGCCATGTTCGTCATACCGTCGCCTGCGCTCGGGGTTGCTAAGCACTGCAAAGGCTCGTCCAATGGCCTTGAAAGCCTCTGTGGCACCAGGAGCATGGTTCTTGTCTGGGTGGAAGCGCAGTGCTAGTTTACGGTAGGCCCGCTTAAGCTCTTCGTCGCTGGCATTCTGCTGCACTCCCAGGGTCTCATAGTGGCTCCGGCTGCTTCTAATAACCCTCTGCACCCCATTCAGTTGTTCTTCTGTATAACCCTGCCCACTGCTGTGTGCAGACTCTGCACTGTGATTGGGAGGTACACGCCCAGCCTCACTGTGTGACTGCCACCTTCTTGCACTGCTACCAGAATCTTCATCTGAGTGTTCCCCACAACAGCCACACCCCCGGGAGGTAGTATGGAAGGTGCCCTCAGAGTGCCCACAACCCCTGGGAGGGGCATTAGAGGCACCCTCTGTACACCTTCTTCTGTACCCAGGGCTGGGGTAGAATGTATCCCCAGAGCAGCGAAAGCAATGTCCCAAACTTTCATGGAAAGCATCCTGGGGGCAATGGCAGTCTTCAGGGGCTGCATAGAAGTGGTCCTCTGCCCATCCTGCGCCCATTTCCCCAGTCCTCCGTCTGCTATGAGCAGGAGGGACCCGGAAGCTATCACGGCCACTGCTCCGGATGGCCTCAATTAGGGCTCTGGCTTTCTGGGTGGGGCACAGGTTTTGAGCCTGGTACAGATAATTCAAAGCATCCTCACGTCTCCCTGACTGCAGATGCACTCTAGCTATTTTGATCAGCTTCTCTGCCCTTTCTCTTAACATGGTTTATGATCTAAACCCGGCCCACGGCAGGGGGAGGCTAGGTGAGAAGCGGGTTGGTGGTTGAACGTGTTTGACCAAAGGCGTCTTGTGTGTTTTATGAACAGTAGGGACTAGTAAACACCCGCGTCCCACTATCTTGAAGAAACAAAAAATCTGTTTTTCACAGACAGAGAAATCAGGGAGGCCTACTTTAGTAAATAGGTTAATTTTCCAGGATTGAACAGTGGTCCTGAAACCCATGTAAATGTTCACAGGCCCACTCACTAATTATTTAAAGAATGCACTTTCAGAAGTTCTACAATTTTCAGATCAAAAACATCCTTCTCAGCATATTGGCAAATCAAGCAAGAGAGACAAAGGTTAGTGTTAGCAGTTTCTTGAACTGAAGGGGGCACAAGAAGGTTATCCAAGCAAAGAGGGCAAATACAAGACGATAGTCTGAGAGGACACTGCAAATTCCAATCGGTCTCGGTGTTTGTAGCCTACAGACCTTGCATTTCCATCACTGAACACAAGCATTGACTTCACCCAACCTGTAGTCATCAATTCAAGGTTCTCAATGCGTTCCATTGGCAGACCGTGACCTTCAATCTCCAAAGGGATCCACTTGGCACTGCCTTGGCAAAGAACATCCCCCCCCTTACAAATTGTGTCAGGGCCAACAAGCTTTAGTCATTTAAATAGTGAAGTGATAAAACTGCCTAAGAACGGGTAGTTGGTTTCAATGCACTCAACCTCAGCCTTCAGATAAACTTGAAAAATTCAAACGATGAGTCACGTCTTACTGAAGCACATGCAAGTAATGCATGGTTAAGCTACCTGGAAAACATACTCAAAAGTGCAGCTTTTTGCATTAAGACATTCCTCACTGAGACTGTTTCTGTTTTCTTGCTGCCTTGAACTCTCTCTGCAGAAGGGTTTAAGTGCACACCATCACTCAAGGTCTTGCAACAAGATTCTTCCATTGGAGTAGCAGTAAGAAGGGAGGAGTGGGTATCACCAAATGTGACTTGTTTACATCTTGTGCTCCCAAGATTGTAAAGCAATGTCATCCTTTTGTGTTGCAAACAAACAGCTCTCTGTGGCTCTGAAGTCAGGTGGGTTATATGCTGGACTGGCTTATTGCGTGTCTCAATTCACAGACATGATCACCTCTCTCAGTGACTTAAAGCCTCTCTCAGAGGTCAGCTCTCCTCGGGGCCCTGCAACTTTCTCCGGTGGCCTATAGGTTTCCCCGAGGTCCTGAGGCTCTGCTCGGGGTCCTGAAGCTCTCCTCGGGGTCCTGCAGCTCTCCTCAGGGTCCTGCAGCTCTCCTCGTGGCCCTGCAAGTCTCCGAGGGATCCTGCAAGTCTCCTCAGGGTTCTGCAGCTCTCCTCAGGGTTCTGCAGCTCTCCTCGGGGTTCTGCAGCTCTCCTCGGGGTTCTGCAGCTCTCCTCAGGGTCCTGCAGCTCTCCTCATGGTCCTGCAGCTCTCCTCATGGTCCTGCAGCTCTCCTCGTGGTCCTGCAGCTCTCCTCGTGGTCCTGCAGCTCTCCTCGTGGTCCTGCAGCTCTCCTCGTGGTCCTGCAGCTCTCCTCGTGGTCCTGCAGCTCTCCTCGTGGTCCTGCAGCTCTCCTCGTGGTCCTGCAGCTCTCCTCGTGGCCCTGCAGCTCTCCACTGTGCCCTGCAGCTCTCCACTGTGCCCTGCAGCTCTCCACTGTGCCCTGCAGCCCTCCTCGGCGTCCTCAAGCTCTCCTCGGGGCCCTGTGGGTCTTCTCGGGATCCTGCAACTCTCCTCAGGGTCCTGCAGCTCTCCTCAGGGCCCTGCAGCTCTCCTCGGGGCCCTATATTTTGTCTCGTGGTCCTGCAGGTCTCCTCGGGACCCTGCACCTCTCCTCGAGGTCCTGCGGCTCTCCTCGGGGTCTTGCGGCTCTCCTCGGGGCTCCTGCAGGTTCCCTCCCCTCTGTCCTCGGCCAGTGGCCCTTGCACGGCCCGCTCCTCCGCCCCGGGTGGGATCCGGCCCCTCTCACGCCACGGTGCTCTACGGAGGCCGCCCGGCTCCTGCGGAGCTCGCTGCGCCTATGCCGCCCGACGGCTCCGCGCTATTTACAGCTCACGCCCGGAATATGAGCCGCTGCAGGAGCACGGCGGCCATCTTACATCGGGACACAGCCGGCAACAAGGGAAATAAAATAAGGACTTCCGCTGTCGCCACTATCCAACATGCGCAGTAAGGGGACTAAACACAAAAGACAGACTGGAGCCTTC
The DNA here is from genome assembly GCF_964204655.1 of Triturus cristatus. Lineage (NCBI taxonomy): Eukaryota > Metazoa > Chordata > Amphibia > Caudata > Salamandridae > Triturus > Triturus cristatus. The sequence goes on from NC_140595.1 coordinate 840,146,395, forward strand.
ATGACTCATGTCGGCGGTCATCCGAGAGGGGGAACCTGCCCCTGTCAGCACAGCCTTAAAGTAAAGACAGACCCGCAGTGTCTGCGACGCAGCGCAGCCGCCATCTTGGAGAGAGAAAACCTGTGAATCCCTGTACAAAGTTGGTGCTCCCCGATGAGCCTGTGTCTCATCAAATCATCCTAAATGTCACTTTCAAGTGAGCACATAGAACCCATTTGGTTCTACAACAAGACAGACAGCGAATTCTTAAACCTGAAAGGTTTAGTTTCAGAATTTCTTACACATAAATCGATGATTATAGTCAAAATCAAGTAATCAATGAATGAGAGTCAGCCCTGACAAGTACCATGCATCAAGCGTTAGACTAACGCATTTTAATGTGGTGGCCCGCATCACCGCATTAAAAGGTATCATCACGTATTTTTAGGGCCTAGATCACCTGGGTGCGCTTGACCCTGAGTGAACTAAAGTAGGTACTTTAAAGTACAACAGCTGTCGCACTGCATTAAATGCAGAGCGAGCGGCGTCCGAAACTGACTTTACACACTGTGAAAACTAGGCAGATACGGCCACTTCATGACTAGTTGGTGAGTTACATTTTAGGCAGTAAAGCAACCTTAGGTAGTTTATAAGGAAAGACTAAGTGAAAGAAGTGTGGGAAGAAAGTACGCCATTCGCTGCCCTCTTCTGGCAACATTCAAAATATACTGTCAAAACCCTGCCTACTGCATGAAAGTGATTTGGAATGCATGACCTTAGGACATTGGAGTATTTTAAAGAATAAATACTGCATCAGGACTAAAATAAAAAAAACATTCTTACATATACCAACATATCACTGGACATTATCAACCTTAAAAAAACAGTAGAGAAAAATTCAGGGTGGGCAGCATGGAAAGAGGAAATGGCACCTGCACAAGTCATCATGAGAAGACAGAACCACAGATAAGTAAGGCGAGGGAAAGCAGGTTTATTAGTCAGAGCAGGCAATGGTTCTCCAAAGAAGGGGCTAGAGCAAGATAAGATAATCAGTGAAAGAAAAAATCTATACTTAAAAGGGGATAGGAGAAGAAAAAATATGTAGTAAAAAATGGAAAGTGGTATAAACTGAGGGAGAAAGCATACATGCCAGCCCTCCCGATTCAGGCAGAAGACTACAGATTTCAAGGCTAGTCTCCCGCCTCCCGATTCCTGCATGTAAAAATCAGATTCCTGGGAAGGCTTCAACTTGCAGGAACTGGTCTTGTGTGACCCAGATTATGCACAGTAATCTGCTCCTGCATACAAGTGCACAACATTTTTGTTAAACTTTCTCTGCCTTCCATAGTGATTTCTCTGTGCTCCTGACTGTAAAAACAAATCATATATTTGCATTACTGATAATGGCTCCTGCAGCAACACACTTGCAGGTCCCATACATGTCAGTTGAGCTGATGCAGGCCATGACAGAATTTAATGGGAGAAATACATTCTCCCGATTATTTTAAAAAAATCTCCCACTTTCCTTTTCCAAAATGTTGGCATGTATGAGAAAGGCATACATAGATGGAAGGCTGAGGTCAGTGTGAGGCTTCGAGGAACTTGTATGGAAATGCCTGGGGATCATGGTAAAAAGGTTAATCACCCTGCAGGAGCATTGTAAGCATTTAAAGCCCCTTCAAAAACATAATATTGTGTGAGATTAACCTCATTACATGAATGTAACTGCTTTTTTCAGCTGACCTTAAAGCATCACACAAAATGTCACACATAATGCATTAGAATGTCACACATAAGCACACTGCAGACATATAATGTCACATATAACCACACTTAAAACTAGGCAGCTATGGTAGTGACTCTGAGTAATTATGATAAATTATTAGCAGGCAGCTGATGTCATCCGCGCTGCGGCCTCTCACCTCCTGTTTGGTACAGTTGGGTCCCACAGTGCCCTTCCATTTCTAATGCTTTGCAGCAGTTTAAAGATGTTCTTAGAGTTTCTTGTTGCTCAAATGAGTGTAATTACTGATATTTGTATGTGTCCCTCACCTTCATTGCTTGATTTTGCTCGCGAGTAAGCATCACTCATAGTCATTGAATGTCACTCATAATTACACTGAAATTGTGAAAATGTCACACATAAGCAATCTGAATTCTTGGCAGCTATGCAGCGTGCAAAGCTCAGTCAGATTACTGCATCAATCAAAGAACCCAGTAAAGTTTAGGTAAGCAAATACAAACTATAAAATGGGAGAGCAATCTTGCATGGATTCACCTCCAAGGACCAGCAAGGAAAGACCTTTTACACATCAAAAAAGAGCAGACTTTTATACGGTCTTATAGTACTGTGAACAAAGGATGTTATACATTCATAGCAGTTGTACATGGTTCCAACAAAATGGATCAATCTGACCGTAACAGCGTGAAACAGTCGCAAAAAATTACATTTACTCTCATAATTAGACAACATGGACAACCTTGTTGATACTACCTTTGCGTGAACAAATATTGTAACAGTATGTGTGAACAGTGTGTGTGACAGCTATGTGACAACCTTGAACATGAACAGTTGTACTGAAACAACATTTAAAATTTGTATGAAGGTTGTTTTGTCTGTGAAAAGTACATTCAAGCATGTTCTACTGAGACATAAAATACAAGTGAAATTCATTAGTGTAAGCATTTAATATCAGAAAAAACAACATTATCAAACCCCCTCTGATGCAGGTTCTCATAGCAGAGATTGTTCCACTTTTGCCGAGCCTCCATGAATCCGGCCCATTGTTTAACCATCACATCTTACTGGGCACTACAATAAGGTTGTTAGTCATAGGCAGCCTGTGCAGCCGGTGGGGCCGCATGGTGGACAGGCTGTCCTTCTCAAGTGAGATGGAGGCAGGTTCCAGTTTGTCCACCAGTGTTCCCTCTGGCGACCTCTATCCTGGTGAACTTCTCTTTCATCCATCTCCTCTCATCCTGCCACTTCTTTTTGATGTCAGTGATAGTCCGACCATCCCCCCCAATGCATTGAATGCATAGGGCTGCCTTCTGTGTTACACTGGCGAGGCATGGAGGTAGACCATGGAACTTTTCGTAGTTCTCCACCAAACATTTTACTACATTTTGGTTCTCCTCCTCCGTGCAGTTTTTCTTCCTCCTGACATTCAAGATACTGACTCTTGGGAGATGGCAAGACAAGGCACAGAGCAGCCAAGTGGCGAATATATTTGGAAGCAACAGAGCCATGGATGTGTGCTGCTTTTATTCGGTTTGCAGTGTGTGGGTAGAGGTGGCATTAATTGTTTCAAGGTGTGTGTAATTACACTTTCCCTGCCTCACTTTCAGAGGTTCTGCCTCGGGTGCAGAACCTCCGCCCGAGCCCGGAACCTTCACAGGCGTAAAGGCGCTGCTTGTATGTCCCTTTATGAATACCGAAAAGGAGTAAAGTTAGACTTTTGGTCTAAGTTAGGCTTTTGGCCCAACTTTACCTATGCAAATCAGGCCGTCAGTATTCAGTGCACTCTTTTCTGTCACATGGAAAGAGTGCACAGAGGTGGGTAAGATGTGTTGTTCCAGAGCGGGAAGTTGTTTGTTTTATTTCCCGGCTTCCATTCTGGGTAAAGCTATGTGCAAACACTGTAGAGAGACCAGGCATTTTTTATGCCTCCAGTTCTGGGTCTTATGCCTCTTGACCCAAATCCCCTTCTGCTCCAAGGAAGGAAGAGAGCAAGGGGGAGTAAGGGACATCAGAATCTTTCTGAAGGCAAGACCAGACTTCCATTGTAGGGAATATAGTGTGGTACGCAGTGTACAGACACTTCCAATACTGATTCCAGGAGTATTACTTTATTAGTGAGGATTCTTCTGGTTCAGCAGAAGAAATGGCGACTCATCAGACCAGAAGAAGAAATATGCTGAGAGAGAATTGCTGCCTCAAATTTTCTCAAGAATGCACCAGAACATGGGGGTTCCTGCAGATTAAATGCCCAGTACATGAGCAGAACCTGCTTTGAGACAGTTTATGAGATCTCAAGATCGTGGATCACCACTACCTTTGGATGTTCTTGATGCAATTTTGTGGGAATGGAAAGACCCCGATAAGAGTATTGAGCCCTGTTTCATGTCCAAACTATACCCCAAAGTGGTTATGGAAATAAGATCCCTAAATAAGTAATGTCGAGCTATTTGGTTGGGAGCCTGATAGGGAGAACATCTCCTACCCAACAAAGTATATTGAAAGATCTCGCAGATAAAAAGAATGACATAAGCAGGAGCTCGTTTGTTTATGAGGACTGCATTATACAGGGCATATAAAAGGGAGTTATCATTTCTGATTTCAAGAGCCTATTTAAGGCAATTCAGGAGAGCGCACAATAGTCATCATTGTTGGGTAAAGTTGAAAAACAGATTTCATTCTTGTCTGACATTTCTTTTGCTGTAGGTCATGCAGCTGCACTGGGAGGTGCTGTAATTGCAGCTAGAAGGAATGTATGCTTACGAGGCTGGTACACTGATTCTGCTGAATCACAGCAGCCTTACCTATGTCTTTCTAAGGGAGTCCACTTTATTGACCTGAACTGCAAAGAGAAATTTCACAGAATATTTAAGGAGAAGAAACATTCATCCTCTTTGGGACAAAATAAAACTTCAACTTCCTCATTAAATTGGAGCTCAAACTGATCACCATTGAAACAGACTTCGAGAAAGAATACACGGAAACAGAAAAGGGAGAACTCCAAGGCCAAATTTGTGCCAAATAATAAGGCTTCTTCTCCAAGAAAGTCACAAAATCATTACTTTGCCGTATTTGCCAAGAGTGGCCAGTAGGAATCAGGACTCCTCGCATCATGGGAACAGTCTACTTCCCACGCCTGGGTCCTGACGATAGTGAATCATTGAATTCTCCTATCCTGCTACAGAGACTGGATCATTCATGCGCCAAACACCTCCAATCCAATAAAACTGGATGCAATGAAACCGGCAGTTCCTTCTCTACTTGGAAGGAATGCTTTCCAAGAAGCAGCAAAGCTGAAGCAAGGACCAGGAACCGATCCAAGGATTCTCCTTTTGCAGGAGGGTACTGCGTTAAGGAACGTGAACAAATGAATTGGGAAGATCTATTCAAAATAGAGACTCTACAGAGGATGATAATACCTTTAACCCCAATAGGTGCATACATGGTGACCTCAGACTTTATGAATGCATATTTTCATTTCCCAGTTGCTGTTCAACATCGGAAATAGATAAGATTTTGTTTTTCTGGGAATCATTATCAGTTCTCGGTTCTCCCATGTGGTATCTAATCTGCCCCAAGTGTATGTGCAACGATAAACAATTAGGGTGCAGGAGCTATTCACTTGAGATCACATTCATTAAATGACCTTGAGATGGAATATGAATAGCTTTTCAATTATTCTAAACATTACATGAAAACAATTTACAAAAATTATAGTTCGCGGGTAAATAGTCCATCATCCAAAGCAAACTTCAGCCAACGTGTTTCGCAGCGTTCTTAGCTGCTTCTTCAGGGCTGAAATCAGAAAGAATTGTACAAAACATTGTTAAGAATTTCAATAATTGCAACTAATTAAGTTCCATCCATGACTTACTGAATTCCCAGCTAAACATCTATTTCCTGCTTATCTTACATTTCCATAGCAGATTCCAGCTATTAAAAGGCCACCATTTGGAATGTATTTCTATCAAATCTCAAGTTCTCTATGGTCAGCGTTATTCTGTTTGAGTTACCTCTGGCCTCTTTTTCAAGGTGTCTCTGAAAATAATTAAGTCAACCCTCATGTTCCCTATTCCTGTCGATGTCTTTTTAATTGCTTCTGACTTCGATAAACATAAAATGAAACCTTATGTGTGTTCTAAACATTTCTTCTTTTATCATCCCTGTGCGTCATATCTAATCTTACCAGTAACGCGCTGCTTCCACATCTCTCCAAGATGAATATTCTCAGTCTTCTCTGCTTTTTGCAATGCAATGGACCTTTCTTAACATTTCTATGTGTTCCAGCTAAAGCAAAAATAATGAAAAAGAAACATAAAAGCCAGTGCCATGTCTATACCCATACACAAATCCACTCATGGGTAATGCTTCCGCGAAATCCTTGTAGATCAACATAAATATTAGAAAAACAAACCTGCTGACTCTCGTTATTTTCTGAAACGTCATCCTGCAGCCAATATTACACAAAGTGTCTAATCCCATAACAGGTTTCCCACTACAGAGGTGTACCCAACAAAAGTAAAACGAAAAGCAAGCACTAGGCGACTGATTACGACTTCGGCATTATGGGAGTGGGCCGCCACGCCACCACCCCACTCCCACACCGCCAGAGCTGCCCACCCACCACCTGCCCGCCAGATTACGGGTTTTCTCATGGTCGGGCAGGCGGGCGAGGAGGTCCCACTGCAATGGGAGCTTCAAAGGCCGTTCCTGCACGGTATGGAATGTGAAGTTCATGCCATGCAGGAAAGGGGGGACATGCACACAGGGGTGCCTAACATGTGCCACCCTGCATGCAACTTCATGCACAGGGGCAATAGGGGGCCCTGTAGGGTCCCCTTTGTTTCCCCACCGCCAACCTTTTCATAGCGGGCACACCGCCATGATAAGGTTGGCGGAGGGGAAATTCGTAATATGCTTGCTTGTACCGCAGCGGCACCGCCAAGCATATTGCTTCCCTACACTGCCGTGCTACCAGTAGGGATCGCTGATCCTTGGCGGCTGCAATGCTTCTCTGGAGGTCCAACCATCGTGCTCGAAATACGGTGGTCGGACCGCTGGTGCATCGATCCCTGACCGCCACCGCACCTCCACAGTGAGTATGGTGGTCCCATGGACTGCCAAACTAGTAATCAGCCCCAAAGACTACATCTCTGTACTTCCTGCATTCACCTTTTCGGTGCCTGTAATGAATCTGTTTTTGCACTAAAAGAACACACCCAACCCCTGCATTCCCTTTCTGGGAGGCAAATATACCACTGCACCTTTAAAAATACACTTTGAACAGCACTTCCTAAAGACGAGGAAAGGACACAGCACTCCCTTTAGGCAAGGCAAGAAAACAAACCCAAATGTAGGTAAAGTAACACACACACACACAAGTTTATTAATGAACGGTAGGCCAAATATATCAGTAAATGCAGATTCATTAGCGTCAAACACTTTTAAATGAACAAGTCAAATAAAATGCAGGGACTCTCTCTCTTTTAGTATAAGGCTAGGGGTTTATTACCCAATGCTCTCTAAACAAAGGCTGTCTCAGATGCCAAATGCATAAGATTCAAATATATGTAGCAAACTATAATCTAAATGCATGAATAATACTGATTAATGAACAAGCAGCAAATAACCTGAGATATACTGGACGTCCTGCAAGAGATCAGAAAGATATACATATATATACAGCAGAGGATTACTCTGGATGTGCACCTCCCACACCACAAAGAAAACACCTCAAATGATCAAAGCCACTGGCCACACATCACAATGACAATAACCACAAAACTCAATACATCACCTGGTGCAAACACTGCATCTGCATCTTAGCCCACTTCTGACCAGAGGAGTTCACAACCGGGGTTCAGAGCTTTAGCTACTAGGGTCACTCCGAGATAGACACGTGTGCCCTTGCTCGGATTCCAAACTCCCAGTTTTTCAGTCAGCAACCCTCAGCTTTAAACATACTAGAAGATTAGCGAAAGGCCTCCGCCCAGTGCCAGAGGAATTTTACCAGAACTGGCTAAGTTCCAAGCAAGCATCCCCATGGCGGTAAGGAGCTCTCATGTGCCTTCCTCCATTCTCACATCTTCCAGCCTCTATCTTGACGAAGCTCTCAAAAGGCCTTCCAGAGTACATTAAATAAAAACAATCGCTCAGGAAAACAGCACGACCTTGAATATGATTAACCCAAACAACTTGCTGGCACTGCTGTGCATGCAGAGAAACAAGGCAAAGTCAGACATGAGGCCCTGTCAAAGCCAATAGTCAAAGTCAAAGAACAAGATGACACAAAGCCATGCTAAAGCCAATACTCAGAACTCATAAGCAAGGCAAAGTCAGAAGACAAGAATGACATGAGGCCATGTCAAAGCCAATAGTAAGAACTCATAATTCACATAACCCAAATAACACCATACACATTTCTGCACAACTGCTTATAGCACCACATACTTTATCTCTCAATGTACAACACCGAGCACATGTGTGCACCACTGCTCACAACACTGAACTTCAAGATCAAAAAGTACATTCCACACCTCTCTCTCCCTCTCATGTCTTCAAATGCACATCCCACATCTTCTGTTCTTGGCAAGACTGTTCTACTCCGTGACAGCTCCCACTGAAAGATAGAAAGATTACAGGATAGAAGAGAAGCAGGCATATGCAGGACCGTCTCATATATCCAGGCTAGGGTATAATAACGCACTAAAGTCAGTTAACATGGTGGTAGTTGAGGGTCAGCATAGGGTGCCAAACCACAAGAGCGCCTCTTTTATTACAGTGCCAATGTAAGCATTTAGAAATCGAACCAGTAAACTCTAATTCACTTACCTGCTCCCATCCAAAGAGGCTTCTCAATGTCAAAATATCATCCTTAAAGAGAAGGTCGGCAGCATCTATGCTGTTTAAATACGGGCATCTCAGGGGCATCTTGAATTAGACTCAACTGAAATTCAAACTTTAATCTTGGTAATCAAAATAAAAACCTAATGCGATTCGCGCACTGTACATGCAAGTTCATAAGTAAATATGCTATCCTCTGGTGCCGACATATAGCTCCTAATGTAAATGCTGCAGCACAGTATTGTTGTACCTAAGTTGATGTACAAAACATAACAATACAGAGTGTAATATATAATATATAAATAAGACATTCATTATACTAGGACTAATATATTAAAATATGTGTACCTGTTCCGAATGGGGACTCAAACCCTATTTTCTCATTCAACAAGCCACATCCACATATCCACAATTCTTACATATCCATTGTGCTATAGAGACATGTGATATCCTGAACCCCTTCCTTAAGTTGGGACTTAAACCATAGGATCATTACACTGAATATGGTGTACAGACACAACAAAAAAATGAGTCCTTATATTACAGAACTCTTGTCATAGGCGTAGCTGCTGTCCCAAAAAATACCTTTTTTTCTAAAGGGGGTCCGAACACTCATAGCTATATCTTTCTCATCTTACTCTTTTCTCATCCTTGGTCCACTACGCCATACATGTGCGTGTCTGGTACTGGCCTCACTTGTCTATTAACACAATCCAAATAACCAGGACACATTGTGATGAAATAGCTGCAAACAATAATAGTTCTATCCATCCCCGATTGATGTTATTTTCACTTATAGTGTGAAATTATCCCTTATGTCTGATACATCACTACCCAAAACCAAAGGGGATGATCAGACGTGGGTCCCTTGCTCACTTAGCCACTGGATTCAAGCTAGCCTGGCTGATGATGGCTGATTAGCCAGAAACTGGTCCCATGATGCTTGTTTCCAGTCCAGGGAAGACATGGCTTGGCAGTTCGGGCTTGACTGTTCCCATGAGGCACAGGGTCAGACTGATTTGCATATGGCCATGTCTGAACTGGGGTGGCGGAGTGAGCTAAAGAATGATGATGGATTAAACCCAGATCAGTTGACTGGGGGTGAGTGCTTGCAATGTTCAACACTCCGTCCATCATCCCCTTTGGTTTTGCTTTGTTCGCCCTAAGTTGGCAGGCTATGCCCAGACGTGGGTCCCTTGCTCACTTTGCTACTGGATTCAAGCTAGCCTGGCTGATGGCAGCTGATTAACCAGAAACCGGTCCCAGGATGCTTGTTTCCGGTCTAGGGAAGACATGGCTTGGCAGTTCGGGCTGGACTGTTCGCATGAGGCACAGGGTCAGACTGATTTGCATATGGCCATGTCTGAACTGGGGTGGCGGAGTGAGCTAAAGAATGATGATGGATTAAACCCAGATCAGTTGACTGGGGGTGAGTGCTTGCAATGTTCAACACTATGTCCATCATCCCCTTTGGTTTTGCTTTGTTCGCCCTAAGTTGGCAGGCTATGCCCAGACGTGGGTCCCTTGCACACTTTGCCACTGGATTCAAGCTAGCCTGGCTGATGACAGCTGATTAGCCAGAAACCGGTCCCAGGATGCTTATTTCCGGTCCAGGGAGGACATGGCTTGGCAGTTCGGGCTGGACTGTTCCCATGAGGCACAGGGTCAGACTGATTTGCATATGGCCATGTCTAAACTGGGGTGGCGGAGTGAGCTGAAGAATGATGATGGATTAAACCCAGATCAGTTGACTGGGGGTGAGTGCTTGCAATGTTCAACAGTCCGTCCATTATCCCCTTTGGTTTTGCTTTGTTTGCCCCAAGTTGGCAGGGTAATCCCAGACGTGGGTACCTTGCTCACTTTGTCACTGGATTCAAGCTAGCCTGGCTGATGACGGCTGATTTGCCAGAAACTGGTCCCAGGATGCTTGTTTCCGGTCCAGGGAAGACATGGCTTGGCAGTTCGGGCTGGACTGTTCCCATGAGGCACAGGGTCAGACTGATTTGCATATGGCCATGTCTGAACTGGGGTGGCGGAGTGAGCTAAAGAATGATGATGGATTAAACCCAGATCAGTTGACTGGGGGTGAGTGCTTGCAATGTTCAACACTCCGTCCATCATCCCCTTTGGTTTTGCTTTGTTTGCCCTAAGTTGGCAGGGTATGCCCAGACGTGGGTCCCTTGCTCACTTTGCCACTGGATTCAAGCTAGCCTTGCTGATGACGGCTGATTAGCCAGAAACCAGTCCCAGGATGCGTGTTTCCGGTCCAGGGAAGACATGGCTTGGCAGTTCGGGCTGGACTGTTCCCATGAGGCACATGGTCAGACTGATTTGCATATGGCCATGTCTGAACTGGGGTGGCGGAGTGAGCTAAAGAATGATGATGGATTAAACCCAGATCAGTTGACTGGGGGTGAGTGCTTGCAATGTTCAACACTCCGTCCATCATCCCCTTTGGTTTTGCTTTGTTTGCTCTAAGTTGGCAGGGTATGCCCAGACGTGGGTCCCTTGCTCACTTTGCCACTGGATTCAAGCTAGCCTGGCTGATGACGGCTGATTAGCCAGAAACCAGTCCCAGGATGCTTGTTTCCGGTCCAGGGAAGACATGGCTTGGCAGTTCGGGCTGGACTGTTCCAATGAGGCACAGGGTCAGACTGATTTGAATATGGCCATGTCTGAACTGGGGTGGCGGAGTGAGCTAAAGAATGATGATGGATTAAACCCAGATCAGTTGACTGGGGGTGAGTGCTTACAATGTTCAACACTCCGTCCATCATCCCCTTTGGTTTTACGTCACTACCCACCAATGAGTCGGGACAAATATTTTTTCTTTACCTTTCTAAGTCCATTTGTAAGAACTTCCTATCTGGCTCACAACAAGCCAACATAGAGTCTTCACCTGTTTCATGTATTTCTAAAGGCAAGGCAGCAGCATAAAAACCTATTTTACTAATATTATTGCAGATCCAAATTTTCCAAACATTTAAAAAAATTCAGCAAAAAAAACAAAAGGATCATGGTATTAGCAGGACTTATAAAGCAGTATAAAATTCCCTGTCTGTACAGCTCAGGCAGGTCTCCTACAGAGGAGAAGTCCTCCCCATTCGACTCCGGGGCGACCTCCTCTGGTGCCCCATCCATTGGTACCGCTGGATTCTCTGCGTCTTGTTTCCCACACCCCCTGCCCTCCCCTTCCTTCTTCTGGTGGGAAGCCTGGACACCCTTTTGGAAGTTGCCTGTCAAGCAAGCTCCCTGTGATCAGTGAGTGTACTATCCACAAAGTGTCGGCGCAGACTGGTAAAACAACAACTGAACATGTAATCTCCAGCAATCAGATTATACAGCCTATTTCATGTAGTGGTTCCAGCAGCTTGTGGTGAGGTACCGTGTCAAATGCTGCGGTAAGGTCGAGCACTATCAGCATTGCTTTTCCTCCCCTGTCAACGACGTTGCGGATGTGCTCTTTCACTTCCAAAAGTGCTGTCTCAGTACTAAATTGAGGGTGGAAGCCAGATTGCGTGGCATGAAGAATACCGTTGGCCTCCAAGTAAATGGACAATTGACGGTTCACTTCTTCCCAAGAATTTTGGAGAAGGCCGGGAGCAGCAAAATAGGCCTGTAGTTTGTAGCTAGCATAGGGTGTGTCTTAGGTTATTTTAGCAGTGGAAGGACGTTCGCTTTTTTCCCACATAAAAGGAACCACCCCCGACGCCAAAGAAGAGTTAAAAATATGGTTTACAAAAGGGTTAATTGTTGGTGCCACCATATTTAAAACTGCAATAGGGCATTGCCCGACAGCACGACCTCAACATAATCTCCTACGCCGACGACACTCAACTGATCCTCTCCCTCACCAAGGACCCCCTCACCACCAAATCTAACCTCCACGATGCAATGAAGGCCGTCGCCGACTGGATGAAGAGCAGCCGACTAAAGCTGAACACGGACAAGACGGATGTCCTCATCCTCGGCTCCAACCCTTCAGCCTGGGACGACTCCTGGTGGCCCACGACACTGGGGGCACCCCCGACACCCACCGACCACGCACGCAACCTGGGAGTCATCCTCGACTCAACGCTCTCCATGACCAAGCAAGTCAAAGCAGTCTCCGCCTCCTGCTTCAACACCCTCCGCATGCTCCACAAGATCTACAGCTGGATCCCGACAGACACGAGAAGAACAGTCACTCAGGCCCTCGTTAGTAGCCGACTCGACTATGGAAACGCCCTCTACGCGGGAGCCCCGACCAAGTTCATCAAACGACTGCAAAGAATTCAAAACGCCTCTGCACGCCTGATCCTCGACAATCCAAGTCACAGCCACATCACCCCCCACCTGAGAAACCTGCACTGGCTCTCAGTCGACAGGAGAATCTCCTTCAAACTCCTCATCCACGCACACAAGGCACTCCACAAGACCGGCCCAGCCTACCTCAACAGACGACTCTCCTTCTACGCTCCCAACCGCCAGCTCCGCTCTGCCGACCTCTCCCTGGCCACCGGCCCGCGCAACTGAAGAACTACCACCGGCGGCAGATCCTTTTCCCCCCTCGCCGCCAAAACCTGGAACACCCTTCCACTCAGCCTACGACAGACCCAAGACCTGCTGACCTTCAGGAGGCTACCCAAGACCAGGCTGTTCGACCAGTAGCGGCACCCCCCCCCCTTCCTCTTCCCCAGCGCCTTGAGACCATCGCGGGTAAGTAGTGCGCTTTACAAATTCTGTGATTGATTGATGCTAAGGACTGAGCCAAGGAGATGAAGGTAAAGGCGTCTTAGGTGGCATACGTGCATGGAGAGGGAACTGATCTCAGCCCCTGATTCTGTGCCGAGGGAGCAGGAATCCCAAACCTTTTTTGCAATGACATGAGTTTGTTATGAAAGAATAGATCGAGCTCTTTGCATCAGTCCATGGAGGGGGCGCAGGTTCTCGAGGTGAACACCGAATGCAAAAAAGAGTCGACTATTTTAAAAATAGCCTTTGCTTTATTATCTGCTTCCATAAATCTAGTGTCAAAAAACGTTTTTTAGTAAGGTGCAGTTTCATTTGATATAGCTGTAAAGCAGCTTTATCGTCATTGGAGTATCTCTCGTCTCCATATTCTTTCCAGCTTCTTACAGTCGCTCTTACAGAGACGAAGCTCGGTACTATACCAAGGGGCCGTTGGGCAAGCTCTTGATTGGGAGGACTTCTTTATGGGTGCTTGTGCGTTCAGCGTCTCGCCAATCCAATTATTCAGCCGGACGGTGTCGCAATCTACGTTCCCTGTAATAGCTGGGGCAGAAGAAAATAGGGCTCGATTATTAGCCTCTGGTTGTAACTTATGATAGGCCTGCTTTGTGGAGGGGCCACTACTACTACTTATGGGCGACTTGCTGCACATCTGAGACCACGTAAAAGTGATACGGTAGTGATCTGTCCATGGGAGAGGAGTAGGCACAGAGGTAACAGAATTCAGATTGGAGAAAACCTAATCAAGAGTATGACCGGCCAGATGGGCGGGTTCAAAAACCTCCTGTGTCAGTCCCAGCGGACTCGTAATCTCCTGTATGACAAACGTTTCTGCCCCTGGAACGTTATCTAAATGAATGTTGAAATCTCCCAATACCATGAAGTTAGCATATCTCATTGCCCATGATGCCAGTGTATTCTCCAACGAGCGGAGGCTCTTGCTAGCCGATCCAGGGGGTCGGTATACCAGCACCCCTGCTAACGACTGATTTGGTGAGAGGGTGAGGCAAGAACCTAACGCTTCAATCTCGTGGAGGTCTGCGAGCTCAAAACAAGCGCATTCATAGTCTTTTTGGAATATGATAGCAATCCCTTCTCCTTCGCCCAAGCACGATCCTTCCGAAGGATTCTATAGTTGGTGGGAATGGCTGAGGCTAATGTGGGATGGGATATAGGTGACAGCCCCATTGCCCAAGCACGATCCTTCCGAAGGATTCTATAGTTGGTGGGAATGGCAGATGCTAATGTGGGATTGGATACAGCTGACAGCCATGTCTCTGTGAGGAAGAGCAAATCTAGTTCCTCATCCCTAAGTAGGTCAAATATAAGCGTTTTATGTTTCTGACGTGATCTTGTATTAAGTTGAGCAGCCTTCAACTTAATCTGGATGCTACTAGTGGCAGAAAAGCAATCTATCCGACAAATAGGGGCAGAAAGAGCGAGAGTCCAGGCACACTTAGGGCAAGCAAACTCATCACAATGCAGTGGCGTAACGAAGCTTGAGGGGGCCCCCTGCAAAGTTCTTGGAGGGGCCCCCACCTTCCGTACCCAGTCAGGAGCTCTTAGTCGCCACCCGTGCACAGTGCTGGAGGGGGCCCCTGGTACTCTTGGCCCCCACACCATTGGGGCTGCGAGGGCTTTTGTTAGGCCACTGTTGGTTGGGTAAGGTTTAATGTATTGCTTTGTGATGGTGAACAATGTGCATCGGTCTGTGAACTGTGGGGATTTGCTGTGTAATCCATGTGACGTGGTTCAGCAGTTGTGGTTTGAAAGGGCTTTTCAAGCTCCCTCTTGCTTTTTAAGCAATTCACCCAACTAACGCGTGCACATGTCCACTTCTTCCGATAACAAGTCACTACACTATCCCTACTCAAAACACTATTAAACGAACAAGACCTTCAGAGTTCAAACTTAACAAACTTTCTTGAACTAATCCAGAAGGAAAAAGTAAAGCACATATTAGAGACTGGTTCATTACAAATGCTTTATTGCCTGTTACCCCGTGCGGACGGAGGGCATCAGGGATATGCCACGTGAGGGCAGCGAATGCGCTACCTGAATGGAGTTTATTTTCAGATCAAATTAATTTTAATGATTGGTCACTGGTAATTATTGTAGGAAGGTGGAATCTGACTACATAGTTGCCCCCACTTTTTTCCTGGTGTTTTGATGGTTTTTGACTTAGTTTGGCTGGGAACCTGCTATTCAGGTCCCCAGCCTATCTGCTTTCTCTGATAAATTGATTCCATGTACTTTAGGTACACTCCAGATTGGATTCTGGGGTACCCTTGTGAGCCTCTAGTATATGGTATACTATGTACCCAGGGCATTGGTACCCCAGAGGCCTCCAGGGGATGAAGCATGTATTGTGCCACCCCTAGAAAGCCCTTAAAAATGACACCACAGGTCTGCTACTGCAGCCTGGGTAAGGTGGTGCATGCACCCCTTACTGAGGTAAAGGTTCACTATACCTCACCTATCACTGCACATAGTAACCTATCAGTCACCCCTTTGGCAGGCCTTATCAATCCTAAAGGCAGGGTGCTAAGTTATATGAGAGAGGGTGCCCAGGCATGAGCTGAGCCCCTCTGCAGCTTTCGAAATCTCTTCTCGGGGGTTGTCAGTGGTGCAGCCTGATCATATACTCTTAAGTGCATTATATCTAAAACAGTTAATGCTAACTTTGGACTGGCTGCACGGAAACATGTCGTGTTTGGTGTCAAACACCTTGGAATCATACCCCCACATCAATTCCTGATGTGAGAATATGATCCCACCCTTCTAGAGGGAGAGACATGGCAGTACTGGTATACCTGGTAGAAATCTAATAGAGCCCTGGCATCACAAAATGAATGCTGCAGCCACAGACACGGGTCTGGCCACCTGCTGCTGACCGAATCTCTGGCAGGGGAGGCCTGGACAATAGGTTTCCTGTCACAGGGAGGTGTAACCACCTCTCAGACCGGATGATGTGTGTTGGGGCTGGGTGGGAGCACTCTCTGAGTGCTTTGAAGTCCTGCACTAGGGGCACATTTGGTGTCCCTGTGCATAGTCCAGCTCAAACCGGTTCTGGGGCTTCCAGACCCTGCTCTGGCGCAAAACTGGACAAAGGAAATGGGTGTAGCCACCAACTCTTTCCAAACCCTCCCATAGGTGGGTCCCCAGAGTTAGTCCAACCCCTTCCTTAGGTATAAGTAAGGAACCTCTGTAACCAGAACTTTAGATATCCCTGGACGAAACTCTGAAGCTGAATCCTGAAACTTCAACGCTCTACTAAAGACTAGAGGACTGAAGAAATCTCCCTTTGGGTCAAGGAGTGACTCCCCTGCTTGGCAGGCACCAACAAAGCATTTTGCCAGTCTGCATCTCTGAAGCTCCCGCCGGACTCCGAAGTAATTGCAGCCCAGGAAGGAGATTTCCAGACATCTTAGAGTCCAACCCAAGTCCCCAGCAAAGCTGAGACCCGCAGTCCTTGTGAGTAGCGTGGAACCGGAACTCCTGGTCACCGTGCTCTTTTGCAAGTGCATTGACTTCTCGACATCTCTTGAAGTCGTGCTTAGGGTTATTTGTAGCCCCCACCTCGAGCAGAGAATCCACCAAAGATTGTCAGCCCAGTCACCCCGAGTGACCCGTGGGCCACCATTTTGTGTTTCCTCTTGAGGTCCCT
The DNA here is from genome assembly GCF_964204655.1 of Triturus cristatus. Classification (NCBI taxonomy): domain Eukaryota; kingdom Metazoa; phylum Chordata; class Amphibia; order Caudata; family Salamandridae; genus Triturus; species Triturus cristatus. Next base: position 840,163,353 of record NC_140595.1, read on the forward strand.
TTGCGATCCCTGGTCCGTCGACTGCTGGGTCCCTGTGAAGATAACTTTGATTTTCCTTGGCCTTTCCTGGCTGCTCCAGATGTGCCCTGACTCCCAATCAAGTGGTGAGTCCCTCAGACCTTGATGGTCTGCACCAAAGCATCTTTCTCCTTTCTGCGTGGGTTGCTGTTGCCAAGGCTTGTTGTGTCCAATCCGGGCACCCACGCTGCAGCACTCGACATCCTTTGGGGGACAGCTCGAATCCAGCTCCTGGTTGTCCTCGACACCTCCTGATCCTCGTGGCTGAAGAGTCAAGCTTCACCTTCTTCACCTGAAATCACCTGACTTCAGTGGGCATTCGACTATCGTCTTCCTGGTCACTGGCAAGTGACCCAGACTCTGTCCCCTCTGCTTTCAGGTTCTTCTTGACTTCGATCCAGGCTTGGATCTCTTCGGACACTTCGCATCTTCCCGGCAGCAGCACTTCTTTGCCAGCTCCCATTGAAATCGACGACGCGACCCGACACCATTTGACACCTATTCACCCGGCTTCCCTGGGTGAGGTAACTCGAGTACTCCGGTGCTCCCGGGGGTGTTGACCCTAGAACTTCCTAAGTCCCAAAGGGTTTGGTCCTGACTCATTTCTAAGTGTCCCTAATCTTTAAAAATCTAACCGCGACTTTCCCCATAGAAGCTAACTGGAGCTCGTGGCTGTGTTCTCACACTGCACACCGCCCGTGGGTCCTCTGTGTCACTACCTTGGGTGGTTCCTTGGGGTCCCAGTGATTCTACAGGCTCTAGGTCTTCTGTCTAGTTAAGTCGTGGTTCTTATACCACTTTTTTAGTATATTGTTTGGCCCGCCCCTAGGGCCTGACGTGTGTTTGTGCTATTTTACTGCAATATTTGAAGTGTAACTTATGTGTTTTGACCTCTAGCCTCAAAAGAGACTAGGAGGGTGTGTTTCGAAATAAATACATATATTTTATATATACCTGGTGTGGTTATCTTTCATTTAGCCATTCAAGAGATTATAGACTGGTAAAACAAGCTGCTTTACATTCCTTCAAGACTTAGCCTGAAGGCTGCTCTCCATAGCTACCACTAGGATAGCTTTCAATAAGGGTTGTCTTTAATCTATCATCAATAAGGGGTTGTTTGGACTGGTACAGGGTGCCCAGTATAACTAGCGGACAGCATATACCAGGCCAACTTCACACAATTATCAGGTAAAATGAAAGTTCATTACCGTTGGCGGTCACATACAAGAAAGCTATTAGTGCAGCTAATTGGTTGTATCGCAGTAAGTTTTCAAAAACATGGCAAACTCATTTTGCTGCACGTGCAACACACCAGGGCAAAAAGAAGAACATTGACTGTAAAATCTTGCTAATCGGACATGCGAGGCGTGAGCAGACACCTCTGTTTTGTTTTGATAATGTTAAATTTTAATTGTGGCCTCACTCACCGTCTCAGTGCCCCCGTCCCACTGGCGCCACCTCATGTGCAGTTTTCATTGCGCATGAACATTCCATACCAGCTCTGCCCCACCCTGAGGTTGAAAATTATACAGCTGCGTGCCGCGCAGCATTTGATTGGACTGGAGCGCGCAGCAGATTAACATTAAACTACGTCTACATCCCAGCGCGGTGTGCGGTCCCTGCTCTCAATGGCTACTGGTGGTGCAATCTACTTAGGCATGATTTCGAGTTGCAGTTCAAAAACGTTGTTTTATTTTATTTGCTGTGTATAGTCGAAGCAATGCAGCGACTACTGTGTGCTGAAGGGGCCCCTAGAGCTCGGGCCTCCCGCAACGTGGGGGCTGCGGGGGCCTTTGTTACGCCCTTGTCACAATGGGTGCCCGAGAACCAAGTAGGCGAGCATTTTATCATTTTAGCTAGGCTGAATAACACTGCCCTGTCATAACATACCCTAAACCTCTGCCTATACATTTCTGGGGTCAGCCCATACTTCCTGTGCAGGGCCTCCTTCAGGCTATGATACTTCATCCTGTCCCCTTATCCTAGGGCATCCTTCCCCTCAGAAGGAACCTGCCTCCAGAGACTGGCTCCAATCCTCTTCAGGGACCCGTTCTGCTCTAAGGCAGCCTCACAGGCCCCAAACCAGTTATCTATGTCACACCCCACAATAAAGTTAGACACCAGACCTTAGGAAACATGGACCCTCTTTGCCATAGTAGGCACGGGGTAAGGCTGCCACCATTGCTGCTGGGCTCGGTTTGCTTGGCTCTGAAGTCCACTTCCCTCAGGCTCCTCTCGTGAGCTAATCTTTGTTCTTCCAGAGATGTAGCCTGAACTCCCTTTCTGCCTTCCTACCCTCCAGCTCCTCTGGTGACAAGTTCTGTGAAGACACAGCTCCCTACCCTCATACTGGGCTCTCTTTCAATGGGCAGATAGTCCCCTCCTCTGGGAATCCCTGCTGAGAGTCCAGAGCCAGGCCCTTCTCCACTCCTAAATCAAGTCCCTCCTCATCAGGATCCTTCTCATTAAGGTCCGCCTCCTCAGACTGCTCAGGATTGGATTGCATCGTAGTGACTTCCTCATAGACGCGGAGGGCGTTATGAAGGCCCAGCTTGGAGGCCTTTTTGCCTGGATGCAGCCCCCTCTCCTTGCAGAGTTTCCCAGCTCAGCCCATCTCAATGGTAAACACAAAGAGGTAGGAAACTTAAATTGAGAAAAAGGAAAACAAACAGCCAATCAGAAAACTAGTGAGAATTTAAAAAGGCTTAAATTGGTGTCACATATCTTATCTGTGATTTTCAGTGTAACACAAAATCACTGTATGGTAGTAGATGAAGATGTCATGCAGTCCATGTATTAAGCAGGTAGTTTTATTCAAGTAAGATGTTAACAAGTAGAGCTCCACCAGGAGCAGCCTTCCTGCTGCTCAGCCCACACTCCGACTGACACTCCACATCCAGGCATCCTCACATTCCATTACATCACCATGCACACCAACATTCCACAGCACACTTACACTGGCGGAGCAGCAGGTATAACACATCTCCTGATCTTTATACAAATGACAAAGAAGCTTTAAAAAGAATAGCATTAAAAATAGTGCATGCAAAGGATGACAATAGAACTATTACATGCAACACAAAGACATCAGAACAAATGCAAGCAAATAATCATTGTAGCAAAGTGCTGATGCGAAAGCATGCAGATAAAAGATGGAAACATTTCATACATGTGTACAGCAAACGATAACCCTAAGTGTGCCGGGTATGCCCAGACATGAGTCCCAGGCTCATTCTGCCACTGGATTCAAGCTAGCCTGGCTGATGAGGGGTGATACCCCGAAACCGGTCCAAGAATGCTTGTTTCTGGTCTAGGGAGGCCTGGCTTGCCAGATTGGGTTGGACTGTTCCCATGAGGAACAAGGTCAAGACTGAGTTGCATACAGCTGGGTCTAAACAGGGGTGGAATGCTGAGCAAAAGAACAATGAATTTAACCCAGATCTCTTGACTGAGGCTAAATGTTCCACATTCCGTCCATCATTTGTGTCTCTTTAACCTTCTAAAAGTGGCATTTTCAGATTTGTGACTTAAAGTCCTACTTTACCATTAAAGATGGTTTTAATTCATAATTTCATAGATACCGAAATCAAAATTCCTAACTGCTCCCATTTGAAAGTTTTAAAACAAACAAATGATGGACAGAATGCTGACAATGCAGACATTCTCCCCCAGTCAAGAGATCTGGGTTAAATCCATCGTTCTTTTGCCCACTACGCCACCCCAGTTTAGACATGGCCATATGCAAATCAGTCTTGACCCTGTGCCTCATGGTAACAGTACAGCCCGAACTGCCAAGCCATGTCTTCCCTAGACCGGAATCAAGCATCCTAGGACCGGTTTCTGGCTATCAGCCGTCATCAGCCAGGATAGCTTGACTCCAGTGGCGTAGTGAGCACGGTTCCCACGTCTGGGAATACCCATCCCACTTAGGGCGAAAAGCATTACAACAAACAAATGATGGACAGAATGCTGACAATGCAGACATTCTCCCCCAGTCAAGAGATCTGGGTTAAATCCATCGTTCTTTTGCCCACTACGCCACCCCAGTTTAGACATGGCCATATGCAAATCAGTCTTGACCCTGTGCCTCATGGGAACAGTCCAGCCCGAACTGCCAAGCCATGTCTTCCCTGGACCGGAATCAAGCATCCTAGGGGGTTCAAACTGGAATGGCGTGGTGAGCAAAAAAACGATGGATTTAGGCCCAGATCTCTGTACTGGGGTGAATGTATGACATTGTTCTGCATTCTGTCCATCAATTATTGTTTTTGCATTTGTCACCCCGAGTGGGACGGGTATGCTCAGACGTGAGTCCCGTGCTCTCCATGCCACTGGAATCAAGCTATCCTGGCTGAAGAGGGGTGAAACCCCGAAACCGGTGCTAGGATGCTTGTTTCCAGTCCAGGGAGGACCTGGCTTGGCAGTTCGGGCTGGACTGTTCCCATGAGGCACAGGGTCAAGACTGATTTGCATATGGCTGGGTTCAAACTGGAATGGCATGGTGAGCAAAAAAACGATGGATTTAGGCCCAGATCTCTGTACTGGGGTGAATGTATGACATTGTTCTGCATTTTGTCCATCAATTGTTGTTTTTGCATTTGTCACCCCGAGTGGGACGGGTATGCTCAGACGTGAGTCCCGTGGTCTCCATGCCACTGGAATCAAGCTATCCTGGCTGAAGAGGGGTGAAACCCCGAAACCGGTCCTAGGATGCTTGTTTCCAGTCCTGGGAGGACCTGGCTTGGCAGTTCGGGCTGGACTGTTCCCATGAGGCACAGGGTCAAGACTGATTTGCATATGGCTGGGTTCAAACTGGAATGGCATGGTGAGCAAAAAAACGATGGATTTATGCCCAGATCTCTGTACTGGGGTGAATGTATGACATTGTTCTGCATTCTGTCCACCAATTGTTGTTTTTGCATTTGTCACCCCGAGTGGGACGGGTATGCTCAGACGTGAGTCCCGTGCTCTCCATGCCACTGGAATCAAGCTATCCTGGCTGAAGAGGGGTGAAACCCCGAAACCGGTCCTAGGATGCTTGTTTCCAGTCCAGGGAGGACCTGGCTTGGCAGTTCGGGCTGGACTGTTCCCATGAGGCACAGGGTCAAGACTGATTTGCATAAGGCTGGGTTCAAACTGGAATGGCATGGTGAGCAAAAAAACGATGGATTTAGGCCCAGATCTCTGTACTGGGGTGAATGTATGACATTGTTCTGCATTCTGTCCATCAATTGTTGTTTTTGCATTTGTCACCCCGAGTGGGACGGGTATGCTCAGACGTGAGTCCCGTGCTCTCCATGCCACTGGAATCAAGCTATCCTGGCTGAAGAGGGGTGAAACCCCGAAACCGGTCCTAGGATGCTTGTTTCCAGTCCAGGGAGGACCTGGCTTGGCAGTTCGGGCTGGACTGTTCCCATGAGGCACAGGGTCAAGACTGATTTGCATATGGCTGGGTTCAAACTGGAATGGCATGGTGAGCAAAAAAACGATGGATTTAGGCCCAGATCTCTGTACTGGGGTGAATGTATGACATTGTTCTGCATTCTGTCCATCAATTGTTCTTTTTGCATTTGTCACCCCGAGTGGGACGGGTATGCTCAGACCTGAGTCCCGTGCTCTCCATGCCACTGGAATCAAGCTATCCTGGCTGAAGAGGGGTGAAACCCCGAAACCGGTCCTAGGATGCTTGTTTCCAGTCCAGGGAGGACCTGGCTTGGCAGTTCGGGCTGGACTGTTCCCATGAGGCACAGGGTCAAGACTGATTTGCATATGGCTGGGTTCAAACTGGAATGGCATGGTGAGCAAAAAACGATGGATTTAGGCCCAGATCTCTGTACTGGGGTGAATGTATGACATTGTTCTGCATTCTGTCCATCAATTGTTGTTTTTGCATTTGTCACCCCGAGTGGGACGGGTATGCTCAGACGTGAGTCCCGTGCTCTCCATGCCACTGGAATCAAGCTATCCTGGCTGAAGAGGGGTGAAACCCCGAAACCGGTCCTAGGATGCTTGTTTCCAGTCCAGGGAGGACCTGGCTTGGCAGTTCGGGCTGGACTGTTCCCATGAGGCACAGGGTCAAGACTGATTTGCATATGGCTGGGTTCAAACTGGAATGGCATGGTGAGCAAAAAAACGATGGATTTAGGCCCAGATCTCTGTACTGGGGTGAATGTATGACATTGTTCTGCATTCTGTCCATCAATTGTTGTTTTTGCATTTGTCACCCCGAGTGGGACGGGTATGCTCAGACGTGAGTCCCGTGCTCTCCATGCCACTGGAATCAAGCTATCCTGGCTGAAGAGGGGTGAAACCCCGAAACCGGTGCTAGGATGCTTGTTTCCAGTCCAGGGAGGACCTGGCTTGGCAGTTCGGGCTGGACTGTTCCCATGAGGCACAGGGTCAAGACTGATTTGCATATGGCTGGGTTCAAACTGGAATGGCATGGTGAGCAAAAAAACGATGGATTTAGGCCCAGATCTCTGTACTGGGGTGAATGTATGACATTGTTCTACATTCTGTCCATCAATTGTTGTTTTTGCATTTGTCACCCCGAGTGGGACGGGTATGCTCAGACGTGAGTCCCGTGCTCTCCATGCCACTGGAATCAAGCTATCCTGGCTGAAGAGGGGTGAAACCCCGAAACCGGTCCTAGGATGCTTGTTTCCAGTCCAGGGAGGACCTGGCTTGGCAGTTCGGGCTGGACTGTTCCCATGAGGCACAGGGGCAAGACTGATTTGCATATGGCTGGGTTCAAACTGGAATGGCATGGTGAGCAAAAAAACGATGGATTTAGTCCCAGATCTCTGTACTGGGGTGAATGTATGACATTGTTCTGCATTCTGTCCATCAATTATTGTTTTTGCATTTGTCACCCCGAGTGGGACGGGTATGCTCAGACGTGAGTCCCGTGCTCTCCATGCCACTGGAATCAAGCTATCCTGGCTGAAGAGGGGTGAAACCCCGAAACCGGTCCTAGGATGCTTGTTTCCAGTCCAGGGAGGACCTGGCTTGGCAGTTCGGGCTGGACTGTTCCCATGAGGCACAGGGTCAAGACTGATTTGCATATGGCTGGGTTCAAACTGGAATGGCATGGTGAGCAAAAAAACGATGGATTTAGGCCCAGATCTCTGTACTGGGGTGAATGTATGACATTGTTCTGCATTCTGTCCATCAATTGTTGTTTTTGCATTTGTCACCCCGAGTGGGACGGGTATGCTCAGACGTGAGTCCCGTGCTCTCCATGCCACTGGAATCAAGCTATCCTGGCTGAAGAGGGGTGAAACCCCGAAACCGGTCCTAGGATGCTTGTTTCCAGTCCAGGGAGGACCTGGCTTGGCAGTTCGGGCTGGACTGTTCCCATGAGGCACAGGGTCAAGACTGATTTGCATATGGCTGGGTTCAAACTGGAATGGCATGGTGAGCAAAAAAACGATGGATTTAGGCCCAGATCTCTGTACTGGGGTGAATGTATGACATTGTTCTGCATTCTGTCCATCAATTGTTGTTTTTGCATTTGTCAGTGTGGTGGTGAACGTCCCCCGAACCCTCTCAACGTCGGTGGCGACCGACCCAACATGGCCGCCGTCAGTCCTCCCGGAAGTGGAGGTGACGGACTAGTTGTTCCCCCGGAAGAGGCGGGTGTTTCCACCTCAAATGACTGGACGGAAGCAGCGAGAGGCTGCCCACCGGCGAGACCGAGCAACGAGGAAGAAGAGTGGAGAGCGAGCGAGAAGGAAGAAGAGTGGAGAGCGAGCGAGAAGGAAGAAGAGTGGAGAGCGAGCGAGAAGGAAGAAGAGTGGAGAGCGAGCGCGAACGAGGAAGAGCGGAGAGCGAACGACGCGGAGGAGGACCAGGTCGATAACAGCTCAAGGAGCACTGCGCCCGAGACCGCTGATCTCCCCGACAACAAGGAGACTGGGTCTCCCATCACCACGGCCCCGGGGGAGGGTCGTGGCTGCAGGCAAGTGCCAGGCGGGTACTGGGGAGTCTTTCGTGGGCTGTGGGGACGCATGAGGGGCATCCACAAAACAGTCACCTGACCTTCCTGTCCCCTAGGCACTTAATCACGGGCGATAGGTCCTGGGTGACGGCCGGCACTACCCTCGGTCCTTTCCCTCCCCTGTAAAACCCCTGCCGTGTTGTGCTGTCGGCTAAAGCCTGGTTTCTTTTCTTTTATGTCTGTTTCTCATACGTGCCTGAGCCCCGTGAACCCGTGAGAAGAACCCGGAAGCCCAGAGGAGCCCTGAGTGGGAGGAACCCGCAAAAACACGCCCAGAACCCTCCTTTCTACTCTGTCTGTTGACTACACAGAGGTTCTGGACTTAATAAATGGAAATACGAACCATAAACTGTGTGTATAGTGCGTGAGTTACAGGGAGGGGACACCCAGCCTAAGGGAAATACCACAGTCACCCCGAGTGGGACGGGTATGCTCAGACGTGAGTCCCGTGCTCTCCATGCCACTGGAATCAAGCTATCCTGGCTGAAGAGGGGTGAAACCCCGAAACCGGTCCTAGGATGCTTGTTTCCAGTCCAGGGAGGACCTGGCTTGGCAGTTCGGGCTGGACTGTTCCCATGAGGCACAGGGTCAAGACTGATTTGCATATGGCTGGGTTCAAACTGGAATGGCAGGTGAGCAAAAAAACTATGGATTTAGGCCCAGATCTCTGTACTGGGGTGAATGTATGACACTGTTCTGCATTCTGTCCATCAACTGTTGTTTTTCCCATTTGAAAGTTATCACTTATTAAATGTAATACGTTAACCCAATGTTATCCTATGGGAGAGATAGGCCTTACAGTATTAAAAAACGAATGTAAGAGTTTAGTCACTGCCAGAAAATGTAAAACTTAGAAGTACATGTCCAACTTTTCAAATACCCTGTACATTGCTCTATGGGCAGTGTAGGGCTTAAACTAGGGGTTACTTATATGCATTAAAAAGAGAGGTTTCGGCCTTGCAAGAGATTTATCTTGCCAAGTCGAAATGGCAGTTTAAAACTGCACACGCAGGCTTCGATGGCAGGCCTGGGACATGATTAAAGGGCTACTTAAAAGTGTGGCACAATAAGTGCTGCAGACTCACTAGTAGCATTTAAATTACAGGCCTCGGGTACATGTAGTACCACTTTACTGGGAACTTACAAGTAAAATAAATATGGCAATCAACGTGAAGCAATTTTACCATGTTTGCTAGAGAGTGCACAAACACTTCAGCATTGGTCGTCAGAGGTAAGGTGCACAGAGTCCTAAGGCCAAAAAAAACGAATTCCAAAAATTAGTATGGGTGACGGCAAGAAGTATTTGAGATGATCACCCTGAGGCTGGAAGTCGAGTAGTCTTCCTCGTCAGTGGGTTGCACTTTCAGCTTGAAAGTTGAGAGGGCTGGGCTGATCAGCATTGGAAACAAGAGCCTATTCCAGGAATTGGAACAACTTTCAGGGATGGTGTTCTAAGAAGGTCTTCTGGGGACTGTGATGTAACTTGTATTGTAGTTCTTGTTTGATTAATTTAAGAAAACATTGACTATCTACCCTTTAAGAGCTCAGTGGACAGGTTCAAGGGCTTTTCCTGAATAACGGGGAGCCATAAGGGGATCTTCCAGAAGAGGAAATTGTTTTTTATCTAGACATTTAGTAGGTCCTTTTTCTCCTTGGAACTTACCATTGTTCTTAGATCTTTGCAAAGTTTTCCTTTTGAACCTGTTAAGTCAATATAATTAAAGTTATTAACCTTGAATGTAACTTTTTAGCGGCCATTATGTCTGTTGGAAGAATTAGGGAATTAGGAGATCTGTTGCTTAAGCCACGCTTTCTGAGAGTGTGGAATACAAGGGTGGTTTCTTCATTAGGGCTCTGGGGCTCTGCTCCACCCACTGAAATTCCTACACATTCCTGCACAAATATGAAATAGCTCAATTTATTTAGAAATATGATCATATCTCTAAACAAATTGATGTATTTAAGTCAGGGTTGTCTGTCCCAGGCTGCCTGCCCAGTCTTGCTCTGAAGCAGGAGATGGATGCCAAGCAGTAAATCAACTTTCTGAACTGAAGAGAAAGGATGTGGCTTAACGGCCAGAGCGGCCGACTCTGAAGCTGCGGAACCAGGTTCGATTCTGGTGGGAGGCTCAAATATCCTGTGATTCTGGGCAAATCGCGTAATCCCCCGTTGCCTATCAAATGAATGCGCCTGTCTGTAATGCAACTGGTGCTCATGTAAAGCGCTCTGATACCTTCGGGTCCAGTTTGCGCTATATAAAACTGCAAAAAAAACAAACACTGTGATGCATGATGCAGGGTTTGCCGTTGTAAAGATCTTCATTGCCATTGTAGTCTCTGGCAGTATCCACTACAGGCCAGTGATGCTTTTAGTGTCACTGTTTCAGGTGTCGGGCTCTCCATCCCTGTATGAGGGCAGCCATCTGTCCAGTGGTGGCTGGTGACATTTGAAAGTGGTGGGCGTAAAACACGGGTATGACTTTTATACAGCGTGCGATGCCAGCAAGCTTAATGGACTAATGTGGGGTCCAGGGTGGGTCTTCCACCAGAGAAAAAAATGAAAAAAGATTGCCAAATGGTGCATTTGAAAGCAAATTAATTTAGTGATGTCGCAAGGCTTATAAAGCAGTGGGAACATATATTAAACCCATTAAAAATTGGCCTATATCCTCCTGCATTAATATGTTCAACAGTTACTGTAATCTGCAAATTGTACAGCACAACAACTTTAGCCCTTTAAAGTGTGGGCTTGCCCAGTGTCTTGCACTTCATCCGGCGTCCACTTTGGAAAAAAATGCTCTAACCAGACTTCAGGAAGCACCCATAGCTGCTGGCTGCAATCAGTAATATAGAAATATATGCAGACAGATCTTTCAGAGGGATGAAAAAAAGTGGGGGCAACATGTGAAATTAATTTCTATCATTTGCTTCATATGCCGCCCAGCCGCTTTCTTGGTTTCCTGCTGAGATGTTATTGCATCCAGATATATAACAGCACAAGTGACTTTCACCTAAAACCTGCCAATACTATTGACTTTGTAAAAGGTTGTCAGCTGTTTAAGATATATGAGTAACAACAATGATTTGTTATAAATAATTACCATTAGAAATGTTTCAATTCTGAAAGTCTGTGAATGAAACAGTATTGAGGTCCGTGGAGGGAGTTTTGGCCCTCAATTATGTGCTTTATGTGAGATATCTATTCTCTTTTTTCTCTGCATATCTCGTCCATCTGCATGTCTTCAACCCCCCTCTTTCCTCTTCAGCACCTTCTTTTAACTCATCCCCGAATGCACTTCCTCGCATCTCTCTCATCAGGAGAAGACATTCATTTACAAAACAAACCCTCAGTGTGTTCAAGTCATTCTTTGAAGGTAGGTGACAGCTTCCCTGGGCCTGGGGTGCCCAGCTTGAGGAGATAAACAGCTGTCAGAAGTCATCTAAAAACCAAAAACTTGGCTCCCTTCACACACATTGAATGACAAAAAGAAAAGGGGATTCATGGAGCTATGGGGTACCTAGAGTGGATTGAGGGAATATCAGTTCTTCACTACACTCTTGCCAGAGGAGGTACATCTGTCCTTTTCATCAGTCATTCCTCCAGCTGGCCACTGTTACTTGACGAATCAGCACAGACTAGAGAGCCCTGCCTCCCACTGCCACAGAATCACCCAAACACTGACTTTCTTCAAGGTTTGCTCCACTTATTAGATATTGTAATGCAATGTCCAAATCAATGGAATGGTAACATGGCTTACTTGGTGAGCAAACACTGCATGAAAAGCTTGGCTGGTTACCCATAGTTACTTGTGAAGTTAAATCAAAGAGACAGTGTCTGATCCAAACTGAAAAATGTTTTCTTGTGTTGGTCACAAAGTGTCATGACTAAACCAACTCTATGTTGAAAACATGGCACGTGAGAAGGCCAAAATTCAAGACAACAACAATATTGATAACGGATGAGTCTGCTAACACCCAGGTCCAGTGCTTAATTTGTGCCAGTGTCTGCCAGTTGTGGGCACCGGTGCTCTCTGTTAGAGACTAGGACTCACTTTTCATCATCAAACTTTGATCCAAAGGAAAGGAGAGAGAGACAGAGAAGAGAGCAAGATGACGTAAGGTAAAAATAGGAAATTGGTGACCAACTGAGAAAGAAGGGGTGAGAAAGAACCTTGAGTACTGAGATAAAGAGACAGGAAGCATTGGATCATCAAACAGGATGTGTATTTCCCTTTATTTCCCCACTCTAAATGAGGCCCTATTTATTCACCTTATATCCAGCTATTTTCAGTCCTATTTGAAAAGCACCTCAGTTCCAATATTCCCACCAGGGCCACTCCCCAGTGTCCCTTCAAACCCCCCAGGGCTTTTGCTGCTTAGAGTACGCATCACCCTCGCTTGGCCTTGACATGATACTAGCCATGCTTCATAGATGTCTGGTTGGCGTTATTATAACCCTAGGGCATGTAAGAGTTATATTACACAGTGGCGGTCACCACTGTTTAGTTATGGTTCAACCGCACTTTCCATTGAAAAGTCATTTTTAGGTCTCGCCTGGCGAAAGCAGCGCATGCGCTGCCCCTCGCCATGGAGAGGACCTTTTGGAATCGAATTAGCCAAAGCAGAATGCACGCGCGTCCAAATGGACAAAGATGGCTGCTCTCTCCATCCGCAAAGCTAAACATGCACACGTAGGGTCAAAACAATGCACGCGTATGTGGACAGCCCGACGCCATCTTTCAATTAGCTTAGGAATGTGCACACACACGCGCATTTTTTTGTCCGTAGGCATGCATGGCGGTGTGCGTTCGCTTTCACCAGGTGTTGCCTAACCACGTTCCTCCTGCCTTGTTATTTTAAAGCAGTGTTTACATTTCAAAGGTGTTAGTGAAAGCTCTACAGTCATGTAAATGACGTAGAACTCGCCAAAAAGTAATTCTAAGAGAAATATCCACAATGGGAGTAGATCAGCAGGTGTACAATGACCTATATTTCAAATGTACATATTTGATGTTAGTTAACATGTTGTTCCGTTTTAACATACCGCGCTTGGCGTCTGACTTATGACACTAAACCTCATCCCACATAGGCTGAACGTCAAGCACACCTTCCCCCGTGCTACTTGTGCGGGTAAGCGCCTTGACACCCCACCGAGAGGTGCTGTGCTCTGCAAATACTTCGATAAAACTCAATCGCATTTAATTTTCCGGTCTAGCCTGGGGGGAATTATTCAGACCTCACTTTTCACTTCTCTCTTTTCCATTTATACCACCAACATAAGCATTACGTCAAATAATGACACTCTGGAAATACAGGACAGTGCAATGGCTCTAACAGAAATAGGGCTGTAGGTGGCAGTGTTGCGAGGCCGGCGTGGTTCTCTGAGTCATTTGACATTAAGGTAACGTATTATTTACTGTATATTACTCGGGCAGGCCGATTCTCACAGTATGACTAATGCGGAAGTTTACTAGAAAGATCGTTCGGTGATAGCAGCCCACAGCAGACACATTAGGTAACACTCGCTGACAGCAACTGAAATAAAAGGAAACGCCAATACAATTCACCTTTATTCTTTCCTAGCAAAGTACAAAGAATAGAGGAAAGGAAAATGTTAATTGGAGTGGAACCGAGAAACCGAGAACACATTTTGAACTTTCTCTTAGAGCTTGTTACTTCCGTTTAATAATTGTCTTTCTTGTGGATTCATTATCTGGCACTCTGACATTGTATACATTATACGTCCCTTCTGCTTCGCTGCCATCGTCCGTTTCACTTTTGCGCATTATTTGAGTTCTGTATAGCGCCCAGCACCAAAGTTATTCATTTATGGAAGTAAAGGAGCTTTGCTAAGGTGACACCAAGACTATCCCTAACCCAAAAGTCGGAGAATGTTTTAGAGCTCCAGCCTAGCGCTGTAACTGCATACCTGTAGACTTGCATTCATTTGGTGAACGTCGGCCGCTTCTCAATGTATTCACACACCAAACAAGCACTGGCATTCCATGAGAGGCAGTAGGATACACCCAAGCAGCTAATATACTAACATTTGCATAGCCAATAGGTCTCGCTTTTGGGACCTTATAAGTATCTAGTTAGGCGGCACAATATCCTTGGGTGCAACAACATCAACCGTTGCATGGCTAAACACTTATAAGGTCCCAAAGGTGAGACCTATTGGCTATGCCAATGCTTGTTTTATTTGTCTATAACTTTTGATCAAGTGCGTGGATCTGCACCAAAATTGGCAGGCGGTTGTCATAGTCAGCTACGGTCTGGCATGCAAATTTTGGTGAGGATCCGTGCCTACAGCAAAAACTACTGAACAAATTTACTCCAAATTTGCCATGAAAGTAGATAGAACTTTACTCAGAAAGTGGGATTTCAATGATCCGATGTAATCTTGTTCTGTAATTTACACAGCAGGACATTTATAAAAATAGATGTTCATCAGGCAACTCTCTTCCAAAACGGAATTCTTCAGCACCCTCAGAAATGTATAATCCAACTCCTCTCCACCACGGGGCCTGACACACAACAAATGACAGAAGAACAATTATCTTATACTGGCAGCAGCCACGCCTGCGCTCTGGCACTATCAAACCTCTCTGTGGTCTTTGATACCGTGGACCAGGGCCACGCCTGCGCTCTGGCACTATCAAACCTCTCTGTGGTCTTTGATACCGTGGACCAGGGCCACGCCTGCGCTCTGGCACTATCAAACCTCTCTGTGGTCTTTGATACCGTGGACCAGGGCCACGCCTGCGTTCTGGCACTATCAAACCTCTCTGTGGTCTTTGATACCGTGGACCAGGGTCATGCCTGCGCTCTGGCACTAATAAACCTCTCTGTGGTCTTTGATACCATGGACCAGGGCCACGCTTGTGCTCTTATACTATTAAACCTCTCTGTGGTCTTTGATACTGTGGACCAGGGCCAAGCTTGTGCTCTTGCACTACTAAACCTCTCTGTGGTCTTTGATACAGTGGACCAGGGCCATGCCTGTGCTCTTGCTGTATTAAACCTCTCTGTGGTCTGTGATACCATGGACCAGGGCCATGCCTGCGCTCTTATACTATTAAACTCCCTGTGGTCTTTGATACCGTGGACCAGGGTCATGCCTGCGCTCTTATACTATTAAACTCCCTGTGGTCTTTAATACCGTGGACCAGGGCCAAGCCTGCGATCTGGCACTTATAAACCTCTCTGTGGTCTTTGATACCGTGGACCAGGGCCACGCTTGTGCTCTTATACTATTAAACCTCTCTGTGGTCTTTGATACCGTGCACCAGGGCCACGCTTGCGCTCTTACACTATTAAACCTCGCTGTGGTCTTTGATACCGTGGACCAGGGCCATGCTTGCCCTCTTCCACTATTAAACTCTCTGTGCTCTTTGATACCGTGGACCAGGGTCATGCCTGCGCTCTGGCACTAATAAACCTCTCTTCGCTCTTTGATACCGTGGACCAGGGCCACGCCTGCACTCTGGCACTATTAAAACTCTCTTCGGTCTTTGATACCGTGGACCAGGGTCATGCCTGCGCTCTGGCACTAATAAACCTCTCTGTGGTCTGTGATACCATGGACCAGGGCCACGCTTGCGCTCTTGCACTATTAAACTTTCTGTGGTCTTTGATACCGTGGACCAGGGCCACGCCTGCGCTCTGGCACTATCAAACTTCTCTGTGGTCTTTGATACCGTGGACCAGGGTCATGCCTGCGCTCTGGCACTAATAAACCTCTCTGTGGTCTTTGATACCATGGACCAGGGCCACGCTTGTGCTCTTATACTATTAAACCTCTCTGTGGTCTTTGATACTGTGGACCAGGGCCAAGCTTGCGCTCTTGCACTACTAAACCTCTCTGTGGTCTTTGATACAGTGGACCAGGGCCATGCCTGTGCTCTTGCTGTATTAAACCTCTCTGTGGTCTGTGATACCAGGGACCAGTGCCATGCCTGCGCTCTTATACTATTAAACTCCCTGTGGTCTTTGATACCGTGGACCAGGGTCATGCCTGCGCTCTTATACTATTAAACTCCCTGTGGTCTTTAATACCGTGGACCAGGGCCAAGCCTGCGCTCTGGCACTTATAAACCTCTCTGTGGTCTTTGATACCGTGGACCAGGGCCACGCTTGTGCTCTTATACTATTAAACCTCTCTGTGGTCTTTGATACCGTGCACCAGGGCCACGCTTGCGCTCTTGCACTATTAAACCTCGCTGTGGTCTTTGATACCGTGGACCAGGGCCACGCTTGCCCTCTTCCACTATTAAACTCTCTGTGCTCTTTGATACCGTGGACCAGGGTCATGCCTGCGCTCTGGCACTAATAAACCTCTCTTCGCTCTTTGATACCGTGGACCAGGGCCACGCCTGCACTCTGGCACTATTAAAACTCTCTTCGGTCTTTGATACCGTGGACCAGGGTCATGCCTGCGCTCTGGCACTAATAAACCTCTCTGTGGTCTGTGATACCATGGACCAGGGCCACGCTTGCGCTCTTGCACTATTAAACTCTCTGTGGTCTTTGATACCGTGGACCAGGGCCACGCCTGCGCTCTGGCACTATCAAACCTCTCTGTGGTCTTTGATACCGTGGACCAGGGTCATGCCTGCGCTCTGGCACTAATAAACCTCTCTGTGGTCTTTGATACCATGGACCAGGGCCACGCTTGTGCTCTTATACTATTAAACCTCTCTGTGGTCTTTGATACTGTGGACCAGCGCCAAGCTTGCGCTCTTGTACTATTAAACCTCTCTGTGGTCTTTGATACAGTGGACCAGGGCCATGCCTGTGCTCTTGCTGTATTAAACCTCTCTGTGGTCTGTGATACCATGGACCAGGGCCATGCCTGCGCTCTTATACTATTAAACTCCCTGTGGTCTTTGATACCGTGGACCAGGGTCATGCCTGTGCTCTTATACTCTTAAACTCCCTGTGGTCTTTGATACCATGGACCAGGGCCAAGCCTGCGCTCTGGCACTTATAAACCTCTCTGTGGTCTTTGATACCGTGGACCTGGGCCACGCTTGTGCTCTTATACTATTAAACCTCTCTGTAGTCTTTGATACCGTGCACCAGGGCCACGCTTGCGCTCTTACACTATTAAACCTCGCTGTGGTCTTTGATACCGTGGACCAGGGCCAAGCGTGCGCTCTGGCACTTATAAACCTCTCTGTGGTCTTTGATACCGTGGACCTGGGCCACGCTTGTGCTCTTATACTATTAAACCTCTCTGTGGTCTTTGATACCGTGCACCAGGGCCACGCTTGCGCTCTTACACTATTAAACCTCGCTGTGGTCTTTGATACCGTGGACCAGGGTCATGCCTGCGCTCTTATACTATTAAACTCCCTGTGGTCTTTAATACCGTGGACCAGGGCCAAGCCTGCGCTCTGGCACTTATAAACCTCTCTGTGGTCTTTGATACCGTGGACCAGGGCCACGCTTGTGCTCTTATACTATTAAACCTCTCTGTGGTCTTTGATACCGTGCACCAGGGCCACGCTTGCGCTATTGCACTATTAAACCTCGCTGTGGTCTTTGATACCGTGGACCAGGGCCACGCTTGCCCTCTTCCACTATTAAACTCTCTGTGCTCTTTGATACCGTGGACCAGGGTCATGCCTGCGCTCTGGCACTAATAAACCTCTCTTCGCTCTTTGATACCGTGGACCAGGGCCACGCCTGCACTCTGGCACTATTAAAACTCTCTTCGGTCTTTGATACCGTGGACCAGGGTCATGCCTGCGCTCTGGCACTAATAAACCTCTCTGTGGTCTGTGATAACATGGACCAGGGCCACGCTTGCGCTCTTGCACTATTAAACTCTCTGTGGTCTTTGATACCGTGGACCAGGGCCACGCCTGCGCTCTGGCACTATCAAACCTCTCTGTGGTCTTTGATACCGTGGACCAGGGTCATGCCTGCGCTCTGGCACTAATAAACCTCTCTGTGGTCTTTGATACCATGGACCAGGGCCACGCTTGTGCTCTTATACTATTAAACCTCTCTGTGGTCTTTGATACTGTGGACCAGGGCCAAGCTTGCGCTCTTGTACTATTAAACCTCTCTGTGGTCTTTGATACAGTGGACCAGGGCCATGCCTGTGCTCTTGCTGTATTAAACCTCTCTGTGGTCTGTGATACCATGGACCAGGGCCATGCCTGCGCTCTTATACTATTAAACTCCCTGTGGTCTTTGATACCGTGGACCAGGGTCATGCCTGTGCTCTTATACTATTAAACTCCCTGTGGTCTTTGATACCATGGACCAGGGCCAAGCCTGCGCTCTGGCACTTATAAACCTCTCTGTGGTCTTTGATACCGTGGACCTGGGCCACGCTTGTGCTCTTATACTATTAAACCTCTCTGTGGTCTTTGATACCGTGCACCAGGGCCACGCTTGCGCTCTTGCACTATTAACCCTCGCTGTGGTCTTTGATACCGTGGACCAGGGCCACGCTTGCGCTCTTCCACTATTAAACTCTCTGTGGTCTTTGATACCGTGGACCAGGGTCATGCCTGCGCTCTGGCACTAATAAACCTCTCTTCGCTCTTTCATACCGTGGACCAGGGCCACGCCTGCACTCTGGCACTATTAAACCTCTCTTCGGTCTTTGATACCGTGGACCAGGGTCATGCCTGCGCTCTGGCACTAATAAACCTCTCTGTGGTCTGTGATACCATGGACCAGGGCCACGCTTGCGCTCTTGCACTATTAAACTCTCTGTGGTCTTTGATACCGTGGACCAGGGTCATGCCTGCGCTCTTGCTATATTAAACCTCTCTGTGGTCTGTGATACTGTGGACCAGGGTCATGCTTGCGCTCTTGTACTATTAAACTCTCTGTGGTCTTTGATACCGTGGACTAGGGCCATGCCTGCGCTCTTATACTATCAAACTCCCTGTGGTCTTTGATACCGTGGACCAGGGTCATGCCTGCGCTCTGGCACTAATAAACCTCTCTGTGGTCTTTGATACCGTGGACCAGGGCCACGCTTGTGCTCTTATACTATTAAACCTCTCTGTATTCTTTGATACCATGGACCAGGGCAACGCTTGCGCTCTTGCACTATTAAACTCTCTGTAGTCTTTGATGCCGTGGACCAGGGTCATGCCTGCGCTCTGGCACTAATAAACCTCTCTTCGCTCTTTGATACCGTGGACCAGGGCCACGCATGCACTCTGGCACTATTAAACCTCTCTTTGGTCTTTGATACCGTGGATCAGGGTCATGCCTGCGCTCTGGCACTAATAAACCTCTCTGTGGTCTGTGATACCATGGGCCAGGGCCACGCTTGCATTCTTGCACTATTAAACTTTCTGTGGTCTTTGATACCATGGACCAGGGTCATGCCTGCGCTCTTGCTCTATTAAACCTCTCTGTGGTCTGTGATACTGTGGACCAGGGTCTTGCTTGCGCTTTTGTACTATTAAACTCTCTGTGGTCTTTGATACCGTGGACTAGGGCCATTCCTGCGCTCTTATACTATTAAACTCCCTGTGGTCTTTAATACCGTGGACCAGGGTCATGCCTGCGCTCTGGCACTATTAAACCTCTCTGTGGTCTTTGATACCATGGACCAGGGCCACGCTTGCTCTCTTGCACTATTAAACTCTCTGTGGTCTTTGATACCGTGGACCAGGGTCATGCCGGCGCTCTGGCACTAATAAACCTCTCTTCGCTCTTTGATACCGTGGACCAGGGCCACGCCTGCGCTCTGGCAGTAGCAAACCTTTCTTCGGTCTTTGATACCATGGACCAGGGCCACGCTTGCGCTCTTGCACTATTAAACTCTCTGTGGTCTTTGATACCGTGGACCAGGGTCATGCCTGCGCTCTTGCTCTATTAAACCTCTCTGTGGTCTGTGATACTGTGGACCAGGGTCATGCTTGCGCTCTTGTACTATTAAACTCTCTGTGGTCTTTGATACCGTGGACTAGGGCCATGCCTGCGCTCTTATACTATTAAACTCCCTGTGGTCTTTGATACCGTGGACCAGGGTCATGCCTGCGCTCTGGCACTAATAAACCTCTCTGTGGTCTTTGATACCATAGACCAGGGCCACGCTTGTGCTCTTATACTATTAAACCACTCTGTGGTCTTTGATACCGTGGACCAGGGCCACGCTTGCGCTCTTGCACTATCAAACCTCTCTGTGGTCTTTCATACCATGGACCAGGGCCGTGCCTGCGCTCTGGCACTATTAAACCTCTCTTCGGTCTTTGATACCGTGGACCAGGACCACGCCTGCGCTCTGGCACTATTAAACCTCTCTTCGGTCTTTGATACCGTGGACCAGGGTCATGTCTGTGCTCTGGCACTAATAAACCTCTCTGTGGTCTTTGATACCGTGGACCAGGGCCACGCTTGCGCTCTTACACTATCAAACCTCTCTGTGGTCTTTGATACCGTGGACCAGGGTCATGCCCGCTCTCTTGCTCTATTAAACCTCTCTGTGGTCTGTGATACTGTGGACCAGGGTCATGGCTGCGCTCTAGTAACATTAAACCTCTCTGTGGTCTGTGATACCATGGACCAGGGTCATGCCTGTGCTCTGGCACTAATAAACCTCTCTGTGGTCTTTGATACCGTGGACCAGGGCCACGCTTGCGCTCTTGCACTATCAAACCTCTCTGTGGTCTTTGATACCGTGGACCAGGGTCATGCCTGCGCTCTTGCTCTATTAAACCCCTCTGTGGTCTGTGATACTGTGGACCAGGGTCATGCCTGCACTCTAGTGCCATTAAACCTCTCTGTGGTCTGTGATACCATGGACCAGGGCTATGCTTGCGCTCTTATACTATTAAACTCCCTGTGGTCTTTGATACCGTGGACCAGGGTCATGCATGCGCTCTGGCACTAATAAACCTCTCTTCGGTCTTTGATACCGTGGACCAGGGCCACTCCTGCGCTCTGGCACTATTAAACCTCTCTTCGGTCTTTGATACCGTGGACCAGGGTCACGCCTGCACTCTTGTACCATTAAACCTCTCTGTGGTCCTTGATATCGTAGACTAGGGCCATGCCTGCGCTCTAGTATTATTAAACCTCTCTTCGGTCTTTGATACCGTGGACCACGGTCATGCCTGCGCTCTGGCACTAATAAACCTCTCTGTGGTCTGTGATACCATGGACCAGGGCCACGCTTGCGCTCTTGTACTATTAAACTCTCTGTGGTCTTTGATCCCGTGGACTAGGGCCATGCCTGTGCTCTTATACTATTATACTCCCTGTGGTCTTTGATACCGTGGAACAGGGTCATGCCGGCACTCTGGCACTAATAAACCTCTCTGTGGTCTTTGATACCGTGGACCAGGGCCACGCTTGCGTTCTTGCACTATCAAACCTCTCTGTGGTCTTTGATCCCGTGGACCAGGGCCATGCCTGCGCTCTGGCACTAATAAACCTCTCTTCGGTATTTGATACCGTGGACCAGGACCACGCCTGCGCTCTGGCACTAATAAACCTCTCTGTGGTCTTTGATACCGTGGACCAGGGTCATGCCTGCACTCTGGCACTAATAAACCTCTCTGTGGTCTTTGATACCGTGGACCAGGGCCATGCCTGCGCTCTGGCACTAATAAACCTCTCTTCGGTCTTTGATACCGTGGACCAGGACCACGCCTGTGCTCTGGCACTAATAAACCTCTCTGTGGTCTTTGATACCGTGGACCAGGGTCATGCCTGCGCTCTGGCACTAATAAACCTCTCTTCGGTCTTTGATACCGTGGACTAGGGTCATGCCTGCGCTCTGGCACTAATAAACCTCTCTGTGGTCTTTGATACCATGGACCAGGGCCACGCTTGTGCTCTTATACTATTAAACCTCTCTGTGGTCTTTGAGACTGTGGACCAGGGCCAAGCTTGCGCTCTTGCACTACTAAACCTCTCTGTGGTCTTTGATACAGTGGACCAGGGCCATGCCTGTGCTCTTGCTGTATTAAACCTCTCTGTGGTCTGTGATACCAGGGACCAGGGCCATGCCTGCGCTCTTATACTATTAAACTCCCTGTGGTCTTTGATACCGTGGACCAGGGTCATGCCTGCGCTCTTATACTATTAAACTCCCTGTGGTCTTTAATACCGTGGACCAGGGCCAAGCCTGCGCTCTGGCACTTATAAACCTCTCTGTGGTCTTTGATACCGTGGACCAGGGCCACGCTTGTGCTCTTATACTATTAAACCTCTCTGTGGTCTTTGATACCGTGCACCAGGGCCACGCTTGCGCTCTTGCACTATTAAACCTCGCTGTGGTCTTTGATACCGTGGACCAGGGCCACGCTTGCCCTCTTCCACTATTAAACTCTCTGTGCTCTTTGATACCGTGGACCAGGGTCATGCCTGCGCTCTGGCACTAATAAACCTCTCTTTGCTCTTTGATACCGTGGACCAGGGCCACGCCTGCACTCTGGCACTATTAAAACTCTCTTCGGTCTTTGATACAGTGGACCAGGGTCATGCCTGCGCTCTGGCACTAATAAACCTCTCTGTGGTCTGTGATACCATGGACCAGGGCCACGCTTGCGCTCTTGCGCTATTAAACTCTCTGTGGTCTTTGATACCGTGGACCAGGGCCACGCCTGCGCTCTGGCACTATCAAACCTCTCTGTGGTCTTTGATACCGTGGACCAGGGTCATGCCTGCGCTCTGGCACTAATAAACCTCTCTGTGGTCTTTGATACCATGGACCAGGGCCACGCTTGTGCTCTTATACTATTAAACCTCTCTGTGGTCTTTGATACTGTGGACCAGGGCAGAGCTTGCGCTCTTGTACTATTAAACCTCTCTGTGGTCTTTGATACAGTGGACCAGGGCCATGCCTGTGCTCTTATACTATTATACTCCCTGTGGTCTTTGATACCGTGGAACAGGGTCATGCCGGCACTCTGGCACTAATAAACCTCTCTGTGGTCTTTGATACCGTGGACCAGGGCCACGCTTGCGTTCTTGCACTATCAAACCTCTCTGTGGTCTTTGATCCCGTGGACCAGGGCCATGCCTGCGCTCTGGCACTAATAAACCTCTCTTCGGTATTTGATACCGTGGACCAGGACCACGCCTGCGCTCTGGCACTAATAAACCTCTCTGTGGTCTTTGATACCGTGGACCAGGGTCATGCCTGCACTCTGGCACTAATAAACCTCTCTGTGGTCTTTGATACCGTGGACCAGGGCCATGCCTGCGCTCTGGCACTAATAAACCTCTCTGTGGTCTTTGATACCATGGACCAGGGCCACGCTTGTGCTCTTATACTATTAAACCTCTCTGTGGTCTTTGAGACTGTGGACCAGGGCCAAGCTTGCGCTCTTGCACTACTAAACCTCTCTGTGGTCTTTGATACAGTGGACCAGGGCCATGCCTGTGCTCTTGCTGTATTAAACCTCTCTGTGGTCTGTGATACCAGGGACCAGGGCCATGCCTGCGCTCTTATACTATTAAACTCCCTGTGGTCTTTGATACCGTGGACCAGGGTCATGCCTGCGCTCTTATACTATTAAACTCCCTGTGGTCTTTAATACCGTGGACCAGGGCCAAGCCTGCGCTCTGGCACTTATAAACCTCTCTGTGGTCTTTGATACCGTGGACCAGGGCCACGCTTGTGCTCTTATACTATTAAACCTCTCTGTGGTCTTTGATACCGTGCACCAGGGCCACGCTTGCGCTCTTGCACTATTAAACCTCGCTGTGGTCTTTGATACCGTGGACCAGGGCCACGCTTGCCCTCTTCCACTATTAAACTCTCTGTGCTCTTTGATACCGTGGACCAGGGTCATGCCTGCGCTCTGGCACTAATAAACCTCTCTTTGCTCTTTGATACCGTGGACCAGGGCCACGCCTGCACTCTGGCACTATTAAAACTCTCTTCGGTCTTTGATACCGTGGACCAGGGTCATGCCTGCGCTCTGGCACTAATAAACCTCTCTGTGGTCTGTGATACCATGGACCAGGGCCACGCTTGCGCTCTTGCGCTATTAAACTCTCTGTGGTCTTTGATACCGTGGACCAGGGCCACGCCTGCGCTCTGGCACTATCAAACCTCTCTGTGGTCTTTGATACCGTGGACCAGGGTCATGCCTGCGCTCTGGCACTAATAAACCTCTCTGTGGTCTTTGATACCATGGACCAGGGCCACGCTTGTGCTCTTATACTATTAAACCTCTCTGTGGTCTTTGATACTGTGGACCAGGGCCAAGCTTGCGCTCTTGTACTATTAAACCTCTCTGTGGTCTTTGATACAGTGGACCAGGGCCATGCCTGTGCTCTTGCTGTATTAAACCTCTCTGTGGTCTGTGATACCATGGACCAGGGCCATGCCTGCGCTCTTATACTATTAAACTCCCTGTGGTCTTTGATACCGTGGACCAGGGTCATGCCTGTGCTCTTATACTATTAAACTCCCTGTGGTCTTTGATACCATGGACCAGGGCCAAGCCTGCGCTCTGGCACTTATAAACCTCTCTGTGGTCTTTGATACCGTGGACCAGGGCCACGCTTGTGCTCTTATACTATTAAACCTCTCTGTGGTCTTTGATACCGTGCACCAGGGCCACGCTTGTGCTCTTGCACTATTAACCCTCGCTGTGGTCTTTGATACCGTGGACCAGGGCCACGCTTGCGCTCTTCCACTATTAAACTCTCTGTGGTCTTTGATACCGTGGACCAGGGTCATGCCTGCGCTCTGGCACTAACAAACCTCTCTTCGCTCTTTCATACCGTGGACCAGGGCCACGCCTGCACTCTGGCACTATTAAACCTCTCTTCGGTCTTTGATACCGTGGACCAGGGTCATGCCTGCGCTCTGGCACTAATAAACATCTCTGTGGTCTGTGATACCATGGACCAGGGCCACGCTTGCGCTCTTGCACTATTAAACTCTCTGTGGTCTTTGATACCGTGGACCAGGGTCATGCCTGCGCTCTTGCTATATTAAACCTCTCTGTGGTCTGTGATACTGTGGACCAGGGTCATGCTTGCGCTCTTGTACTATTAAACTCTCTGTGGTCTTTGATACCGTGGACTAGGGCCATGCCTGCGCTCTTATACTATCAAACTCCCTGTGGTCTTTGATACCGTGGACCAGGGTCATGCCTGCGCTCTGGCACTAATAAACCTCTCTGTGGTCTTTGATACCGTGGACCAGGGCCACACTTGTGCTCTTATACTATTAAACCTCTCTATATTCTTTGATACCATGGACCAGGGCCACGCTTGCGCTCTTGCACTATTAAATTCTCTGTAGTCTTTGATGCCGTGGACCAGGGTCATGCCTGCGCTCTGGCACTAATAAACCTCTCTTCGCTCTTTGATACCGTGGACCAGGGCCACGCTTGCACTCTGGCACTATTAAACCTCTCTTTGGTCTTTGATACCGTGGATCAGGGTCATGCCTGCGCTCTGGCACTAATAAACCTCTCTGTGGTCTGTGATACCATGGGCCAGGGCCACGCTTGCATTCTTGCACTATTAAACTTTCTGTGGTCTTTGATACCATGGACCAGGGTCATGCCTACGCTCTTGCTCTATTAAACCTCTCTGTGGTCTGTGATACTGTGGACCAGGGTCTTGCTTGCGCTTTTGTACTATTAAACTCTCTGTGGTCTTTGATACCGTGGACTAGGGCCATGCCTGCGCTCTTATACTATTAAACTCCCTGTGGTCTTTAATACCGTGGACCAGGGTCATGCCTGCGCTCTGGCACTATTAAACCTCTCTGTGGTCTTTGATACCATGGACCAGGGCCACGCTTGCTCTCTTGCACTATTAAACTCTCTGTGGTATTTGATACCGTGGACCAGGGTCATGCCGGCGCTCTGGCACTAATAAACCTCTCTTCGCTCTTTGATACCATGGACCAGGGCCACGCCTGCGCTCTGGCAGTAGCAAACCTCTCTTCGGTCTTTGATACCGTGGACCAGGGTCATGCCTGCGCTCTGGCACTAAAAAACCTCTCTGTGGTCTGTGATACCATGGACCAGGGCCACGCTTGTGCTCTTGCACTATTAAACTCTCTGTGGTCTTTGATACCGTGGACCAGGGTCATGCCTGCGCTCTTGCTCTATTAAACCTCTCTGTGGTCTGTGATACTGTGGACCAGGGTCATGCTTGCGCTCTTGTACTATTAAACTCTCTGTGGTCTTTGATACCGTGGACTAGGGCCATGCCTGCGCTCTTATACTATTAAACTCCCTGTGGTCTTTGATACCGTGGACCAGGGTCATGCCTGCGCTCTGGCACTAATAAACCTCTCTGTGGTCTTTGATACCGTAGACCAGGGCCACGCTTGTGCTCTCATACTATTAAACCACTCTGTGGTCTTTGATACCGTGGACCAGGGCCACGCTTGCGCTCTTGCACTATCAAACCTCTCTGTGGTCTTTCATACCATGGACCAGGGCCGTGCCTGCGCTCTGGCACTATTAAACCTCTCTTCGGTCTTTGATACCGTCGACCAGGACCACGCCTGCGCTCTGGCACTATTAAACCTCTCTTTGGTCTTTGATACCGTGGACCAGGGTCATGTCTGTGCTCTGGCACTAATAAACCTCTCTGTGGTCTTTGATACCGTGGACCAGGGCCACGCTTGCGCTCTTACACTATCAAACCTCTCTGTGGTCTTTGATACCGTGGACCAGGGTCATGCCTGCTCTCTTGCTCTATTAAACCTCTCTGTGGTCTGTGATACTGTGGACCAGGGTCATGGCTGCGCTCTAGTAACATTAAACCTCTCTGTGGTCTGTGATACCATGGACCAGGGTCATGCCTGTGCTCTGGCACTAATAAACCTCTCTGTGGTCTTTGATACCGTGGACCAGGGCCACAATGGGGCTCTTGCACTATCAAACCTCTCTGTGGTCTTTGATACCGTGGACCAGGGTCATGCCTGCGCTCTTGCTCTATTAAACCTCTCTGTGGTCTGTGATACTGTGGACCAGGGTCATGCCTGCGCTCTAGTGCCATTAAACCTCTCTGTGGTCTGTGATACCATGGACCAGGGCTATGCTTGCGCTCTTATACTATTAAACTCCCTGTGGTCTTTGATACCGTGGACCAGGGTCATGCATGCGCTCTGGCACTAATAAACCTCTCTTTGGTCTTTGATACCGTGGACCAGGGCCACTCCTGCGCTCTGGCACTATTAAACCTCTCTTCGGTCTTTGAGACCGTGGACCAGGGTCACGCCTGCACTCTTGTACCATTAAACCTCTCTGTGGTCCTTGATACCGTGGACTAGGGCCATGCCTGCGCTCTTGTACTATTAAACCTCTCTGTGGTCTTTGATACCGTGGACTAGGGCCATGGCTGCGCTCTAGTATTATTAAACCTCTCTTCGGTCTTTGATACCGTGGACCACGGTCATGCCTGTGCTCTGGCACTAATAAACCTCTCTGTGGTCTGTGATACCATGGACCAGGGCCACGCTTGCGCTCTTGTACTATTAAACTCTCTGTGGTCTTTGATACCGTGGACTAGGGCCATGCCTGTGCTCTTATACTATTAAACTCCCTGTGGTCTTTGATACCGTGGAACAGGGTCATGCCGGCACTCTGGCACTAATAAACCTCTCTGTGGTCTTTGATACCGTGGACCAGGTCCACGCTTGCGCTCTTGCACTATCAAACCTCTCTGTGGTCTTTGATCCCGTGGACCAGGGCCATGCCTGCGCTCTGGCACTAATAAACCTCTCTTCGGTATTTGATACCGTGGACCAGGACCACGCCTGCGCTCTGGCACTAATAAACATCTCTGTGGTCTTTGATACCGTGGACCAGGGTCATGCCTGCACTCTGGCACTAATAAACCTCTCTGTGGTCTTTGATACCGTGGACCAGGGCCATGCCTGCGCTCTGGCACTAATAAAGCTCTCTTCGGTCTTTGATACTGTGGACCAGGACCACGCCTGCGCTCTGGCACTAATAAACCTCTCTGTGGTCTTTGATACCGTGGACCAGGGTCATGCCTGCGCTCTGGCACTAATAAACCTCTCTTCGGTCTTTGATACCGTGGACCAGGGTCATGCCTGCGCTCTGGCACTAATAAACCTCTCTGTGGTCTGTGATACCATGGACCAGGGCCACGCTTGCGCTCTTGCACTATTAAGCTCTCTGTGTCTTTGATACCGTGGACCAAGGTCTTGCCGGCGCTCTTGCTCTATTAAACCTCTCTGTGGTCTGTGATACTGTGGACCAGGGTCATGGTTGTGCTCTTGTACTATTAAACTCTCTGTGGTCTTTGATACCATGGACTAGGGCCATGCCTGCGCTCTTATACTATTAAACTCCCTGTGGTCTTTGATACCGTGGACCAGGGTCATGCCTGCGCTCTGGCACTAATAAACCTCTCTGTGGTCTTTGATACCGTAGACCAGGGTCACGCTTGTGCTCTTATACTATTAAACCACTCTGTGGTCTTTGATACCATGGACCAGGGCCACGCTTGCCCTCTTGCACTATCAAACCTCTCTGAGGTCTTTGATACCATGGACCAGGGCCGTGCCTGCGCTCTGGCACTATTAAACCTCTCTTCGGTCTTTGATACCGTGGACCAGGGCCACGCCTGTGCTCTGGCACTAGTAAACCTCTCTTCGGTCTTTGATACCGTGGACCAGGGTCATGTCTGTGCTCTGGCACTAATAAACCTCTCTGTGGTCTTTGATACCGTGGACCAGGGCCACACTTGCGCTCTTACACTATCAAACCTCTCCGTGGTCTTTGATACCGTGGACCAGGGTCATGCCTGCGCTCTTGCTCTATTAAACCTCTCTGTGGTCTGTGATACTGTGGACCAGGGTCATGCCTGCGCTCTAGTAACATTAAACCTCTCTGTGGTCTGTGATACCATGGACCAGGGTCATGCCTGTGCTCTGGCACTAATAAACCTCTCTGTGGTCTGTGATACCATGGGCCAGGGCCACGCTTGCGTTCTTGCACTATTAAACTCTCTGTGGTCTTTGATAACGTGGACCAGGGTCATGCTTGCGCTCTTGCTCTATTAAACCTCTCTTTGGTCTGTGATACTGTGGACCAGGTTCATGCTTGCGCTCTTGTACTATTAAACTCTCTGTGGTCTTTGATACCGTGGACTAGGGCAATGCCTGTGCTCTTATACTATTAAACTCCCTGTGGTCTTTGATACCGTTGACCAGGGTCATGCCTGCGCTCTGGCACTATTAAACCTCTCTGTGGTCTTTGATACCGTGGACCAGGGCCACGCTTGCTCGCTTGCACTATTAAACTCTCTGTGGTCTTTGATACCATGGACCAGGGTCATGCCTGCGCTCTGGCACTAATAAACCTCTCTTCGCTCTTTGATACCGTGGACCAGGGCCACGCCTGCGCTCTGGCAGTAGTAAACCTCTCTTCGGTCTTTGATACCGTGGACCAGGGTCATGCCTGCGCTCTGGCACTAATAAACCTCTCTGTGGTCTGTGATACTGTGGACCAGGGTCATGCCTGCGCTCTAGTGCCATTAAACCTCTCTGTGGTCTGTGATACCATGGACCAGGGCTATGCTTGCGCTCTTATACTATTAAACTCCCTGTGGTCTTTGATACCGTGGACCAGGGTCATGCCTGCGCTATGGCACTAATAATCCTCTCTTCGGTCTTTGATACCGTGGACCAGGGCCACTCCTGCGCTCTGGCACTATTAAACCTCTCTTCGGTCTTTGATACCGTGGACCAGGGTCATGCCTGCGCTCTTGTACTATTAAACCTCTCTGTGGTCCTTGATACCGTGGACTAGGGCCATGCCTGCGCTCTTGTACTATTAAACCTCTCTTTGGTCTTTGATACCGTGGACTAGGGCCATGGCTGCGCTCTTGTATTATTAAACCTCTCTTCGGTCTTTGAAACCGTGGACCACGGTCATGCCAGCGCTCTGGCACTAATAAACCTCTCTGTGGTCTGTGATACCATGGACCAGGGCCACGCTTGCGCTCTTGTACTATTAAACTCTCTGTGGTCTTTGATACCGTGGACTAGGGCCATGCCTGCACTCTTATACTATTAAACTCCCTGTGGTCTTTGATACCGTGGAACAGGGTCATGCCTGCACTCTGGCACTAATAAACCTCTCTGTGGTCTTTGATACCGTGGACCAGGGCCACGCTTGTGCTCTTATACTATTAAACCTCTCTGTGGTCTTTGATACCGTGGACCAGGGCCACGCCTGTGCTCTGGCACTATTAAACCTCTCTTCGGTCTTTGATACCATGGACCAGGGCCACGCTTGTGCTCTTATACTATACTAAGGGTTTCCTGCCAGGGGAGGTGCATGCACCACCCCAGACAGGATTTTGTGTATTGGTCAGGTAGGGCTTGAAAGAAACCAGACATGCCTGTGGCTCACAAGGAGCCTCGGTGCATATGCCAGTTCAAACCGGTCCTGGGGCACACCAGTCCCGGGCCTGGGGCGAGCTGGACAAAGGATTGGGGGTGTAACCACCCCCCTTCCTGGTCCCACCCATAGGGAGGGACCTAGCAGGTAGTCCGGCCCCTAGAATCCGCTTAAAGGTAGGAGCTGTGTCCTAAGACTTCAGATATCCTGGAATCAACTTAAAACTAAGAAGAAGACGGGAACTTCGACGCTCTGCTGCACAGAGGACTGAAGCCAATCTCCCCTGTGGTCAGGGAGTGACCACCTTGCTAACGCAAGCACCATCCAGCGAATCAACGTCTGCTTTGCCGCCGCCTCCCGCCGGAGCCCGAGCCCAGAGACTGACAAGACCTGGACCTCCAGACATCTCACCGCCCGATCCACAGTCCCTGAAAAGAGGAGACCCGTGGAGGCACCGAGACACGTGGAGCCAGCCATCTTGAAACGACCACGACAAGCTGACAAGTGCAACAACCGAGGCTCCCTCCAAGTTGTGCTTTGGGATCTGAGAAGCCCAACCCTCGAGCAGCATCTGCACCAAAGGTGAGCCCTCCAGCATCTCCACGATCTGCGTGGGGCCCTTCTGCATTTTGCCACTCGACGCGCCTAACCGGTTGCTGGCCCGCTGGCTAGTGGCCATCTTGGCGACGAACTTCACAAAATACACCGCTGGTCTGGTTGCTCCAGACTGGCCCTTGCTCCCCTCCAAAGGAGCAGTCCCTCTGACCTTGCTGGTCAGAACAATCAGCTTATCTTGTTCTCCACAACAATTGCTTTTGCCAAGGCTTGTTTGCTTCGATCAAGTCGCCGACACCGCCGACAGCGAGAGCCTGCGTGGGACAGCTCGTGAACCGACTCCTGGACGTCGTCGACCTCCAGGGACCACGTGGCTGCAGAGACAAGCTACACCTTTCTTCCTGTTTGCACCCGACATTGCCTGGTACCCACCTGGTGCCACGCTGGTCACTGGCTAGTGACTGTGAACACTGTCCCCTCTGCTTACAGGTCTTCAACATCTCTGATCCACTCTTGGATCCACTGCATCTCTCCCGGACCGACCGCCTGCAGCATCTTTGTCTTCAAGCTCCACGGAACAGATAGAAGAAACCCGACGCACTTCGAGGCCTATGCACCCGCTTCCTGTGGGTGAGGTAAAGCTGGCACACCTGTGCCCAAGTGTAGTATTACATCTCTAGTGCCTGTGTTCCAAATCTTGAGTTCCTAGTCCATCCGGAAGATCCTCTTTGCAGTACCTTTGTACTTTTTACGCACCCATTGAAACCTATGGGAGCACGCGTGTGACTATTTGCTCTGCACACGCCACCCGTGGACCTCCTGGTCACTAACTGAAGTTAGCTCCTTGTAGGCCCAGCGATTCTAGAGGCCCTAGGCCTTTTCCCTTTTCTGTTCGTGGTACTTATACCACTATTTTAGTATATGGTTTGAGCGGCCACCAGGGCCTATCCATATAAGGTGCAACTTCTGTGTGTTCTACTGTAATCTTGTTTGACGATTTGTGCTCCTGTGCTCATAAAGAGACTAGGGGTTACTTTGAGAAATAAATACATATATATTTTGAATATATATCTGTGTGGTGTCCTTTCATTGGTATAAAAGGGGGTTGCATTTGGTAAAACAGCTGGCTTAACACGCTTCACGAGTTTAGCCTCAAAGACTGCTTAGCCTACGCTACCACTAGGGCAGCTAGTCCGAAAAGGTTGACTTACAACCACACCATAAGGGTTGCTTGGCATGGTACAAGGTGATCACTTTAACTAGTGAGCATCATATACCAGGCCAACTTCTCACATTGGTGAGCAGCGGTTGGATTTGAGCTTGCTGTGTTTTACCATTGTAATCTCTTGGTTACCAATTGAAAGATCACATAGGTACCTGTAGGTACATATAAAACAAGATTAGATATACATAAGTTCTACTGAACTTAGTTGTTGTAGAGCAAAGGGAGTAGCACACCCTGACTACAACTACTAGATAGGTTTAGTAGGTAAACCCAAGTGTAGGTAGATTGCAACACATCCACCCACACTTAAGAGCAATGGCCGGGGCAGAGGGGTCCACTGTACCCATCTCTGTTGAGAATGACCCCCAGAGGGCACCATCCAGCTTTGCTACCCTTAACCAGAATGAGCTCAGGCATTTGGCAAC
The DNA here is from genome assembly GCF_964204655.1 of Triturus cristatus. Taxonomy (NCBI): domain Eukaryota; kingdom Metazoa; phylum Chordata; class Amphibia; order Caudata; family Salamandridae; genus Triturus; species Triturus cristatus. The sequence goes on from NC_140595.1 coordinate 840,195,917, forward strand.
TCTTAGAGGCCTTAAACAGCCCAAGAACCCTACCTCTGCTGAGCTCAGAGAACTCTTGCAAAATGATGAAAATCAGAGAGAGCTCAGGAAAGCTTCCCAGTTAGCCCCCTTAGGGTCAGGAACAGGAGGCCCCCCTTCTGAAGATGCTACAGAGGTACCCAGTTCCAATAGCCATCCCTTAGATGAGAATCATACTACAGGGGAGGAAAGTGGTGAGGATACAGAAAGTAGTGAGGATGAAGGGAGAACTAGCCCAGTGCCAAGTGTTATACTTGGCCCAGCTAAACTAAGGCTATTGGGGACTGACAATGGGTTTACCCCATTGGATCTCCCCAGTGGACTTAACACAGGGCTTGGGAGGCAAAGGAATCGCTCAGGTGACTCCAATGCTTCCCATGGCTCTAGAGGCTCTCAAGGTCACTCCAGGAAAAGGATGACCACCCCTCAGAGGAGGGAACATGAGGCCAGAATGCAGGAAGCCCAGCTGAGGATCAGGAAGCAGGAGCTAGAAGTAGCCCTGATGGAAGAAAAACTGAACAAGGCTAGGCAACCTAGAGAGAGTGGGTCTATACCCACTGGTGGCAGCATTGTCCCTAAGGACAAAGATAGGGTCTTTGATAATAGGAACCTGTCTAAGGTTGTGCCCCCCTACAAAAGTGGGGATGGCATCCACAAATGGATAACTGCTCTTGAGAGAGCCTGCAAAGTACAGCAGGTTCCTGAAGACCAGTGGGCAGCAATCCTCTGGCTCTCCTTTGAAGGAAGAGGCAGAGACAGACTCCTCACTGTTAGAGAAGAGGATGTCAGAAATTACAGAGTCCTGAAGAGTGTTCTGGTAGATGGGTTAGGCTTAACCACTGAACAGTACAGGTTAATGTTCAGAGACACCCAAAAGACACAGACTCAGGACTGGTCTGAATATGTTGAATGTGCCACTAAGGCTTTGGAGGGTTGGTTGCTGGGAAGTAAGGTATCTGATTTTACAGGATTGTATAATTTGATGATGAGAGAACAGATTTTAAATAACTGTCAAAACCAGCAACTGCATCAACACTTGGTTGACTCTGATCTGACCTCTCCCCAAGAATTGGGAAAGAAGGCAGACAAATGGGTCATAACCAGGGTTAAGCAAAATAACCAGAACCAGGGCCAAGGGGGTGATCAGAAGAAAACAGACCAAAAGGGTGGAGATCAGAAACCTAAAGACCAGAAGTCTTCCACAGGGCCCCAAACTACTGCTAAGGAGGGTGGGTCCCAACAACAGTCCAAAAAGAAGAAAGAAGGTCAAAAGAAACCCTGGTGCAATCATTGCAAAAATACAACTCACTGGACTAGTGATTGCAAAAAGGGTGGAGCCCCCAACACTGTTGCCCCTAAGGCACCTGCTCCCAGTACTACTGTTAGCAGTGTTGGTCCCCAGACAAAGGGTGTAGTGGGAATCACTATGGGAACTGAAGGAGATTCTGACTTAGACAGAACCCTGACACAGGCAGTCTTGATCTGTGATGGGGACATTGATTTGTCCCTGACTGTGAGCCCCAGTAACCTGGGCAAGTACAGACAGACTCCTTTAATTAATGACAAAGTGGCTCAAGCCTACAGGGACACATGTGCCAGTGTCACTATGGTGACACCAGGCTTTGTGGACCCTGGACAGTACATACCAGGTGAGAATTACCTGGTGACCAATGCCAGCAATGCCACTACTTCACATAGTGTGGCAGTTGTTAACTTCTCATGGGGAGGGGTAACTGGCCTCAAAAGGGTTGTGGTTAGTGCAGACCTCCCAGTAGAATGTTTGTTGGGCAATGACCTAGAGAGTTCTCTATGGTCAGAAGTGGAGTACAGGACTCATGCAGAGATGTTAGGTATATCATCACATGTCCTTGCTGTGACCAGGTCACAGGCCAAAAAGTGCCTCACTGAACCTCAGGTCTTGGATCCTGGAACAATGGACCAAGCACCCACCAAGAAGAAGAACAGGAGGGTCAAGGCTGTGCCTTCCCCCCTGCCTCAGAGTGATGATCAGCCTTCCCAGGAAGCTGATCTAGAGGACCCTGAAGGAACTGTCCCTGAAGAGCTTGAACCTGATCAGGTTGAGTTTCTGGGGACAGGGGGACCTTCAAGGGCTGACTTGAGGCAGGCTCAGTTATCCTGTCCCTCTCTTGAACCCCTCAGACAGCTGGCTGCTGCTGAGGCTGCTGGGAATGCTCAAGGTACCCATAAAGTGTATTGGGATGAAGGGCTCATTTATTCAGAGGCTAGAGACCCCAAGCCTGGTGCTACCAGGAGGTTGGTTATACCTCTGCAATTTAGGGGCTTCCTTCTTACCTTGGCCCATGATATTCCTTTAGCAGGACACTTAGGCCAGAACAAGACTTGGGACAGGCTTGTCCCTCACTTTCACTGGCCTCATATGAATGAAGATACAAAGGAGTTTTGTCGCTCCTGTGTGACCTGCCAAGCCAGTGGCAAATCAGGTGGCACAACAAAGGCCCCCCTAATACCACTACCTGTGGTGGGGGTCCCCTTTGAAAGAGTGGGAATAGACATAGTGGGTCCCATGGATCCTCCCACTGCATCTGGGCACAGATTTATACTGGTGGTAGTGGATCATGCCACCAGGTATCCAGAGGCAATTCCCCTTAGGACCACTACAGCACCTGTTGTGGCCAGGGCCCTGCTGGGAGTATTCTCCAGAGTGGGGTTTCCTAAGGAGGTAGTATCTGACAGAGGTACCAACTTTATGTCAGGATACTTGACAGCTATGTGGAAGGAATGTGGTGTCAACTACAAGTTCACCACCCCTTATCACCCACAATGCAATGGGCTTGTTGAGAGATTCAACAAGACCCTAAAGGGTATGATCAAAGGATTACCTGAAAAGCTCAGGCGAAGATGGGACATCCTTCTACCCTGCCTTCTGTTTGCTTACAGAGAGGTCCCACAAAAAGGAGTTGGCTACAGCCCCTTTGAATTGCTGTTTGGGCACCCTGTAAGAGGCCCACTGTGTTTGGTGAAGGAAGGATGGGAGTTACCTCTCAAAAAGCCTAAGCTAGACATAGTGGACTATGTACTTGGTCTCCGCTCCAGGATGGCTGAGTATATGGAGAAGGCATCCAAAAACCTTGAGGCAAGCCAGGCTTTACAGAAAGCTTGGCATGACCAAAAGGCTGTCTTGGTTGAGTTTCAGCCAGGACAGAAGGTATGGGTGTTGGAGCCAGTGGCCCCAGCAGCACTCCAAGACAAATGGTCTGGACCCCATACAATCCTGGAAAAGGAGGGAGAGGTCACCTACTTGGTAGACCTAGGAACTCCCAGGAGTCCCCACAGGGTACTCCATGTTAACAGGCTTAAAGCATATGTTGACAGGGCAGACATGGGCTTGCTCATGGCTACAGATGAGGGACAGGAGGAAGAGAGTGACCCTCTCCCAGACCTGTTGTCTCAGAACCCTGAAGATGGCTCAGTTGAAGGAGTGACCCTTGGAGGCAACCTCACTGCCAATCGGCAGACTGAATGTAGACAGGTTCTGCAATCATTTTCACATATGTTTTCCTTAATACCTAGTCAAACTGACTGGTGTACCCATGTGGTGGACACTGGTGACAGTCTGCCTGTAAAGAACAAGCTTTACAGACAACCTGACCATGTCAGGGACTGTATAAAGGCTGAGGTACATACAATGCTGGAATTAGGTGTCATTGAACCCTCAGAGAGCCCCTGGGCTAGCCCAGTGATTCTGGTCCCCAAACCTCACACCAAAGATGGCAAGAGAGAGATGAGGTTCTGTGTGGATTACAGAGGACTCAATGCTGTCACCAGGACAGATGCACACCCTATTCCAAGGGCAGATGAGCTCATAGACAAACTAGCTTCTGCAAAGTTTTTGAGCACATTTGACTTAACAGCTGGCTATTGGCAAATCAGATTAGCTGAGGAGTCTAAGGCCAAAACAGCATTCTCAACCCCAGGTGGGCACTACCAGTTTGTGGTGATGCCCTTTGGTCTGAAGAATGCACCTGCCACCTTCCAAAGGCTGGTGAACCAAGTCCTTACTGGGTTGGATGACTTTTGCGCAGCATATCTTGATGACATTGCTGTCTTTAGCTCCACCTGGGAGGATCACCTGATCCACCTGAAGAAGGCTCTTGAGGCTCTGCAAAGGGCAGGCCTCACTATCAAGGCTACTAAGTGCCAGATAGGGCAGAGTAAGGTTGTGTATTTGGGCCACCTTGTAGGTGGAGGCCAAGTTCAACCACTGGAGAGTAAGATACAATCCATCAAGGACTGGTCCCCTCCAACCACCCAGACTCAAGTTCGAGCTTTCTTGGGCTTGCCTGGGTACTACAGGAAGTTTGTTAAGAACTATGGGTCCATTGTGACTCCTCTTAATGATCTGACATCCAAGAAGATGCCCAAAAAGGTTCAGTGGACAGTAAGCTGTCAAAAGGCATTTGATGACCTGAAGGAGGCCATGTGCTCTGCACCTATCCTGAAAAGTCCTGACTACTCCAAAGAGTTTATTGTCCAAACAGATGCTTCTGAGTTGGGTGTGGGAGCTGTGCTGTCACAACTTAATGTAGATGGTCAAGACCAACCCATTGCTTTTATTAGCAGAAGGTTGACCCCCAGAGAGAAGAATTGGTCAGCTATTGAGAGGGAGGCCTTTGCTGTGGTGTGGGCCCTGAAGAAGCTGAGGCCATACTTGTTTGGCACTCACTTCAAGATTCAGACCGACCATAAGCCCCTCTTGTGGCTAAATCAGATGAAGGGTGAAAACCCCAAACTGCTTAGGTGGTCCATTTCCCTACAGGGGATGGACTTTACAGTGGAGCACCGGCCAGGTACTGACCATGGGAATGCAGATGGTCTCTCCAGGTACTTCCACTTAGGACATGAAGACGAGACTGGTCAAGGCTAGTTTAATGTCCCAGCGTTTGGGGGGGAATTGTGTAGGAGAGTAGGGTCTGCTATCCTATGGTCACCCCAAATGTTTGCTTTTTGCTTCACTGGTTTTTGACATATTGAGGCTGTGGGCCTGCCAATCAGACCCCCAGCCTGCTGTTCTCTCTACTAAATTAAAACTATGCACCCTAGGTGCATAACCAATTGGAAGTGGATCACCCTGTCAGCCCCTGTACCAGTGTACACTAGGTACCCAGGGCATTGGTGTACCCAAGGCCTGCCAGGGGCTGAAGCATGTATTATGCCACCCCAGGCTTGGCCTAACAATTTGACACAACTGGCTGATCACTCAGCTGGGGTAAGTTGGTGTAATCACCTCTTACTTAGGTGTAGTATACCTATACCTAACCTTAAATGGGACACCTGGTAACCTATAAGTCACTCCTATGGCAGGCCTTAACAATCCTGAAGGCAGAGTGCTTGGTTCCATGTGGGATGGTGCTCTGGCATGAGCTGAGCCTGTCTGCAGTGGTCGGAACAACTTCCTTCTACTGTTTCCAGATATCGTCATACCATATACTCTTAAGTGCATTATGAACCTCGCGGTTAAATGCTATCTTTGGTTTGGCTTTATCAAAACATGTCGAGTAAGGTGTCATACGAATTGGAATATTAACCCCTCGCCAATTCTGGCGACGGGGTTAGCATTCCACCCTTCTAGAGGGACACGACATGTACAGTACCTGAAACCCGGGTAAAATCAGACATAGCCTCAGCTCCACAAAATGGATGCTGCCACCACAGACACAAGTCTGCCCTCCTGCTGCTGGGAGTCCTTCCAGCTTGGGAGGTGTGGACAAAGGGTTTCCTGCCAGGGGAGGTGCATGCACCACCCCAGACAGGATTTTGTGTATTGGTCAGGTAGGGCTTGAAAGAAACCAGACATGCCTGTGGCTCACAAGGAGCCTCGGTGCATATGCCAGTTCAAATCGGTCCTGGGGCACACCAGTCCCGGGCCTGGGGCGAGCTGGACAAAGGATTGGGGGTGTAACCACCCCCCTTCCTGGTCCCACCCATAGGGAGGGACCTAGCAGGTAGTCCGGCCCCTAGAATCCGCTTAAAGGTAGGAGCTGTGTCCTAAGACTTCAGACATCCTGGAATCAACTTAAAACTAAGAAGAAGACAGGAACTTCGACGCTCTGCTGCACAGAGGACTGAAGCCAATCTCCCCTGTGGTCAGGGAGTGACCACCTTGCTAACGCAAGCACCATCCAGCGAATCAACGTCTGCTTTGCCGCCGCCTCCCGCCGGAGCCGGAGCCCAGAGACTGACAAGACCTGGACCTCCAGACCTCTCACCGCCCGATCCACAGTCCCTGAAAAGAGGAGACACGTGGAGGCACCGAGACACGTGGAGCCAGCCATCTTGAAACGACCACGACAAGCTGACAAGTGCAACAACCGAGGCTCCCTCCAAGTTGTGCTTTGGGATCTGAGAAGCCCAACCCTCGAGCAGCATCTGCACCAAAGGTGAGCCCTCCAGCATCTCCACGATCTGCGTGGGGCCCTTCTGCATTTTGCCACTTGATGCGCCTAACCGGTTGCTGGCCCGCTGGCTAGTGGCCATCTTGGCGACGAACTTCACAAAATACATCGCTGGTCTGGTTGCTCCAGACTGGCCCTTGCTCCCCTCCAAAGGAGCAGTCCCTCTGACCTTGCTGGTCAGAACAATCAGCTTATCTTGTTCTCCACAACAATTGCTTTTGCCAAGGCTTGTTTGCTTCGATCAAGTCGCCGACACCGCCGACAGCGAGAGCCTGCAGGGGACAGCTCGTGAACCGACTCCTGGACATCGTCGACCTCCAGGGACCACGTGGCTGCAGAGACAAGCTACACCTTTCTTCCTGTTTGCACCCGACATTGCCTGGTACCCACCTGGTGCCACGCTGGTCACTGGCTAGTGACTGTGAACACTGTCCCCTCTGCTTACAGGTCTTCAACATCTCCGATCCACTCTTGGATCCACTGCATCTCTCCCGGACCGACCGCCTGCAGCATCTTTGTCTTCAAGCTCCACGGAACAGATAGAAGAAACCCGACGCACTTCGAGGCCTATGCACCCGCTTCCTGTGGGTGAGGTAAAGCTGGCACACCTGTGCCCAAGTGTAGTATTACATCTCTAGTGCCTGTGTTCCAAATCTTGAGTTCCTAGTCCATCCGGAAGATCCTCTTTGCAGTACCTTTGTACTTTTTACGCACCCATTGAAACCTATGGGAGCACGCGTGTGACTATTTGCTCTGCACACGCCACCCGTGGACCTCCTGGTCACTAACTGAAGTTAGCTCCTTGTAGGCCCAGCGATTCTAGAGGCCCTAGGCCTTTTCCCTTTTCTGTTCGTGGTACTTATACCACTATTTTAGTATATGGTTTGAGCGGCCACCAGGGCCTATCCATATAAAGTTCAACTTCTGTGTATTCTACTGTAATCTTGTTTGACGATTTGTGCTCCTGTGCTCATAAAGAGACTAGGGGTTACTTTGAGAAATAAATACATATATATTTTGAATATATATCTGTGTGGTGTCCTTTCATTGGTATAAAAGGGGGTTGCATTTGGTAAAACAGCTGGCTTAACACGCTTCACGAGTTTAGCCTCAAAGACTGCTTAGCCTACGCTACCACTAGGGCAGCTAGTCCGAAAAGGTTGACTTACAACCACACCATAAGGGTTGCTTGGCATGGTACAAGGTGATCACTTTAACTAGTGAGCATCATATACCAGGCCAACTTCTCACAAAGCCTCTCTGTGGTCTGTGATACTTTGGACCAGGGTCATGCCTGCGCTCTTATAATATCAAACGTCTCTGCAGCCTTTCATAATATAGACAAAGGCCGTGTTTGCTCTCCTCTACTATTAGACCTTTCCTGTTATATCATTGACTAGGGTCATTCTTGCTGTGTTGTACTTTTAAACATCTTCTTTGTCTTTGATGCCATTGGCCGAGGTAATGTTGCTCTCTTGTACTATTAACATCTTTGTGGTCCATTGATTCAATTGAACGAAGCCATGCTTGCTCTGTTGTAGTATTAAACATCTCTTTGGCCTTTGATTCCATGAACCTCCGCCGCACATACTCTCTTGTTCCTTCTTCTATTGACCATCTCTTTGGCCTTCGATACCATGAACAAATGTCAATGCTTGCTCAGTTGTATGATTAAACCTCTCTGTGGCCTTCGATACGATGAACCTTGGCCACATCTACATTGTTGTACTATTAAACATTGTCCTAATTGTAATTGCATTTATATAGTGCTTGCTATCCTTGATGAGGCATTGAAGCGCTTTTTCAGCGAGTAGCAACCTACTCCCGAACCCATAAAGGATTAGTGGTGAATTAGTATAGTGAAATATGAAATTAATTTGAGAGGTGGACATGTTAGCCTGTTATTTGGATTGAAAAGGAAAGTGGAGGGATAGACAAGGGAAAAAGGTTTGCATTTATATAGCGCTTGCTACCCCTAATGAGGTGTTGAAGCTCTTCTTTGGCGAGTAGCACGCTACTCTAAAACCCATAAAGAAGTAGTGGTGAATTAGTATAGTGGAATATGAAATTAATTTCAGAGGTTGATATGTTAGTCTGTTGTTTGGATTGAAAAGTATAGTGGATGGACAGAAGAGGGAACTATTTAGACATTTTTTTGTTTTCTTTTGAAGGTCATAGCAGTAGGAGGAGGCTTGGGATGAGTAAAAGTGTTGTGGAGGGGGAAGAATCAGAGGGAAAGTTTTAGAAAGGCTTGTTTTGGGGGATCGGAATAGTAAAGGAAGTATGAGATGATGCAAGGAGGGGTAGAGTAGGGAAGAGTTCAGAAAGGGTTATTTTGGGGGTCCTCGTAGTGGTATGGGGGTTTGGGATGAATGAGAGAGCAGAGGTAGAGGGTATATTGAAATATGTATAGGGTGAGAAATAGAGTAGTGTATTTGAAAGAATAGTAGAAGGAGGTTTGAGATGAGTCACAGAGTTGAGGTAGAGGATATATTGAGAGAGGTAGAGAGTGAGAAATAAGGTAGTGCATTGAATATGCTGAATTTGAAGAAAAGTAGTAAATATATAGATCCGTAAGTACATGGACGGTATATAGATGCATAAAGGAAGTAGATTAAAGATACATTAAATTAACTACTGCTTTCAAGTGTTGTTGTACTTACAATTCATTTTATGTGTTTATATATAATTTAGTTTTTTTTGTAATTCAATAGTGAAGCGATTGTAGATAAATAGTTATGATAAAAGATTTTCTTATTTATGCAGTCACTTATATACATGTTAAAAAACATAGAATAAAGTAACTATCGGTAATATGTACATTTGTTTTGCAGAACTAATTATTATCTATATTTGTTTTTAAAACATAATTATTCTACATGTTTATACAAAGCAATACACATATATAGGTACATATCTATAGTACAAATACATGCTTATATACAGAGGGATATGCTGTATATTTCTGTTTGCGTATGGTGCTTATGTGGGGAAGAGACAATTCTTGAGTAGTTGTCTGAAGATAAGGTGGTTATCCTTGGATTTTATGTTAGGTGGTAAAGAGTTCCATAGTTTGGTTACTTGAACAGAGAAGGATGTGCCACCCATGATTTTGAGGCGAAGTACCACTCTAGAGCGGAGGTTCCTTTGTTGAATGTGCTTGGTGATTTTATTCCTGATGAAGAGAGGTCCCGTTCCATATATCACTTTGTGGGTGATACAAAGCAGCTTGAACTTGGATCTTTCGGCAACCGGTAACCAATGCAGGGCTTTAAAGGCGATGGAGATGTGGTCTTGCGGCTTTAAATGGAAGAGTAGTCTGGCAGCCGAGTTCTGAATCTGTTGTAGTCTTTTCATGGCCGTTGAAGGTGATCCGTGGTAGAGGCTATTGGCGTAATCGAGTTTTGACAGAACAAGGGAGATGGTAACTTGGACCTTATGTGGAAATCCCAAATGGAGGAAGATTTGTTGCAGAGTTTTTATACTAACAAAGCTTGACCTTGCTAGTTTGTCCACTTGGGCCTTCATCGATAGCTTGGAGCCCATGGTCATTCTGAGGTTTCTTACTTCCTGTGATACTTTAGGCGGTGTTCCCAGATCATCAGTCCAGGCGGTGAGAAGTTCATAATGTTTCCAATTGCCACACGTGAGTATTCCTTTTTTGAAAGCATTCAGTTTGAGATAGCTCCAAGTCACCCATTGATCCACGGCTCTGACACAACTGTAAATTGGCGAGTTTCCAATGTCTTTTGGGCATTTCAGTCGAAGGAGTATTTGTGTGTCATTTGCATAGTTATAGCACGTGAGGTGAAATTTATTGATCAGCCCCGGTAATGAATTCATGTAGATGTTGAAAAGCATGGGCGAGATGATAGAGCCTTGAGGGACCGCTGCTCTTGTGGAATATGGTTTGGATGAGAAAGTGGGGTATGGATGACATTAGTTCTGTGTTGAAGGTAGGACGCGATCCAGTCTAGAGCAGTCCCCTCTATACCGGCTTTGTAGAGTCTTTGTATCAGAGTATCATGGTCAACCGTGTCAAAGGCAGCCAAGAGGCCCAAGATAAGTAGGGCAGCAACCCCGTTACAGGCAGCTGTGTTCTTCAGGTCATCCCAGATGGCAAGGTGGGCAGATTATGTGCCTCTTCCTGGATGGAATCCCGTTTGGAAGTCTGAGAGTCTGAAAGTATGGCATTCTCTTCAATGAATTGTGACATCTGGACGAACGGTGCTCTTTCGATCAGTTTTCCCAGGAAAGGTCCATTTGTAATCGGTCTGTACTTGTCGGGGCTCAGCGGGTCCAAGTTTGTTTTTCTTCAGCAGTGGGCATATGTATGACCTTTTGAGTTCTTCTGGAAATATTCCGGTAGTTAAGGAGTTGTTGATGATTCTAATTACTGGAGTGGCAGCACAGGTTTCAAGAAGAATTGTCTTGAAGGGTTGCGGTGGTGGAATGTGTTGGAAGGAACGGAGAGGCTGGGTTAGAGTATTCTGGGATTGTTGTTTTGGAAAAGGGTCAGCGCTCGAGCTTTGTTTTTGTTTCATGTTCGAGTTCAAAGTGTCTGCTTTGGCCGTGTAATGATTTTCCAGTTTGTCTGTGAAATCTTGAGTAACAGGATAAGCTAGTTCTAGGCAATTTGGTTTACGAAATTCATTGAGTCTTTTATAAAATTCTTTATTTACACATTTAGCATTTTGAATTCTGTCTGAATAGTATCTTTTCTTAGCTTTTTTGATTGTAGACTTGTATAATCTGTTAATTTTCTGTAGGCGAAGTTTGTCTTGATTGGATTTGTTTTGAGCCAGGCATGTTGCAGCTTTCTCATTTGTTGTTTTATGTCTTTTATCTCTGAAGTTCTCCAAGGTGCTTGTTTTCATTTGTTCTGTTGTGTGGCTGTGTGTGGTATCAGGATTTCAAAAGCTTCCTTAGCCACTCCTATAGTTTTTAACAGAATTTATTGTTATATGCTATATCTGTTCTGGATGTTAGTTGTGTTTCTAAGTGTTCCAAATTGAGTTTGGGAATAGGTGAATGCATGTAAGGTGGTTTTAGGTGAGTCGCTTAGTGTTGTTTTATGTTGGAAAGCAAGCGAATGGTGGTCTGACCATATGACCGGAGTTATAGTTTGAAAGGTAGCCAATTCGGTATTAGCAAAAATGACATCTAGGATGAGTCCAGTGATGTGTGTGGGTCTGTGGACGATCTGATGCAGGTTCAGTGCGTCTAACCCATTCATTATTGTTTTTAGATGGGGCATATTTGTTTTGTCAGACCAAAGGTTGAGGTCACCCAGAACACATAGACTGGAGTGTATTGTTATCAGGTTTGAAACCGTGTCTAGAAGTGCGTCTGGGAATGTCGCCTTGCTAGGTGGAGGTCTGTAAAGGAGCAGGAAGTTACAGGAGGAAGACGGTGTAGGACTGCATCTGGTGAAAAGAGTCGCACACATTTTTATGAAGACGTTGACAACTTTAGTGATATGTAATGTTTGCCTGAAAACAACAGCTAGACCACCTCCTTTTTTGCCTATACGATTTTGGGTGATTGTGTGATCGCCTAGAGGAACGGCTTCATGCAGGACTGGAGCCATATCATCTCCCAACCATGATTCAGTTATGAATAGTATGTCTAGTTTTGCGTCCGTGAGAAGGTCATAGATGTGATGTTTGTTTTAAGGGAGCGATGGAGCATTTATTAGTAGACAGTTTAGAGAAAATGCTTTTCTGACAGCGTGACTTTGTTTTGTAGAAGGGTGAGCAGTATTTTGTTGGTTTGCAGCAGGTGTTTCTTTAGTGCTGGTATCAGCTGTTTGTGGATAGCTGTTCTGTATTGTATTCCTCGTCCAGCAAGCTAAGAAGGCATTTTGATGGGTCTGCGTGTGTAGGTGGTGAAAAGGGTGTTTGAGAGTGATTTGGTGCGCTGTGTTGTTTTTGTGGTATAACCTTGCTGTGCAGTAAACTTGGAGAAGCAAAGTTGTGAGGTATGGCAAGTTGCTTATATTGTTTGCGTGTGTTTAGGGCAGAAGGTGTATGAGTTAGGGGTGGTGGATCAGCATATGGGTCATGCAGTAAGGTTCTAAATTCTCCAATGGATGAGAGGCAGTTAGAAGAGAATTACTGTGTTGCTGTGTGTGTGTTAGGTGTGGTGGAAGAGAGAAAGCTTGGCATTGGAGTATGTTCATGTGTGTAGCTTGAAAGGTGGGTGTATGTTTGTATTTTGTGATGGTAAGTATTATGAGGTGTTGCGGTTCAGAGACTTTGTTGGGCTGGTGTGAGTGATATGTTTTGTTGTTTTGTTCTTAAGGAGTAGTGAAAAGAGCTGCTGATGTATTTGTTTTATGAAATGTATTTGTTTGTATAGTATTGTTCGTGAGTGGAAGTTTTTGAGGTAAAGAGGGTGGTGATGTGTTTGTGAGTAGAGTGTAGGTTGTAAGAAGGGATAAAGTAGAGTTAAGAGTGTTTGTCTTAGACTTGTTTGCTGCTAGAGGTAATATGTGTGGTGTAGTGGAATGTAAGTGTTGTATGGTTGGGTTTTTGTGGTAGAAAGAAGAGGAGGGTGTTTGTTGGAGAAATTATGGAGGGCTGAGTATAGGTTTATTAGTGACAAAAATGGGTCTGTTAGGAGTAATAAGAGTGGGTGTGTGTTTTGATGGGATATAGGTAAGTATGGCGTGGAATTGGGTTGTTTTTATGAGTGAATTGGTTAGTGGTATAGGATAGAGTTGTCTACTTTTGTAGGTGATGGTGGAAATGTGTGGTAGCTGGGATAGAAGGGTGAACAGGTGTGGTTTGTGTGGTTTATAAGTGTGTGCTGAGACGTTGAATTGTGTATAGAGTTAGTGTGTAGTAAATTAGTGGAGTACATTTGGTGTGAGTGTGTTAATCTGGTTGTGGATGTGGATTGGGTAGGGTAGGGTGGGTGCTGGTGTATATAAAATTGGGCAGCATTTCTGGCCCTGGTCCGGACCAGGCTCAAACAGGCACTTTCATTTGTCCTCTATGCCCTTTGCCTCGACAGCAAGGCTGAGACACCCAAAGCCCTATCCTTATATAGCCCTAGTAATCAGGTGACCCCTTCAGCCAATGGGAACCCTAGCCCTTACCCTAACCAATCACAACACTACCCCTAAGCCCTAGGACCAATAGGAGACCAAGCCCTTGCAACCAATCACAGCCCTAGTCCAAGCACCCAATCAGGCACAAAACCCTAAGCCCTACGTCCAATAGAAAGCTTAACCCCAACCCTAGTCCCAACCCTAGTCCCAGCAGCCAACACACAGGAAACCCTAAGCCCTACGTCCAATAAAGAAAAAACTAGCCCCAGCCCTAATCTTGCCCTCACCACAGCCCTAGTCCCAGTAGCCAATCAGACATGAAACCCCAAACCCTACATCCAATCAAAAGCCTAACTCCAGCACTAGTACCCACCCTAGTCCCAGCAGCCAATCACACAGGATACCCTAAACCATGTGTCCAATCGAAAGCCCAGCCCCAGGAACCAATCCAAAACCCTAAACCTATCCACCAATCAGATCACGAGCCCTAAGACCTACATCAATAGAATCACTGACCCAGGAACCAATCACCACTCTCAAATACCCAAGCAATGAGAATACCAACCCTAATCCAATAGAAACACCAGATACAACCACAAATCAGTGCATACATGTAGCATCCAATAGCAGATTGTATAAGGATCTGCGACCTCAGGCAATGTTTGCTGGCCAGGGAGTTGGAAGCTGCTGCTCAATTCAGAATCTCACAGGAGACAGACAGGCTCAATCCACACTTTGGAGATCTGAAGATAATGCCTTCACAAACTTTGCCCTCTAACAATATTGTTTGTTCAAACCTTTACTCACTCTCCTAGTCAAAAAACAAGTGTAGAATCCCTTAAAGAAGACAGCTTAACCAGCTAACAACAGATTACTGCTATCTCGGAGCACCCTCTGTTCACTTTCTGATGTATAATATCTCTGTTGCTAAGGCAGAAAGCGGGGGAAACTGGTTTCACTCACTTGCTAACTCAAAATGGGAGCTAAGGTGGATTGCTTAACACACAGCTTTGAGCACAGAGCAAGGGAGAAAGTAGGAGGGAAAAACAGGTAGTTGTGGGCAATGTGAAAAACACTGCCTCACCTATTCTCTTGTACTATTAAACAGCTCGGTGGCCAGTGATACCATGGACAAGGGGCATGTTTGTTCTGTTGTATGAGTAAACATTCCTGTGGCCTTTGACACCATAAATCATGGCCACACCTACTCTCCTGTATTATTAAACATCTCTATGTGCTTCATTACCATGGACAAAGACAATGCTTGCTCTGTTGTGTGACTAAACATCTATGTGGCCTCTCAAACCAAGAACCATGGCCACACCTACTCTCTTCTACCCTTAAACATCTGTATGGCTTTCAGTACCATGGCCCTGTGCTCCACCTCCTCTCTTTGACTAATAAACCACTCATAAACCACTCGGTGGCCTTCGATACCAAGGGTGAGGGTCACACCTCCTCTCTTGTACAATCATATCTCTCTGTAGCTTCCCTTACCCTACTGAAGCTCATGCCCACTTCACAACCATGGACCACATACCATCCTTGCTTCTTCCCTCTGCTTTAGTCTTCTAAGGGCCAGCCTCCCACCACTCTTCTCTCCTTGAAGTCTCATCCATCTAAAAACACTCCTGGTATGCAGTGTGTGCATTAAAAATGTGCTTAAATAAATAAAAAACAATACCCTGCCAGGCCTGCAATTCAAAGGACCACAGACATGCCTGCTGTCCTGTACTATTAAACCTGTTCCTTGCCTGCACTACCATGGACCCAGGACACGCCTGCCATCCTGTACTGTTAAACCTCTCTCTGGCTGCACTACTATGGACCCAGAACACGCCTGACATCCTGTACTATTAAACCTCTCTATGGCTGCACTACCAAGGACTCAGGACACGCCTGCCATCCTGTACTATTAAGCCTCTCTCTGGTGAACTTCCATGGACCCAGGACACACATGCCGTCCTGTACTATTAAGCCTCTCTCTGGCTGCACTACCATGGACCCCAGGACACGCCTGCTGTACTGTACAATTAAACCTCTCTCTGGCTGTACTACCGTGGACCCATGACACGCCTGCTGTCCTGTACTATTAAACCTCTCTCTGGTGCACTTCCATCGGCCCAGGATTCGCCTGCCATGCTGTACTATTAAAACTTTCTCTGGCTGCACTACCATGGACCCAGGACACGCCTGCCGTCCTGTACTATTAAACCTCTCCCTGGCTGCACTACCATGGACCCAGGACACGCCTGCCGTCCTCTACTATTAAGCCTCTCTCTAGATGCAGTACCATGGACCCAAGGACATGCCTGCCGTCCTGTGCTTTTAAACCTCTCTCTGGCTGCACTACCATGGACCTAGGACACGCCTGCCGTCATGTACTATTAAACCTCTCTATGGCTGCACTACCATGGACCCAGTACACGCCTGCCATCCTGTACCATTTAACCTCTCTATGGCTGCACTACCATGGACCCAGGACAAGCATGGTTTCCTGTACTATTAAACCTCTCTCTGGTGCACTACCATGGACACAGGATACGCCTGCCGTCCTGTGCTATTAAACCTCTCTATGGCTGCATTACCGTGGACCCAGGACACGTCTGCCGTCCTGTTGAATTAAGCCTCTCTCTAGCTACATTACCATGGACCCAGGACACGCCTGCCATCCTGTACTAATAAACCACTCTCTGGGGAAATACCATGAACCCAGGACACACCTGCCGTCCTGTACTATTAAACCTGTCTCTGGCTGCACTACCATGGACCCAGGACAAGCCTGCCGTCCTGTCCTATTAAACCTCTCTCTGGCTTCACTACCATAGACCCAGGACACGTCTGCCGTCCTGTTGAATTAAGCCTCTCTCTAGCTACATTACCATGGATCCAGGACACGCCTGCCGTCCTGTACTATTAAACCTGTCTCTGGCTGCACTACCATGGACCCAAGACACGCCTGCCGTCCTGTGCTTTTAAACCTCTCTCTGGTGCACTACCATGAACCCAGGACACACCTGCCGTCCTGTACTATTAAACCTGTATCTGGCTGCACTATCATGGACCCAGGACACGTCTGCCATCCTGTAGAATTAAGCCTCTCTCTAGCTACACTACCATGGACCCAGGACACGCCGGCCGCCCTGTACTATTAAACCTCTCTCTGGAGCACTACCATAGACCCAGGACACGCCTGCCGTCCTGTACTATTAAACCTCTTCTTGGCTACACTACCATGGACCCAGGACACGTCTGCCATCCTGTAGAATTAAGCCTCTCTCTAGCTACACTACCATGGACCCAGGACACGCCTGCCGCCCTGTACTATTAAACCTCTCTCTGGAGCACTACAATAGACCCAGGACACGCCTGCCGTCCTGTGCTATTAAACCTCTCTCTGGTGCACTACCATGAACCCAGGACACACCTGCCGCCCTGTACTATTAAACCTGTCTCTGGCTGCACTACCATGGAGCCAGAAAATGCCTACCGTCCTGTGCTTTTAAACCTCTCTCTGGTGCACTACCATGAACCCAGGACACACCTGCCGTCCTGTACTATTAAACCTGTCTCTGGCTGCACTACCATGGACCCAGGACACGCCTGCCGTCCTGTGCTTTTAAACCTCTCTTTGGTGCACTACCATGGACCCAGAACACGCCTGCCGTCCTGTACTATTAAACCTTTTCTTGGCTACACTACCATGGACCGATGACACGCCTGCCGTCGTGTACTATTAAACCTTTCTATAGCTGCACTACCATGGACCCAGGACACGCCTGCTGTCCTGTACTATTAAGCCTCTCTATGGCTGCAATACCATGGACCCAGGACACGCCTGCTGTCCTGTACTATTAAACCTCTCTATGGCTGCACTACCGTGGACCCAGGACACGCCTGCCGTCCTGTGCTAATAAACCTCTCTCTGGTGCACTACGATGGACCCAGGACACGCCTGCCATCCTGTACTATTTAAACCTCTCTCTGGTGCACTACCATGGACGCAGGACACGCCTGTTGTCCTGTGCTATTAAACCTCTCTCTGGTGCACTACCATGGACCCGGGACACACCGCCATCCTGTACTATTAAACCTGTCTCTGGCTGCACTACCATGGACCCAGGACACGCCTGCCGTCCTGTACTATTAAACCTCTCTATGGCTGCACTACCATGGACCCAGGACACACCTGCCGTCTTGTACTATTAAACCTCTTTCTGGTGCACTACCATGGACCCAGGACACGCCTGCCGTCCTGTGCTAATAAACCTCTCTCTGGTGCACTACCATGGACCCAGGACACGCCTGCCGTCCTGTACTATTAAACCTGTCTCTGGCTGCACTACCATGGACCCAGGACACGCCTGCCGTCCTGTACTATTAAACCTCTCTATGGCTGCACTACCATGGACCCAGGACACACCTGCCGTCTTGTACTATTAAACCTCTTTCTGGTGCACTACCATGGACCCAGGACACGCCTGCCGTCCTGTGCTAATAAACCTCTCTCTGGTGCACTACCATGGACCCAGGACACGCCTGCCGTCCTGTACTCTCAAACCTCTTTCTGGTGCACTACCATGGACCCAGGACACGCCTGCAGTCCTGTGCTAATAAACCTCTCTCTGGTGCACTACGATGGACCCAGGACACGCCTGCCATCCTGTACTATTAAACCTCTCTCTGGTGCACTACCATGGACCCTTGACACGCCTACCGTTCCTGTACTATTAAATCACTCAATGGCTGCACTACCATGGACCCAGGACACGCCTGCTGTCCTGTACTATTAAACCTCTCTGGTACACTACACTGGACCCAGGACACGCCTGCCATCCTGTACTATTAAACCTCTCTCTGGTGAACTACTATGGACCCCAGGACATGACTGCCGTCCTGTACTATTAAACCTTTCAATGGCAGCACTACCATGGACCCAGGACACGCCTGCCATCCTGTACTAATAAACCTCTCCCTGGTGCACTACCATAGACCCAGGACACGCCTGCCGTCCTGTGCTATTAAACCTCTCTCTGGTGCACTACCATGGACCCGGGACACGCCTGCTGTCCTGTACTATTAAACCTGTCTCTGGCTGCACTACCATGGACCCAGGACATGCCTGCTGTCCTGTACCATTAAACCTCTCTCTGGTGCACTACCATTTACCCGGGGCACGCCTGCCGTGTTGTACTATTAAACCTGTCTCTGGCTACACTACCATGGACCCAGGACACGCCTGCCGTCCTGTGCTTTTAAACGTCTCTATAGCTGCACTACCATAGACCCAGGACACACCTGCCGTCCTGTACTATTAAACCTCTCTCTGGTGCACTACCATGGACCCAGGACACGCTTGCCGTCCTGTACTATTAAACCTGTCTCTGGCTGCACTACCATGGACCCAGGACACGACTGCCGTCCTGTGCTTTTAAACCTCTCTCTGGAGCACTACCATGGACCCATGACACACCTGCCATCCTGTAGTATTAAACCTCTCTCTGGTGCACTACGATGGACCCAGGACACGCCTGCCATCCTGTACTATTAAGCCTCTCAATGGCAGCACTACCATGGACCCAGGACACGCTTGCCATCCTGTACTATGAAACCTCTCTCTGGTGAACTACTATGGACCCCAGGACATGACTGCCGTCCTGTACTATTAAACCTTTCAATTGCAGCACTACCATGGACCCAGGACACGCCTGCCGTCCTGTACTATTAAGCCTCTCCCTTGTGCACTACCATGGACCCAGGACACATCTGCCATCCTATACTAATAAACCTCTCTCTGGTGCACTACCATAGACCCAGGACACGCCTGCCGTCCTGTGCTATTAAACCTCTCTCTGGTGCACTACCATGGACCCGGGACACGCCTGCTGTCCTGTACTATTAAACCTGTCTCTGGCTGCACTACCATGGACCCAGGACACGCCTGCCATCCTGCACTATTAAACCTCTCTCTGGTGCACTACCATGGACCCGGGACACGCCTGCCGTGCTGTACTATTAAACCTTTCTCTGGCTGCACTACCATGGGCCCAGGACACGCCTGCCGTCCTGTGCTTTTAAACCTCTCTATAGCTGCACTACCATAGACCCAGGACTCACCTGCCGTCCTGTACTATTAAACCTCTCTCTGGTGCACTACCATGGACCCAGGACATGCCTGCCGTCCTGTACTATTAAACCTGTCTCTGGCTGCACTACCATGGACCCAGGACACGCCTGCCATCATGTACTATTTAACCTCTATCTGGTGCACTACCATGGACCCATGACACGCCTGCCGTTCTGTACTATTAAACCTCTCTCTGGTGCACTACCATGGACCCGGGACACGCCTGCCGTGCTGTACTATTAAACCTGTCTCTGGCTGCACTACCATGGACCCAGGACACGCCTGCCGTCCTGTACTATTAAACCTGTCTCTGGCTGCACTACCATGGACCCAGGACACGCCTGCCGTCCTGTACTATTAAACCTCTCTATGGCTGCACTACCATGGACCCAGGACACACCTGCCGTCTTGTACTATTAAACCTCTTTCTGGTGCACTACCATGGACACAGGACACGCCTGCCGTCCTGTGCTAATAAACCTCTCTCTGGTGCACTACCATGGACCCAGGACACGCCTGCCGTCCTGTACTCTCAAACCTCTTTCTGGTGCACTACCATGGACCCAGGACACGCCTGCAGTCCTGTGCTAATAAACCTCTCTCTGGTGCACTACGATGGACCCAGGACACGCCTGCCATCCTGTACTATTAAACCTCTCTCTGGTGCACTACCATGGACCCTTGACACGCCTACCGTTCCTGTACTATTAAATCACTCAATGGCTGCACTACCATGGACCCAGGACACGCCTGCTGTCCTGTACTATTAAACCTCTCTGGTACACTACACTGGACCCAGGACACGCCTGCCATCCTGTACTATTAAACCTCTCTCTGGTGAACTACTATGGACCCCAGGACATGACTGCCGTCCTGTACTATTAAACCTTTCAATGGCAGCACTACCATGGACCCAGGACACGCCTGCCGTGCTGTACTATTAAACCTGTCTCTGGCTGCACTACCATGGACCCAGGACACGCCTGCCGTCCTGTGCTAATAAACCTCTCTCTGGTGCACTACCATGGACCCAGGACACGCCTGCCGTCCTGTACTCTCAAACCTCTTTCTGGTGCACTACCATGGACCCAGGACACGCCTGCAGTCCTGTGCTAATAAACCTCTCTCTAGTGCACTACGATGGACCCAGGACACGCCTGCCATCCTGTACTATTAAACCTCTCTCTGGTGCACTACCATGGACCCTTGACACGCCTACCAATCCTGTACTATTAAATCACTCAATGGCTGCTCTTCCATGGACCCAGGACACGCCTGCCTTCCTGTACTATTAAACCTGTCTCTGGCTTCACTACCATGGACCCAGGACACGCCTGTTGTCCTGTACTATTAAACCTCTCTCTGGTACACTACGATGGACCCAGGACACACCTGCCATCCTGCACTATTAAACCTCTCTATGGCTGCACTACCATGGACCCAGGACACGCCTGCTGTCCTGTACTATTAAACCTCTCTCTGGTACACTACACTGGACCCAGGACACGCCTGCCGTCCTGTACTATTACACCTCTCTCTGGTGAACTACTATGGACCCCAGGACATGACTGCCGTCCTGTACTATTAAACCTTTCAATGGCAGCACTACCATGGACCCAGGACACACCTGCCGTCCTGTACTATTAAGCCTCTCCCTGGTGCACTACCATAGACCCAGGACACGCCTGCCATCCTGTACTAATAAACCTCTCCCTGGTGCACTACCATAGACCCAGCACACGCCTGCCATCCTGTGCTATTAAACCTCTCTCTGGTGCACTACCATGGACCCGGGACACGCCTGCTGTCCTGTACTATTAAACCTGTCTCTGGCTGCACTACCATGGACCCAGGACACGCCTGCTGTCCTGTACTATTAAACCTCTCTCTGGTGCACTACCATTTACCCGGGACACGCCTGCCATGCTGTACTATTAAACCTGTCTCTGGCTACACTACCATGGACCCAGGACACGCCTGCCGTCCTTTGCTTTTAAACGTCTCTATAGCTGCACTACCATAGACCCAGGACACACCTGCCGTCCTGCACTGTTAAACCTCTCTCTGGTGCACTACCATGGACCCAGGACACGCTTGCCGTCCTGTACTATTAAACCTGTCTCTGGCTACACTACCATGGACCCAGGACACGCCTGCCGTCCTGTGCTTTTAAACCTCTCTCTGGAGCACTACCATGGACCCATGACACGCCTGCCATCCTGTACTATTAAACCTCTCAATGGCAGCACTACCATGGACCCAGGACACGCCTGCCATCCTGTACTATTAAGCCTCTCTCTGGCTGCACTACCATGGACCCAGGACACGCTTGCCGTCCTGTACTATTAAACCTCTCTCTGGTGAACTACTATGGACCCCAGGACATGACTGCCGTCCTGTATTATTAAACCTTTCAATTGCAGCACAACCATGGACCCAGGACACGCCTACCGTCCTGTACTATTAAGCCTCTCCCTTGTGCACTACCATGGACCCAGGACACGTCTGCCATCCTATACTAATAAACCTCTCTCTGGTGCACTACCATAGACCCAGCACACGCCTGCCGTCCTGTGCTATTAAACCTCTCTCTGGTGCACTACCATGGACCCGGGACACGCCTGCTGTCCTGCACTATTAAACCTGTCTCTGGCTGCACTACAATGGACCCAGGACACGCCTGCCATCCTGTACTATTAAACCTCTCTCTGGTGCACTACCATGGACCCGGGACACGCCTGCCGTGCTGTACTATTAAACCTGTCTCTGGCTGCACTACCATGGATCCAGGACACGCCTGCCGTCCTCTGCTTTTAAACCTCTCTATAGCTGCACTACCATAGACCCAGGACACACCTGCCGTCCTGTACTATTAAACCTCTCTCTGGTGCACTACCATGGACCCAGAACATGCCTGCCGTCCTGTACTATTAAACCTGTCTCTGGCTGCACTACCATGGACCCAGGACACGCCTGCCATCATGTACTATTTAACCTCTATCTGGTGCACTACCATAGACCCGGGACACACCTGCTGTCCTGTACTATTAAACCTGTCTCTGGCTGCACTACCATGGACCCAGGACACGCCTGCCGTCCTGTACTATTAAACCTCTCTCTGGTGCACTACCATGGACCCGGGACACGCCTGCCGTGCTGTACTATTAAACCTGTCTTTGGCTGCACTACGATGGATCCAGGACACGCCTGCCGTCCTGTGCTGTTAAACCTCTCTATAGCTGCACTACCATGGACCCGGGACACGCCTGCTGTCCTGTACTATTAAGCCTCTCTCTGGCTGCACTACCATGGACCCAGGACACACCTGCCGTCCTGTACTATTAAACCTTTCCCTTGTGCACTACCATGGACCCAGGACACGCCTGCTGTCCTGTACTATTAAACCTCTCTCTGGCTGCACTACCATGGACCCAGGACACGCCTGCCGTCCTGTACTATTAAACCTTTCCCTTGTGCACTACCATGGACCCAGGACACGCCTGCTGTCCTGTACTATTAAACCTCTCTCTGGTGCACTACCATGGACCCAGGACACGCCTGCCGTCCTGTACTATTAAACCTGTCTCTGGCTGCACTACCATGGACCCAGGACACGCCTGCCGTCCTGTACTATTAAACCTTTCCCTTGTGCACTACCATGGACCCAGGACACGCCTGCTGTCCTGTACTATTGAACCTCTCTCTGGTGCACTACCATGGACCCAGGACACGCCTGCCGTCCTGTACTATTAAACCTGTCTCTGGCTGCACTACCATGGACCCAGGACACGCCTGCTGTCCTGTGCTTTTAAACCTCTCTCTGGCTGAACTACCGTGGACCCAGGACACGCCTGCGTCATGTACTATTAAACCTCTCTCTGGTGCACTACCATGGACCCAGGACACGCCTGCTGTCTTGTACTATTAAACCTCTCTCTAGCTGCACTACCGTGGACCCAGGACACGCCTGCTGTCCTGTACTATTAAACCTCTCTCTGGTAAACTACCATGGACCCAGGACACGCCTGCCGTCCTGTACTATTAAACCTCTTTCTGGTGCACCACCATGGACCCAGGACACGCCTGCCGTCCTGTGCTAATAAACCTCTCTCTGGTGCACTACCATGGACCCAGGACACGCCTGCCGTCCTGTACTCTCAAACCTCCTTCTGGTGCACTACCATGGACCCAGGACACGCCCGCTGTCCTGTGCTAATAAACCTCTCTCTGGTGCACTACGCTGGACACAGGACACGCCTGCCATTCCTGTACTATTAAATCACTCAATGGCTGCACTACCATGGACCCATGACACGCCTGCCATCCTGTACTATTAAACCTCTCTATAGCTGCACTACCATGGACCCAGGACACACCTGTCATCCTGTAGTATTAAACCTCTCTCTGGTGCACTACCATGGACCCAGGACACGACTACCATCCTGTACTATTAAACCTCTCTCTGGTAAACTACTATGGACCCCAGGACATGCCTGCCGTCCTGTACTATTAAACCTTTCAATGGCAGCACTACCATGGACCCAGGACACGCCTGCCATCCTGTACTAATAAACCTCTCTCTGGTGCACTACCATAGACCCAGGACACGCCTGCCGCCCTGTGCTATTAAACCTCTCTCTGGTGCACTACCATGGACCCGGGACACGCCTGCTGTCCTGTACTATTAAACCTGTCTCTGGCTGCACTACCATGGATCCAGGACCCGCCTGCCGTCCTGTGCTTTTAAACCTCTCTATAGCTGCACTACCGTAGACCCAAGACACACCTGCCGTCCTGTACTATTAAACCTCTCTCTGGTGCACTACCATGGACCCAGGACACGCCTGCCGTCCTGTACTATTAAACCTGTCTCTGGCTGCACTACCGTGGACCCAGGACACGCCTGCCATCATGTACTATTAAACCTCTCTCTGGTGCACTACCATGGACCCAGGACACGGCTGCTGTCCTGTACTATTAAACCTCTCTCTAGCTGCACTACCATGGACCCAGGACACGCCTGCTGTCCTGTACTATTAAACCTCTCTCTGGTGCACTACCATGGACCCAGGACACGCCTGCAGTCCTGTACTATTAAACCTGTCTCTGGCTGCACTACCATGGACCCAGGACACGCCTGCCGTCCTGTGCTTTTAAACCCCTCTCTGGCTGCACTACCGTGGACCCAGGACACGCCTGCCATCATCTACTGTTAAACCTCTCTCTGGTGCACTACCATGGACCCAGGACACGCCTGCTGTCCTGTACTATTAAACCTCTCTCTAGCTGCACTACCGTGGACCCAGGACACGCCTGCTGTCCTGTACTATTAAACCTCTCTCTGGTACACTACCATGGACCCAGGACACGCCTGCCGTCCTGTACTATTAAACCTGTCTCTGGCTGCACTACCATGGACCCAGGGCACGCCTGCCGTCCTGTACTATTAAACCTCTCTATGGCTGCACTACCATGGACCCAGGACACACCTGCTGTCCTGTACTATTAAACCTCTTTCTGGTGCACTACCTTGGACCCAGGACACGCCTGCCGTCCTGTGCTAATAAACCTCTCTCTGGTGCACTACCATGGACCCAGGACATGCCTGCCATCCTGTACTATTAAACCTCTCTCTGGTGCACTACCATGGACCCAGGACACGCCTGCTGTCCTGTGCTATTAAACCTCTCTCTGGTGCACTACCATGGACCCGGGACACGCCTGCCATCCTGTACTATTAAACCTCTCTCTGGTGCACTACCATGGACCCAGGACACGCCTGCCGTCCTGTACTATTAAACCTGTCTCTGGCTGCACTACCATGGACCCAGGGCACGCCTGCGGTCCTGTACTATTAAACCTCTCTATGGCTGCACTACCATGGACCCAGGACACACCTGTCGTCCTGTAATATTAAACCTCTTTCTGGTGCACTACCATGGACCCAGGACACGCCTGCCGTCCTGTGCTAATAAACCTCTCTCTGGTGCACTACGATGGACCCAGGACACGCCTGCCGTCCTGTACTCTCAAACCTCTTTCTGGTGCACTACCATGGACCCAGGACACGCCTGCCGTCCTGTGCTAATAAACCTCTCTCTGGTGCACTACCATGGACCCTTGACACGTCTGCCATTCCTGTACTATTAAATCACTCAATGGCTGCACTACCATGGACCTAGGACACGCCTGCCTTCCTGTACTATTAAACCTGTCTCTGGCTGCACTACGATGGATCCATGACACGCCTGCCATCCTGTACTATTAAATCTCTCTATAGCTGCACTACAATGGACCCAGGACACACCTGCCATCCTGTAGTATTAAATCTCTCTCTGGTGCACTACCATGGACCCAGGACACGCCTGCCATCCTGTACTAATAAACCTCTCTCTGGTGCACTACCATAGACCCAGGACACGCCTGCCGTCCTGTGCTATTAAACCTCTCTCTGGTGCACTACCATGGGCCCAGGACACGCCTGCCGTCCTGTACTATTAAACCTGTCTCTGGCTGCACTACCATGGACCCAGGACACGCCTGCCGACCTATACTATTAAACCTCTCTCTGGTGCACTACCATGGACCCGGGCACGACTGCCATCCTGTACTATTAAACCTGTCTCTGGCTGCACTACCATGGACCCAGGACACGCCTGCCGTCCTGTGCTTTTAAACCTCTCTATAGCTGCACTACCATGGACCCAGGACACACCTGCCGTCCTGTACTATTAAACCTCTCTCTGGTGCACTACCATGGACCCAGGACACGCCTGCCGTCCTGTACTATAAAACCTGTCTCTGGCTGCACTACCATAGACCCAGGACACGCCTGCCGTCCTGTGCTTTTAAACCTCTCTCTGGCTGCACTACTGTGGACCCAGGACACGCCTGCCGTCATGTACTATTAAACCTCTCTCTGGTGCACTACCATGGACCCAGGTCACGCCTGCCGTCCTGTACTATTAAACCTCTCTCTAGCTGCACTACCATGGACCCAGGACACGCCTGCTGTCCTGTACTATTAAACCTCTCTCTGGTGCACTACCATGGACCCAGGACACGCCTGCCGTCCTGTACTATTAAACCTGTCTCTGGCTGCACTACCATGGACCCAGGACACGCCTGCCGTCCTGTGCTTTTAAATCTCTCTCTGGCTACACTACCGTGGACCCAGGACACGCCTGCCATCATGCACTATTCAACCTCTCTCTGGTGCACTACCATGGACCCAGGACACACCTGCCTTCCTGTACTATTAAACCTCTCTCTAGCTGCACTACCGTGGACCCAGGACACGCCTGCTGTCCTGTACTATTAAACCTCTCTCTGGTACACTACCGTGGACCCAGGACATGCTGCTGTCCTGTACTATTAAACCTCTCTCTGGTGCACTACCATGGACCCAGGACACGCCTGCCGTCCTGTACTATTAAACCTCTCTCTAGCTGCACTACCGTGGACCCAGGACACGCCTGCCGTCCTGTACTATTAAACCTCTCTCCAGCTGCACTACCATGGACCCAGGCACGCCTGCTGTCCTGTACTATTAAACCTCTCTCTGGTGCACTACCATGGACCCGGGACACGCCTGCCATCCTGTACTATTAAACCTCTCTCTGGTGCACTACCATGGACCCAGGACACGCCTGCCGTCCTGTACTATTAAACCTGTCTCTGGCTGCACTACCATGGACCCAGGGCACGCCTGCGGTCCTGTACTATTAAACCTCTCTATGGCTGCACTACCATGGACCCAGGACACACCTGTCGTCCTGTAATATTAAACCTCTTTCTGGTGCACTACCATGGACCCAGGACACGCCTGCCGTCCTGTGCTAATAAACCTCTCTCTGGTGCACTACGATGGACCCAGGACACGCCTGCCGTCCTGTACTCTCAAACCTCTTTCTGGTGCACTACCATGGACCCAGGACACGCCTGCCGTCCTGTGCTAATAAACCTCTCTCTGGTGCACTACCATGGACCCTTGACACGTCTGCCATTCCTGTACTATTAAATCACTCAATGGCTGCACTACCATGGACCTAGGACACGCCTGCCTTCCTGTACTATTAAACCTGTCTCTGGCTGCACTACGATGGATCCATGACACGCCTGCCATCCTGTACTATTAAATCTCTCTATAGCTGCACTACAATGGACCCAGGACACACCTGCCATCCTGTAGTATTAAATCTCTCTCTGGTGCACTACCATGGACCCAGGACACGCCTGCCATCCTGTACTAATAAACCTCTCTCTGGTGCACTACCATAGACCCAGGACACGCCTGCCGTCCTGTGCTATTAAACCTCTCTCTGGTGCACTACCATGGGCCCAGGACACGCCTGCCGTCCTGTACTATTAAACCTGTCTCTGGCTGCACTACCATGGACCCAGGACACGCCTGCCGACCTATACTATTAAACCTCTCTCTGGTGCACTACCATGGACCCGGGCACGACTGCCATCCTGTACTATTAAACCTGTCTCTGGCTGCACTACCATGGACCCAGGACACGCCTGCCGTCCTGTGCTTTTAAACCTCTCTATAGCTGCACTACCATGGACCCAGGACACACCTGCCGTCCTGTACTATTAAACCTCTCTCTGGTGCACTACCATGGACCCAGGACACGCCTGCCGTCCTGTACTATAAAACCTGTCTCTGGCTGCACTACCATAGACCCAGGACACGCCTGCCGTCCTGTGCTTTTAAACCTCTCTCTGGCTGCACTACTGTGGACCCAGGACACGCCTGCCGTCATGTACTATTAAACCTCTCTCTGGTGCACTACCATGGACCCAGGTCACGCCTGCCGTCCTGTACTATTAAACCTCTCTCTAGCTGCACTACCATGGACCCAGGACACGCCTGCTGTCCTGTACTATTAAACCTCTCTCTGGTGCACTACCATGGACCCAGGACACGCCTGCCGTCCTGTACTATTAAACCTGTCTCTGGCTGCACTACCATGGACCCAGGACACGCCTGCCGTCCTGTGCTTTTAAATCTCTCTCTGGCTACACTACCGTGGACCCAGGACACGCCTGCCATCATGCACTATTAAACCTCTCTCTGGTGCACTACCATGGACCCAGGACACACCTGCCTTCCTGTACTATTAAACCTCTCTCTAGCTGCACTACCGTGGACCCAGGACACGCCTGCTGTCCTGTACTATTAAACCTCTCTCTGGTACACTACCGTGGACCCAGGACATGCTGCTGTCCTGTACTATTAAACCTCTCTCTGGTGCACTACCATGGACCCAGGACACGCCTGCCGTCCTGTACTATTAAACCTCTCTCTAGCTGCACTACCGTGGACCCAGGACACGCCTGCCGTCCTGTACTATTAAACCTCTCTCCAGCTGCACTACCATGGACCCAGGCACGCCTGCTGTCCTGTACTATTAAACCTCTCTCTGGTGCACTACCATGGACCCAGGACACGCCTGCCGTCCTGTACTATTAAACCTGTCTATGGCTGCCCTACCATGGACCCAGGACACGCCTGCCGTCCTGTGCTTTTAAACCTCTCTCTGGCTGCACTACCGTGGACCCAGGACACGCCTGCCGTCATGTACTATTAAACCTCTCTCTGGTGCACTACCATGGACCCAGGACACGCCTGCCGTCCTGTACTATTAAACCTCTCTCCAGCTGCACTACCGTGGACCCAGAACACACCTGCTGTCCTGTACTATTAAACCTCTCTCTGGTACACTACGGTGGACCCAGGACACGCCTGCTGTCCTGTACTATTAAACCTCTCTCTGGTGCACTACCATGGACCCAGGTCACGCCTGCCGTCCTGTACTAATAAACCTCTCTCTCGAGCTGCACTACCGTGGACCCAGGACACGCCTGCTGTCCTGTACTATTAAACCTCTCTCTGGTGCACTACCATGGACCCAGGTCACGCCTGCCGTCCTGTACTATTAAACCTCTCTCTCGAGCTGCACTACCGTGGACCCAGGACACGCCTGCTGTCCTGTACTATTAAACCTCTCTCTGGTGCACTACCATGGACCCAGGTCACGCCTGCCGTCCTGTACTATTAAACCTCTCTCTCGAGCTGCACTACCGTGGACCCAGGACACGCCTGCCGTCCTGTACTATTAAACCTCTCTCTCGAGCTGCACTACCGTGGACCCAGGACACGCCTGCCGTCTAACTGGATCAAATTTCTCTGTGGTCTTTGATACAGTGGAGATTGGCAACTCCTGCTCTCCAGTACTTTTGAATCTTTTGTGGCCTTCAATATATTGAACCCCTACCATGCCTGCTCTCTTGTACAAATAAACCCCTCCATGGCCCTCAATACCATGGACCACAGACGCGCCTCTTATGTACTATTAATCCTCTCACTGGGGCATTACACCATGCTCCATGCCACATCCGATCGCTTGTATTATTACATTTCTCTGTGGCCTTTCATGCCATGAACCGTGGCCATGGCTGTTCTTTTGTACTATTAATCCTCTCTGTGACCTTCAATACCATGGGCTAAAGACACGCCTGCTGTTTGATAGGACCA
The DNA here is from genome assembly GCF_964204655.1 of Triturus cristatus. Classification (NCBI taxonomy): domain Eukaryota; kingdom Metazoa; phylum Chordata; class Amphibia; order Caudata; family Salamandridae; genus Triturus; species Triturus cristatus. The sequence goes on from NC_140595.1 coordinate 840,226,096, forward strand.
TGGCTACTCTCTTGAACCTCCTCTGTCCTTCAGTACCAGGGACCACACCCATTCCTGCTATCAGGTAGCAGCAGGACATGAGATACTATAATTCCTTTTAAATGCTGTCAATATTTTGCCCTTCTCAAAGACAGAAGGAAGGATGTTGAGACCAGACGTCTACCAGGATGTCAGAGGCGACCCCCGGGACCCCAGAGAACAGTGTGACTTGAACAGCAACAACAGCAACAAGTAGACAAACGATAATCAACAAACACTGGAGTCAAAGGCACAAGCAAAGGAGCAAAGACTGCACAGCCAGGGGAAAGGGAAGGAAGAACACAAGACAAGAGCTGGGACGTAAGGCTGTGTGGAGAGCCAAGACAGCTAGGAGATGCTGTCAGGCACTGAACCATGTTTGCGACCATGGAGTTGGAGGCATGTGGAAGAGGTCGTGACCATGGATTTGGATGCACGGGTAGAGAGCTTGACCATGGAGATGGATGAACAGGGAGAAGGCATGACCATGGAGTTGAATGCATGGAGAGAGGGCATAGCCATGGAGTGGGATGCAAGGGGAGCGGTCGTGACCATGGATTTGGATGCACGGGGAAAGGCATGACAGAAGAGTTGGATGCATGTAGGCTAGGGTGTGACCATGGAGTTGGATCCATTTTGGAGAGGGTGTGACCAAGGAGTTGGATCCATTTTGGAGAGGGTGTGACCATGGTGATGCAAGCATGTGGAAGAGGGTGTGTCTATGAAGTAGGATGCATGGGGAAAGGCTGTGACCATGGATTCTGATGCATGTGGGAGAGGGTGTGACCATGGAGTAGGATGTATATGGAAAAGAGGGCATGACCATGGAGTTGCATGCACAGAGAGAAGGGTTGAACATGGAGTTGGATTCACAGGGAGAGGGTGTGACCATGAAGTAGGATGCAAGGGGCAGAGGGCGTGGCCATAGAGTTGGATGCACAGGGAGAGGGCGTGACCACGGAGTTGGATGAATGGGTAGAGGGCGTGATCATGAAGTAGGATGCATGGAGAGGGCTTGAACATGAAGTAGGATATATGTGGAAGAGGGTGTGACCATGGAATAGGATGCATGGGGAGAGGAGGGCGTGACCATGAAGTAGGATGCATGTGGAGAGGGCGTAACCATGAAGTAGGATGCATGGGGAGAGGGCGTGATCATGAAGTAGGATGCACAGGGAGAGGGCGTGACCATGAAGTAGGATGCACGTGGGAGAGGGTGTGACCATGGAGTTGGATGCTTGGGGAGAGGGCGTGGCCATGGAGTTGGATGCATGAGGAGAGGGCGTGGCCATGGAGTTGGATGCATGAGGAGAGGGTGTGACCATGGAGTTGGATGCATGAGGAGAGGGCGTGACCATGGAGTTGGATGCATGGGGAGATGGCGTGACCATGGAGTTGGAAGCATGGGGAGAGGGCGTGACCATGGAGTTGGATGCATGAGGAGAGGGTGTGACCATGGAGTTGGATGCATGAGGAGAGGGCGTGACCATGGAGTTGGATGTATGAGGATAGGGTGTGACCATGGAGTTGGATGCATGAAGAGAGGGCATGACCATGGAGTTGGATGCATGAAGGAGAGGGTGTGACCATAGAGTTGGATGTATGAGGAGAGGGTGTGACCGTGGAGTTGGATGCATGAGGAGAGGGAGTGACCATAGAGTTGGATGCACGAGGAGAGGGTGCGACCATGGAGTTGGATGCATGAGGAGAGTGCGTGACCATGGAGTTGGATGCATGAGGAGAGGGTGTGTCCATGGAGTTGGATGCACGAGGAGAGGGTGTGACCATGGAGTAGGGTGCATGTGGGAGAGGGTGTGACCATGGAGTTGGATGCATGAGGAGAGGGTGTGACCATGGAGTTGGATACATGGAGAGAGGAGGGCGTGGCCATGAAGTAGGATGCATGAAGGAGGGTGCGAACCAGTAGACCTGGGAAACGCTGTGAACCTTCCTTAGATATTGGCTGAGGTTCATCGACCGGTATTTTCGATATGTTGATATTCAAGCCTTAGCTGAACCTGAGTGATTGGAATCATCAGCATCATTACAGACCCGCTGACATTTTCCCATCTGGTGTCCAGACCCTGGAGTGATGCCTGGCCCAGCACATCAAACATACCCTTACTACCTTAAGATGAGAGCGACTGCTAGATTTATTGTACCCCACACTCCTAACTGAAGCACCACCACAACTGGTCTACCCAGGCGCCCCGTCGGTTCTGATGTACACCGCCACCGAATCCCAACTTGGATACCCGATGTGTCAGGTCCTGCAGTGCTGAAGCCGGCTGCTCCCTGAGAGGCTCTTGAGGGCTCAAGGGCTCACATCCTTCCAATGCAGCCAGAGCTGCACGCGCCTTTGCCTTCTTTCTGGTGAAGGCCGTCTCCTGGTATGTCTGCCCATGAACTTCAACCTCAGCCACATAGATCTGTCTGTGGCCACCACCCCCTACAGAGAAGGCCCTATACTTCGCATCACGCATCATTTTGATGAGTTCTCTCACCGGGTTCTTGCCACTTTTTGTTAGGACTGGTTCATCCTGTTTCGGTCTCGCTGTGTTATCGGGAGGAGTTGAGGCAGCTTGGTTGGCAGATGAGCACATCCAGGATTCCATCTGGCCTGACACCAGTCCCTCAGCCTGTAACACTTTTATGGCTAAATGGTTTTTGGCAGCATATTTAGAATGGCCTGAAGCTTTAAATGTATTTCCATCAACATTAGTAGCCATTGTGAACAGGGGTGCCTTAAATGTCCTAGTCTGGGAGACCTCAATGTAGTGGAGGTCAGGCCTCAATAGGCTGAGCCTCATAAGGGCAGTCATTCCCTGGAATGGGTCAGATCTGTAAGGTCCACGCTTACATTTACTGGTCAACCTGTCATGTTTAGGCTTTTTAATGGAACTATTCGTTGAGCCAAAGTTGAAGGCAGCGCTAGGAGTGATCTGCATTCTGTACGAAATGTTTGCATATTTTCTTTTGGATTTCATGCGTCGCTTGAAGGAGAACCCAGCAGTTCCAAGAACCTTGTGAACCAGACCAAATGCCACAAGCCTCAGGGCATGCTGGGCACTGCGAGTAATGGCTTCCCTTTGTCCCGTCTCAAGATGGCCGACAGCATCCGTCGCCTCATCCTCACAGGGATCATGCAGGCCTGGCCCACCTGGCAAAAGAAACCCCGAGGCCAGACATTCCAGCACCCTCCTGAAAGCCTCGGCAGCCCCCATTGGTCTGCTGACTGTTGCGATTACCCGCTGGCACAGAATCTCCAGATGCCAGCTACTGAGGGGCGCCCAAGAAGGAAGAGGACAGCACAGGCTCCTGAGAACACGAATGACTATAACACATGACTTCAGTCCAAGAGCTTGAGCGTGAAACCACTGAGTGCGCCTGACAGACCTCAAGGCAGCCAGGCATGTCTGTCTGTCGAGGGCATCAAGGTTGTTGCTGGCTACTGTTCCACTATGAGTCATCTGGTCCTTTTCATCTGGTGCTGAGGCAGATGCCAGTCTGACAGTCAGTTTCAGGAGAGGTTCCAGACCCCGCTGTACCACAACAGCACCTTCCGGTATGCTCTCACTTACGGTATACCTCTCCTCGATTGCAGAAAACTCTAGAGACAGATGTTCTACCACCCTCTTGAGAAGAGTGACTGTAGGCGCGTCCCGGCACAAAAGAACCATCTCCAGGTCCACATCTCCTTTCAGCAGAAGGCCCTTACCTACCAGACCCACACCGATCACTCCTTGGAGAGCTCGAAACTCATTCCCTAGCTTCTCGGCTGCTGCTTTTTCCTTTTTTTTCTGTCTTTCTTCTGTGACGCCTGGTTTGTCCTGTACCTCGTCTTCCTCTCCGTCAGCATCATAACTCTCATCCTCCAGCTCCGCCTCACTCTCTGTGCTGCTAAAACCTTCCATGGCCTCTTCCGTGTTGTCCTCTTGAGCTGTCCTCTGCTCTAATGAAGCTCTCTGGGATTTCTCCTGCCCTTCTATGCTGTCAGACAGTGATTTCAGGGCCTGCTCTGTGTGGGCAATGATAGTCCTAACAGCTTCCATCTCTTCCTGGGTGGGGTAGAAGGCCGAATGCCTGGCCATAACATGGCGGCTATCTTTCAAGAATAGGAACTGTGGATGCATGACTGTCACCAGTGCCAACGGACTCTTGCTCGCCTTCTTAGGGATGCTTTGGCACTACGGATTCCTCTTGACTCCCCTTCATGCTATGGTGATGCCTGAGATAGGAGCATAGCCCTCACAGGGGTGTGAACCACAAAGCTCCTCATCGTACAATATGCACTGAGTGGCCATGTTACCCAGCAACAGAGGTCAACTCTGAGATATGAAGTTAGAACCTCCAACCCAATGGCCTTGTCTCTGTGATGTCATCACTTCTCATGGAATGAGTCTGTTAACTGTGAGAGGACATCATCTCTGTGCTATGGAACAGAAATGTGAGAAACTGAGCCCATTGGCCCACAAAGTCAAACTAAGATGGGTGGTTCACAGCTTCAGAGGTCACAGTTTAGCCCGGGGCACCACAAGAATCCAAATCATCAATCAGTTCTTCTTTACTGGATGAAAGGAAGTTCCAACCCTTCTTGTGACTCCTCTAAGACACTCAAAGTAAGTAACTGGGCTCAGGCCCAGGTCTAGGGCAATGCAAGATGTTACAAAAGAAGAGAATTTGGTTATGACCAGATATAAATTCTACACCCAACACCAGAAGGTAGAAGAGAGTATAGATGAATTTGTACCTAGGTTGCCTGAGTTGTCCACCAAGTGTTCCTTTGGTATGATGACTGATGAACCTATTAGACATCAACTTATTGTTCAATGTTACAATAAAAAGATTCAGGAGAGGTTGTGGGCAGCGAAGAATCCTACTTTGAACAATGCTATAGGGACCGCCAAGGTTTTAGAACAATCCGATTTGTGCATGAAAGAGTTGGAGAGGAAGGAACAGAAAGCGGACGTTTCTGAAATAGGGGTTGTGAGAAAGTAAACTCCTGCTAGCGTCTCTTCTGCAAAGTCTATGACTTCTAAAAGGCGAGCGCTGGCTTCTGCTAGCACAGGCTAAGTGTTGCAGTCGATGTGGCAGTGTAGGTCAAGGTTCGGATTCCAAGTTTTGTCTTGCCAGTAACAGGGAGTGCAGAAGGTGTGGTCGCATAAGATTATTTTGCGAAGGTATGCAGGATGACACGCAGAGAGAAGGCAGCTTTTGTCACTGAAGAGTCCACTGAGCCTGTTGAATTAGTTGACAGGATTTTGAGTTAAGGCTGTGGTGATGATGCGGATAATGAGGGGCGTAGGCAGAATAGACCAAAGGCAATGTTTAAGGTCAATGGTTGTGATGTACTGCTTATGGTTGACACAGGATCAAAGGATACCATTGTGCCCAAAACTTTATTTACACAGTTGTAGGGAGGCACGTTGTTGAAAACTAAGGACATTTCATTTTCTGGTTCCCAAGGGGAAACAATTGACATTGTGGGCTTTATAGGATCTAAAAGAGAGTTTGGAGATAAGACCATTGAAGGAAAAGTTTATGTGTCTGAGGATGGTCTTGCCATTTTGGGATGGGTTCATCAATACGATTTGCACATAATAGTTAAGCCCAGGGCGTTCATGCAAGTAATGGTTGTGGAAGACAAATCCATTAGCAACATTTTGAAGCAGGTTTTTGATGGAAAATTTGGCATGTTGAAAGGTTATCTTCAGAAGAGAATGTTAAAGAAAGGAATTCCAGTGCAACATAAACTGAGGAGCATCACCGTTGTTGTCAGGAAAGGTGTGAAAGAAATGTTGGGTGACATGCTACATGTCGCAACCATTCTCGTGGGATTCACGCTATTTGGATTACGGCCGATTGAGCTCCGACACTGAACCTTATTATCAAGTTAAATGACCTTTATGGCCCGGCTATCTTGAAAACGCCGCTTGTATCCTGCGATTGTTTGCCTTTCTAAGCGGGCTCGTGGAACAGTTATCTGGGCTCAGATCCCAGAAGGGCATCCTTTTGGATTTGTTCCCCGTTTACCAAACCGAAAATAGGATAGAAAAATAGGAGAAGTGGGGACAGCGTTTAATCTATTTCCTGTCAATATCTGCCTGATTGATCTACTCCTAGAACCTTTAGCTCCTGTGGACTCTAGTGAAATTTGATTTAGAACATATTTGCACGGAACATCCTTGTACTTTTTCAATTCCAACGCAGGTCCCATTTTGTGGGGGTTTGTTTCTTACGCCCTGAAGAAGGTGGTACTCCTGAGTTGGAGTTGTCTCACAGAAACGCGCGTCGGCGTTGTTAATTAGGCCCTCTCCATTCCCATTGATTATGTACTCTAGATAAGTGTTTCGACATTTATCCTGAATAACCATCAGAATATCGTGGGATTACCGATGCTACTCCTTTGATTTGGGCCCACGAGAGTCTTTGGTCTTTTGTTGAATGAATTATGTAATGTTGTATGAATGTGAGCTGTTTGAATTTGAGTGTATGTAGTTTTGATCAAAAACATTCCTTCTCCTTTCTCCCCTGATTGGGAACCTGTTTTTGTTCTCCATTCTGTGGCATATTCCTTTTTGTATAAATTCCAGATATTTATTGTGTGTGTTTAACACCTTTATTTATTTTTTGTTATAATGCACTTTGTGATTCATTTATTGTGATTATTTTTGTATAAAAATCCAACAAATTCTATTTATGTATTATAAAAAGTGATATTAACAAATGAAATAAAAAAAAGAGTTGTATTATTTAGTTTGGTGACTTCAAGTGTTTGTATGCCATATTACCTTAATCCGATTTGAGTGTCATTCTCTGCTTATTTTATGTATGATACACTGTACATCTCTCAATTATAGGGGTAGAGTTTACTCTGTTGTTGCTTGGTTCTTATGCTACACGAGGGGATCATACAACCAGGGAAAGCCTCCAATTGACTTTTGCCAGTCGTTATCACACGCAAATTGGATGGTCATCTGAGGTTCTGTGTGGACTTGAGATCACTCAATCAGAACATTGTGGCCGATGCTTATCCCTTGCCAAACATCAATGAATTACTACTAACGCTGAACGGTGGGAGATATGTTTCTAAATTAGATCTCAAGAGTGCATACCATCAAATCAAGCTTCACCTAGAGTCGTAGCCTATCACTGTTTTTATCACTTTAGAGGGAACTATTCAGTTCACATGCATGCCATTTGGCCTCTCTTCAGCGGCAAGCGTGTTCCAACATATGATGCCAGAGGTGTTCAGAGGAATGGATCATTCTTTATTTATTTATTTATTTACGAACTTATAAAGCGCATGGTTACACTTAGAACAGTGTGTCCCCGCGCTGCGATGAGGCAGCCAGAGCAGTTACTGAGGTCTATTCCGAAGGGAACAGGAGAGTCTTCAATTTCTTGCTAAAGATGCCTTCAACGGGCTCCAATCGAAGGCATACTGGAAGTTTGTTCCAGAATTGGGCCGCCAAAAACCGAAAAGAGCGGCCCCCCATCCTGGCTCTTTTCACCATCGGGATACAAACCAAACCCAACCCCTCAGACCTGAGGCGTCGGGTGGGAGTGTAGGGGGTGAGGAGGTTCCGTAGATAAACTGGAGAGGTCCCATGCATAATATGGTGGCACATACATAGTGCCTTAAAACGAGCTCGTTCCCGTATTGGGAGCCAATGTAAGGCGGTAAGAGCCGGTTTAGAAGGTGCTCTCCTCGGACGCTTCAGAACTAATCGGGCCGCTGCGTTCTGCACGCATTGGAGTCTCTGAGTACACCTTTCTGTAGCACCCAAATAGAGGACATTCCCATAATCAAGACGGGAGGTCACGAGTGCATGAACCAGGGTCTTCCTGGCAGCAGCGGGCAGTATGTCCAGAATCTTCCTAAGTCCCTTTAGAACTCCGAAACATGTGCCCGCAACCCGTCTGGTATGATAATCAAATGAGAGGTGGGTATCCATCCAGACCCCAAGGTTTTTTGCCTGGGCACAGGGAACTGGAGTAGGGCCCAAATTCTGCGGCCACCACGCGGACGACCAGACAGAAGGAGCTTTTCCCACCACCAGTACCTCAGTCTTATTGCCGTTAAGTTTTAAACAGTTTGTGTCCATACAGGCTGCAAGTTCTTGGAGGCACGCCACCAAGTTGGGCGCCGCCGATTGTTGATTCTGAGTCAGGGACACAACCAACTGGGTGTCATCGGCGTAGGATACCACTCCAATCCCAAAACCTTCAGCAATCTCAGCCAAGGGAGCCACATACAGATTAAAAAGGTTGGGGCTCAGAATTGAGCCCTGAGGGACCCCCTGCTGCAGTGCCATCACCTTCGAGTAGAACTTACCCTGCCTCACCTGAAAGCTCCGATTATCCAAGAAAGAGGTGAGCCAGCCTAAGGCCCTCCCAGACACTCCTTCCTTCTTCAGACGGTCAACCAATATCTGGTGGGCCACCGTGTCAAAGGCCGCACTGAGATCAAGCGGAATAGGGCCACAGTTTGACCCGTGTCCACGAATTGCCGGATGGTCTCAGTGGCCAGAAGAAGGGCCGACTCCGTCTAATGACATGCACGGAAGCCCGATTGGGTAGGGTGTAAAAGATGGTGTTTCCCAATATGAGCCGTAAGCTGCTGGTTGACCACTTTCTCTGCGATCTTGGCAAAATAAGGAAGAGAGATGGGCTGCAAATTATCTAGGCGTTCAAGGCCTAGGTGCTGTTTTTTTGGGGAATCTTATTAAGAGCCTCTCCTACCCTACCATCCAGTTCAAGACAGGCACTATCAGCGTCCTCACCCCCTGGCGGACCCCCCATTAGGAGGGCACTCTTAAACTTGTTCGGGGAAAAGCCCGCCCATTTCCGGCAGGCTATACCCTCATTCGAGTGCTGCTGCGCCTTCGACATGGGGATCCGCAACATGAAAGGGACTAAGTGGTGGTCCGTCCAGATCAGAAGCTGGGGGGTACCAACCACAACCTCCTTCCAGTTGGTAAAGATTGGGTCGAGCAAATGGCCCTTCTGATGGGTGGGGCACGTGACACTAAGTTGTAGTTGAAGTGTCGCAAGTTCCTGGCACAAAGCTTGAGCCATTGTGCAGCCGGCATCTTCCAGGTGTAGGTTAAGATCACCTAGCACAATAAGCTTGCTATAGCGCAGTGCAGGTTGGGTGAGGTAGTCAACCAAGCTTAATGCAAATCGGGATGGATACCCCTGAGGCCTGTAAACCAGGAGGCCTTTCACAATACGTTTGCTGTCAATCGTAATAGTGAACAGACCGGCCTCACAGTCAGTGATGGTGATAGACTCAAGTTGGCACTGGATGTCGTGCTTAAAAATCATAGCCACGCCACCTCCCCTACCAGAGACCCTATCAATGCGACTGATAGTATACCCAACTGGCAGTGCTTCGAGGAGCTCCGGAGCAGAGTCCTCGTCCAACCAGGTTTCAGTAAGAAACATGATATCCACCTGATTGTCAATCAGGAGGTCGTAGATCTCTAGTCTGTGTTTCCTGAGAGAGCGGCAGTTCAACAGACCGCAGGTCAGAGTAGGTGAACCAACCTTTCCCTCAAACATAGAGTTAAATTTTAAAGTACAGTGATTGCAGGCTCTAATGAGGCCATCAGCATGCATAGAGTGAGTGCAAGTGTCGGCAGTTTTAGAGCGAAGAGCAAGAAGGTCCTGACTATTATAACATATAACCCTTCTAAAACCACCAGGGGAACTGGCCCCGGGCCCCGGACGGCCGCGGACGGGCGCAGATGGGCTTGCCTTAGGCGCGCCTTCGGCGCGCCAGCGGCGCGCCCGCTGTGCGGTCGCCGGAGCATGCGCTTATATGCCTCCCCGCTGCCTGCTTGTCCCCGGAAGTGCTTTGCCGTGACCTTCTCCGCCCTCCGCGCAACGGTACTAGTTACCGCGTTGGACCGGGGCGAGAAGGAAGGAAGAAGGAGCAAAGGCACACAGTACTCCCCAGGTAAACTACCCCTTAAAAGGAGGCGTTTCAGTGTTTAAAATGCTTAAAAATGCTTAAAAAATGTTTCCAGGATGATATATTGATTTTTGGCAGAACAGTACAAGAGCACAACATGGTTTTGAAGCAGGCCTTGCAGAGGATTGCAGACGTTGGAATCACATTGCGTAAAGAAAAGTGTCCCTTCTGACAGAAAGTGTGGCATACTTGGGATATACTTTATCTGCGGATGGAGTCAAGCCGAAAGAAAACTCGCTAAAAGCCTTTGAACTGGCACTGAGACCCACAGGCAAGGATCAAGTGAGATCCTTCATGGGTCTCATAGCATACTATTCGAAGTTTGTACGGAGGTTTGCGGACAAAACGGAAGTACTCAAGGCATTGTTGAGGAAGGGACAACATTTGGTTTAGGGGCCAGAACAACAGGAATGTTTTGATGCTATTAAGAAGTAAATTTGTTGTGCAGGTATTTCTGTTCCTTTTGATGTTGAGCTTAAGTATATCATAACGGTGGATGCGTCTACTACTGGAGTTGGGGCTGTTCTTGCTAAAAAACATGGTGGTGGTAAAAACCCTGTTGCTTTTGCATCCAAGACATTGACGAGCGCTGAGAGGAACTACTCAGTCATTGATAGAGAAGCCTTAGTTGCTGCGTGGGGTATGGAATACTACCGAACGTATATGTGTAGTACGGCGTTTGTATGCGTCAAAGCTCAATTCTGGTGGCCAAGTATGGATGATCAAGTTATGCATGAGTGGTAGAATGCAGCGTTGGCAAGGAGGGAGAGAAGACGGCAGAATAGCAACGGAGGGTGGGGGGGTCAGTCCACCTTGGTCTGCACGAGTTTTGGGGGCAGCGGCTTCCCCCCACCCCTGTTCTTACCTGTGGTGTTGCAGGGCGAAAAAACGTAGGAATCGTTTGGCAGAACCGCCTCCATCCCCCGTTCTTACGGCCACCGCAGGGTGGCAAAGGCTGGGACTGCCACAGGCAGCAAAAGGCCTAGCTACGCCACTGAGAGAAGAGGCTCAAGGTGGGTAAGCAGGCAGTAATGGGGCATATCTCTAATCAGGAAAACCTTGACACAATGTTCGTATCAACTTTATTGGACCCATGTCTGAATTAAATGGGGAGTGCAGGTTTGCATTAGTAGTGGTTGATGTTTATTCTCGGTGGCTGTCTGTGTTGTTCATGAAAGAGATTACCACTGAAGCCACTACTGTAGTGCTACAGAAGATTTTCCAAGAAGAAGGGACTCCCTCTGTCCTTCTCACTGATAATGGGACACAATTAGTTTCTCGGGACATTGAAAATGTTCTCAAAGTGAATAGGATTACTCATCATTGCACTGCATTTTACAACCCACGAGTGAATTAGATTGTGGAAAGGGCTAACAGAATGATGAAGGAAGTAATCCAGAGGTCTAGGTGCAGATAGAGCAGTGACAGACTTAGGGGGTTATTATGATGGCGGTGAACCCGCCACCGACAGCCTGCCGTTGCTGGGTTCACCGCCATCGTGCAGCCATTCTCTGCCCACCAGATTAGGATGGCGGGCGGTGTGCTGGCAGACGGAAAGCCCGTCCACCATGGGTCCGACACAGGCAATCAATACGACTGCCTGTTGGACCCGGCCAACATACACTAGAATGGTGGCGGTGCCTGGCAGGCACCGTCTGCCACATTAGAATGCTGCATCAAGCCAGCCTTTCAATGGCGGTTCAACAGCCATTCAAAGGCTGGCGGAGATGTACTTTGGGGGCCCGTCGCGGGCCTCCCTTGTGCAGGGGCATGGGAATTGGGCACTTGGGGGCACCTATGGTGCCCCCCTACCGTTCCCTGCACTAGGCGGCAGGCACCACATGGTGCCTGCCATGTTGTGGAAATATGGATTTTTCTGGTCAGTTATGTCCCCTATCTTGGACCCCAACGGTTCTATGTGCATGTTACAAGTACATGTATGTTCCCTCCAGTTCCAGTTATGAAGACGCAAATACATGTGCGTCCACCGTTAACATGTCCTCTGTCAGATCCGCCATGAATAGGCCGGATATTCCATTCCTAAGTATGAAAGGCCACCGGCTTTATATGGTTCACTTATGCCATTTTACAGTCCAGGCAAGTAGGCCCTGATTCTGTCATCAAACTCTTCTTGCCTTCTGCCTCTGAAAGCTCCAGTCTGAGCCTGCATCTGTGACCATGAACTTTGTCTCATTCTCTGCGCGGCTCACGAAGCCTGACATCAGCCTGCTGCCTGCCAAAAACTGTATTTCACCTTCGAAGTTATCTGCTCCGATCCCTGCCCAATGCATTCCTGTCTAGTAGTTTAAGTAAACATTCTGCCAGCTACCGAGCAAAGGCCCGGTTTCTCTGTCTTCATGCAAGTAATTCATAGCCCTATTACTATGGAAGATTCCGCCCTCGCATCTAGTATAGACACTTAGACGCTTGTACACGCACTAACAGTCAGTATAGTCAGTATAGAATAAGATTCTACTCGAAGAGACCTCTCTTTTGGATAACTTAGTTCTTTAAACATAGGATGTTAGATATGATTTGGGATTAGGTTGACTTGACCCTCCAGACATCTGTCGCCACATGTAGAGCTAAATGTCAAGTCCCCTCCACCCCCTAGATGCGCGTCAATCACACGTCATACTGCTGCGCGCGCATTTCTGTCAAGTATTTCTGCTGACATTGCGAAATTCTTTCAAGTAACCGCCCTCTTATGACATCACATCTGATGACGTTCTTTAAATCACTCCCAGTTATGCCTATTTTTGCTACGCATGTGAAATGTTATCTTTGCTATCAATTGTTACGCCTCTTGTATTGGCCTCACTGTAATGCCTATTGTATAAAAGTAATTGATTGTTAATAATGTATGTACTTCACTTCCTGAACCTTCGTGGTGATGGAACCTGGAGCAACCGATTATAATCGACCACTGGAATAAAGCCCATTCCGAACCTCTAATACCACGGATTCTGCCTCTTATTTACTGAGCTATTTTATTATGTTTCTGTATCAAATTAAGCCCCGGTAATTAAATTATTTACCACATGAATGGCGCCCGAATAGGGACACTTTCTCATCTCACGCGCCGGCGGTGCGTTGCAGGCCCGGTCTCCTGCCACAGCTGGACGGACAACAATGCGTACCAGCAGGATTTCCTGTATCTCCCTCCGGTCAAGCGGGGGCGACTGAGGCTGCGATCAACACCCAGACGAGGCGGTGAGAAGTGCGAAGTATCCCGACCAGAGCCTAGCTGAGAGAGCAAGATCCGAGGTATACAGAGGCCCACCAGTTTTCCGAAGTCCCAAGTCGAGTCCAGTGTCCGAAGTGTTCGAGTCGAGTCCAGTCCGGTTCAAGTTCAGTTCAGTTTCCGAGGCCTTCCGTTCCGAGCTACCCGGTGAGTACCATTACTGGGGAGGCGTTCTGGCGTGCACATAAGTTGTGCCGGTCCAGACGGGTTTGGGTACACAAATCCGGTCTGCACTGTTTCAGCAGTGTATCTGTACTGTTTAGCAGTATATCTAGTATATCAAGTATATAAATTCAGAATAATTCAGTTCAAGTCGAGTATTATGTTTAGTGATTAAGTTTTTCTTAGATCGTCATCATCATCGTTGCTCAGTTAAATGTTAAATGTTAAATGTTTTAATAACGTTCTGCATATTGTGGTGTGAATGACTGTTCATTATTGTGTTTAATGTATTAAGTTTGTTCAAAATCAAGTATCAGATCAGTTTTCAATATGCCGCTCTTTTCGAAATTAAGACAGATCACAACAAGAAAAGGGGTACTCGAAGAAGCCGTTCCTATTCCTCCTAGGGACACTCCAGGGCACTTCATGTATCATAAACATGGCTTAGACGCTATATTATTTCTTGATTTATGGGTAGACTACACTAAGGAATTACCAGAAAGTCAGAGGTGGCCCGCGGCTGGGACCTGGGATGCAGAGTGCATCGTGAAAGTAGAGGAAGAATTATGGAAAAAGAAAGCTAGACAATCACAGAAAGACGCCATTGAATTATGGCGTAAAGAATCGTATAGACGTACAGAAAAAGCACGTAGACAGGAAGAGAAGAGTAAAGAGAATTCAAATGAAGTCCGAGAAAATCTATTAATTGAAGAAGGTGCACGAGTGAAATCAGAACAAGTAGACAGACCAAGAAATGCCCTTATGAATGGTATGTATCCCCTTCTGGCTGAAGGATTACCTAAGGCTACTCCAGGGATACCAAAAGACTTGCCAACCCCATTATTTCCAATAAAGGTACATCCTAAGGGGCATCCTAGAACCGCAGAAGATGTTTTTCTTTCCTCATATTTAGATAACGCAGCTCCCGAGTATGCTAATCCCGCCCCACATAGACCGCCTGCCAGGGAGGTTCAACGCCAAGATCCAGTACCCGTATCCCTACAGCAACAAGTTCTGACACAAGTTCCGGCAAGCACATCTGTTTCTGCATCTGTTCCTACAGCTACTTCTATAGCTGTATCCACACCTATAGTTGCTGTATCACGTTCAACGAATCCTTTCACACCCGATACCCCAGACGGGGCTACCGAAGGTGCTACCAATATCTTTTCTACGCCACCTAGAATAAATAAACTTACTTTTCAAGAGTCAGCACATTCACGTACCCCCAAACTCATAAATGCCCGTACGCTTAAGGAACTTCTTATAGATTGTAGATATGACCCTGTGCCCGGAAAAGAGGACGAAATGACCCTAGCATCATTACGTATCAGACGAGCCGCGGTGTATTTAGGGAAGTTACCAGGAATGACTGCGCATCTAGATAATATATACCATTTTGTCCAAACAGGGCGAGATTCTGAATGTATTAACAGAGCTATGGAATACCAGAAAGTGGAAATACAGGGGGAACTGTTACGTTTCCTCATAAATTGTGTGATCAGAAATCAAGACCGACCGGGGGTAGACCCGGAAGCAATGCAGATTCTTACCAGATGGAGCCAGAATATATCAGAAGGGAGACATGATAAGCAAAACTGTATAATAGCCATGTGCCGAAAGATCCGTAAAGAAATAGAACGCCTACACGAAGAAAGATTAGCGGTAGACCAGTTCGAACAAAGCGAGGAAGAAGCATCAGGACTGCCCACAGGACAGTCAGAAACTATAGCCTATGTAGGTAGAGGAAGATCTTGTAATAGTACTAGATGTCTTACTGATCCGATACGTCCGATATGTCTAGAAAATAACAGGAATTTTCAAACACCAATAATAAATATAAGGTCTAACGAGCATTCATTCCAAGCCGCTGACAAATTACTGCGAGAACGAAGGGGTTATCATTTTCTCGATTCTATGGATGAACAAGAATTAGCCAGGTCAGCTGTCCATTGGGTTGACAGTCCCGGAATGTATGGTGATAATACAGTAGCACACACATTTTTGAATCTCACCCCAGATGAACAGCGTTTAGCTGGGATTTATATGATTCAACAACTTCTTATACTATATAAAAGCCAACATTCAGATCCTGGTCCCTTACCTGATATATTGACTGAATTACTCACGAATAAATGGAGAGGTTCAGGTACTAAGCTAATTAAAGAAATACTGGAATCAAGAAAGCAGTACATTCTTTTTGTATGTCCAGGACATGTCTCACTGCCCATTAAGGAAAGAACCACGTATTACATGGACAGACAGAATCCCTTACGAGAAGTACACCCAATAAAAGGCGAGGACAATGAGTTTAAACGTGTATTTGTATATACACCCATATCGAAAATAGAATTGTTAGAAATGAAGAAAGTGGTACCCAGTCATGACAAAGACCCAGCGGGTTTCCACCGAGAAATTAAAGACATGTTACTCATGGGAGAGTATACCTATCCCGACATTATGACAATATTAAAGGTATTAATGCCTGCTGGCATTTATGAAAAACTCAAGGAAAAAGAGTGGGAGGTGGGAGACCAAAAGATAGATTGGACAGCATTAGAAAATGAAGAAAAGGCCCGAGGTCCAGGTTCGGGGCTTGGGGACAAAACTAAAAGCACTACCAGGTTTACTAGTACAGGTACTGCCACGTTTATTAACCACGAAAAAGGAAGACTGGGGTGCAATTTCAGCCTGTAAACAAAAGCAAGATGAAGACACTAGTGATTTCTATGCACGATTTGAAAAATGTTTCGGTATAAATAGTGGCATAAAAGCAAGTAGCGAATCATACCCACATCTGTTTGTGACAAAATTAGTTGAAAATTCCTTGCCCCAAGTGAAGAATAGAGTATTAAAATTCGAGAGTACCTGGCAAGGTAACACTCCATCACAAATGTTACAAATGTTACAGTATCATCACAATAGAATTAGAGAGGAACAAGATCATGAACAAAGACGCATGAAAGACACGAAAATGAAAATGCTAGTCTCCCAGACAGTTCCAGCTGAAGGACATAAAAAGGGTACGACACATTCTGGCGATCTAGCAGGACCTGTAAAAGGGACATGCAACTATTGTAAACAACTAGGTCATCATGTACACGATTGTCCAGTCCTGAAGCGTAATATCGCCACGGGTATTACAAAAGAAAGACCACGGCCACTTAGACAGGATCAGAATGAACAAGGAGCCTTGCAGCATGCACAGTCCATGACAGCTCCACAACAGACTATACAGTTTGTGCCAGCTGCACCAGCGCTGCCTGTTGCTGCCACGCAAACCACGACACGACAACTGTACCAGACCGCACAGTATGACTATCCTGATTATCAACGATATGCATGAACCAGCCTAGAGAGGGAAGTTGACTTACCCCTTATCGAGATCCCTGTAGATCAAGAAGGACCTTATGTACATAGTGAATTATTAGGCCAAGACAGAAAATTTTTACTCGATACAGGGGCAAGTCGAACAACTATAAAACGTAGTGAAGTTCCAGGGGCACCCCTCTCAGGCTCACAGAATATTTCCCTTGGTTTTTCAGGAAAACCTATTGTTAATGAAGTGTCACAACCTCTTCCACTTACGATAGGACCTTTGACCCGAACTACAGATTTATTGCTTACTAAATCATGTCCAGAAAACCTGTTAGGAATAAAGACATTGAAAGCTCTAGGAGCTATAATATGTTGTTCTCCGGAAGGAGTAAGATTGTTTTTACGTGATTTTAAAGGTCATTATGTGTCTAGAGACATGGATCCCCGATTGCAGACTTTACCTACACATCTATGGGCACAAGGCCCTACTGATGTTGGTTGCATGAATATTACACCATATCGAGTTACACTAAAGGCAGGAGTGGTACTACCACGAATGCGACAATACAAGTTACCACCAGATGCTGTAGTGGCTTTACTACAAATCATTGACGAGCTCATTGCCCAAGGAGTGGTTGTAGAAACAGACTCCAATGTATGTAATTCACCGATAATTCCGATTCTCAAACGAACAGATCCGAAGGCCCCGCCAGTATATCGATTGGTTATTGATCTGCGCGAATTAAACAAGTGTATTGTGCCACAATTCCCTGTGGTCCCCGATATCTCATCATTACTGACAGCTATTGATTCCGAAGCAACATTCTTTACTGTAATTGATCTCAAAAATGCCTTTTTCAGCGTCCCAATAGATCCGGAAAGCCAATATTTGTTCGGATTTAGTTTAAATGGACGTAGCTTCAAATTCTCACGCGCACCTCAAGGATTTACAGAAAGCCCCAGCATCTATAGCCAAGCACTGAAACGAGAACTCGACAGTATCCACATGCCAGTTAACACTGCCTTGCTTCAATATGTCGATGATCTGCTGATCACCGCTAGAAGCGAACCCGAATGTGAGAAAGCATCACTGACAGTTTTACAATTTCTAGCCGAAAAGGGGCACAAGGTGTCCCCTTCTAAGCTGCAATTCTGTGTCCAGCGAGTTGTTTATCTTGGACACTCGCTGTCCAAGGAGGGAAGGCAGCTTACACCCGACCGCATTCAGTTAATAGCTAACATGCCAATACCCAAGACACAAAAGGAGGTACGGGCTTTCATAGGCCTCACTTCATATTGTAGGCAGTGGATCCCTCAGTATGCATTTCTAGCAAAACCACTCATTCAGTTGACAACACAGGAGGCAGCCACATCGACTGTTCTCCCTTGGACTCAGGAACATACACAAGCTTTTGAAAGCTTAAAGAAAGCTTTATGTCAAGCACCTGTTTTAGCAACACCATGTTACAGTAAACAGTTTACACTCTTTATTACAGAACGCGAAGGTACTGCCTTGTCAGTACTCACACAGGAACAAGCAGGAGCACACAAACCATGTGCTTATTTTTCTAGTACATTAGATCCCGTAGCTCAGGCTTTGCCTGCGTGCCTGAAATCAGTGGCAGCGACAGCTTTAGCAATCAGACAAAGCGATGCCATAGTGTTAGGACATCCATTGACAGTACAAGTACCACATGCAGTGGAGGTTCTTGTGAATCGAACGCAAACACAACATTTGACTATAGCAAGACTTACAGGGTATGAACTAACACTGTTTCAGCCACATATAGAAATCAGACGTTGTAACACATTGAATCCTGCCACACTTTTACCTGTAAATGGAACAGACCCACTAGCCCATGACTGTATTGAAGTTATTACAATCACGACGAAACCCAGACAAGATTTAACCGATGTCCCATTATCAGACCCAGACCTGACGTTGTATGTAGATGGTTCATGTATGAGAAAAGGTACAGGAGAACTAGTGGCCGCTTACGCAGTCACAACAGACACTGAAATCATTGAAACAAATTGCATAAATACCTTGTCCGCTCAAGCAGCAGAGCTCGTCGCTCTGACACAAGCCTGTATTCAAGCCACAAATAAAAAAGTCAACATATACACTGATTCACGTTATGCATTCGGAGTCGTACATGACTTCGGCGTGCTGTGGCGAGAGAGAGGTTATTTAACTTCTCACGGTGCCCACATTCAGCACGGACCCCTCATTCATGCTTTATTAGATGCAATACATCTACCCACTGCAATATCAATTATGAAATGTAAAGCTCATACGAAAGTTACTGATATCATTTCTCAAGGCAATGATTTAGCTGATAGAACAGCTAAACAGACTGCTCAAACTCAAACATCCGACATGACAAAGACAATAGTCCCGACGCCAACACATTGTATGACGGTTAAAGATCCTACTCTTGACGTAATTGACATACAGACACATGCTACACCAGACGAAATAAAGAAATGGACTGAATTAGGAGGGATCCAAACCGATCAAGGATGGATGATGAAGGAAAAGTCTGTGTGGTTCCTTCCTGATTCAATGGTCCAAGTTATAATTAACACTGTACATAGTCCAGCACATCTAGGAGAAAAAGCTATGCTAGATAGCATTCAACACATTTGGTTTAATAAACATTTACGAGCTGCAGCCAAACAAAAAGTTCGTACCTGTATGATCTGTTGCCAGTTCAACCCAGGAAAAAGCGTTCCCGTAGAACAGGGTGGATTTCATCCTCCTGATCATCCTTTTGAAGTCCTCCAGATGGATTATATCCAGATGGAACGATGTAGAGGATTCAAATATGTTCTCGTAGTTGTGTGTGCTCTTTCCCGTTGGACGGAGGCATACCCGGTTTCAGATTACACTGCCCCGACTACTGCCAAACAGTTGGTTCGAGAATTCTTCCCACGATACGGTTTACCACGTGTTGTTCACTCAGATAACGGCCAGCCGTTCTCATCCGAATTAATGAAACACGTTTCACTTTTGTTAGGCTATCAGTGGAAATTCCACTGTGTCCGACACCCCGAAGCAGCAGGTCTCGTAGAAAGACATAATCAGACTCTGAAAATAAGATTATCCAAAATATGCAGAGAGAAAGGTGTCGACTGGGTAGTAGCATTACCAGTTGCACTCTTTTACACAAGAATGGTAGCACACTCTCGAACAGGGCTATCCCCGTATGAAGTGATCTTCGGCAGACCACCAAATATGTGGGGGACGCCTATACCACGCAAAATAACTGATATTGACTGTAACATGCTGACAGATTACTTGGCTTCCTTGATGTCTGCACTACAATCTTGTCGTTCACAGGTAGCTGCAGCTTTTCCTGACAACACTGAGGTGAAACCCCATGACGTGGTTCCGGGAGACTTGGTCCTCGTGAGGAACTTTGATCGAAAGACTCAGCTGGAACCTAGGTGGAGGTCACCTCAGCTGGTGTTGCTCACCACAAGAACAGCCGTGAAGATCGAAGGCAGAAAAGGATGGATTCATTCAAGTCATATCAAGAAATTTCATGGACTAAAATCAGATGTGAATACCTCACCTTGTGTGTCTTCACCCATTGACTCAAAACTTCCTTTTGTGGAAGAAAGTGATTCCGAACATTATAAATTAAAGCTCAGGCCCAATCAGTCGAGCAATTTGATTGTTTAAGTCCTCTCCAAGGTGAAGCGGTTGAATTGTCTCTGACATGTATCCCTTGGACCTGAATAGAGAAAGCACCCGAAAAATGTTGAAACGACAGGCGTACTGTAAATCACTGCGTAGTCATTGCATAGTGACGTTATTAATTTTATTTTTCTCAAGTCTTTTAATAATTACTGCAAGTATATTGTTGCACATATATTATCCTATTCCTAGACATGTTTACAATGTTACTGCTGAACATTCTTTTAGTGAATTACCTCCGCTTGAGTTGTCTTATAGATTTGCACTGCGCAATAACACGTTTATTAGTATGTTGCATCATTCCCATCAGGTTAGCAATGCTACAAATTGTTGGATATGTGGCCGACTCCCTCCCTATCAGAATTATAAAGGAATTCTACCTCTCTTTCCATACCCGTTCACACACAACGGCTCCTGTGGAGCATGGTTTAGTTTAATTAATTCTCTAGATTCGAATTCTGCAGTTTATCAAGATAACTGGGTATGGGGAAATTTGAACTTAGTTTTGCTTAAAGTCTGCCACCCTAACAAGGAGGGACTTCCCCAGAGAACAGGAACTGATCTAGAAAATGAAGTGTATGGATTAGGTAATTTTACGCTCAATCTTATGATCCTAAATGTCGAATCAGAAGCTACTTCAATTTTGCCCGCTATGTCAATATTTCCAGTAAAAGGTGAATTATGTATAAGAAAGAATGGTTCCATACACATGGGCCATAGTAAATGCACCACTGTAGTAGAATTTAGTGATCAAGGCAAGTCTACATTTAGAGCTTCCCGCCATTCCTATTTCATATGTGGTCAGACGGCATATGTACGTTTACCTCTAGATTGGGATGGTACTTGCTATATTGGATTCCTTTTGCCACCTGTTTTTCTAGCTCCTGCTGAT
This sequence comes from Triturus cristatus, assembly GCF_964204655.1. Taxonomy (NCBI): domain Eukaryota; kingdom Metazoa; phylum Chordata; class Amphibia; order Caudata; family Salamandridae; genus Triturus; species Triturus cristatus. Next base: position 840,247,412 of record NC_140595.1, read on the forward strand.
TATCACAGAAATATTCATTTAGTATATAATAGAGTAAGGAGAGATCTCCCAATAGTCGATTACACTGAAACGGCATGGGAAAAATACACAGATTTCAATAAAGGTCTCTTTCCCTATATAGGTACCGTTACTAATAGTAAGCTGATACGTAGATTGACTAGAACCCTTGAAGCAGTAGTGAACGAAACTATTTCCGCCTTAGGCAATTTAACAGAAGAGCAGTCTGCTATGCGGATTGTTGTGCTTCAAAATCGTCTTGTCCTTGACGTCATCCTGGCCGATAGGGGCGGAGCTTGTAGGGTCATCGGATCAAGCTGTTGCATTTTCATACCAGAAAATTCGCCATCTGTATATAAAGCCATAACTCGTCTTCATAAGATTGTAAGCCAGATACACCAGAATCCAGGCACCTGGACTTGGTCCGGTTGGTTTTGGAGTGTATTATCTACCTTTGGATGGAAGGTCCTATCTTTCCTAGGTATTGGCCTTCTCATACTATTCAGTTGCTGTCTATGTCTACAATGTGGACCAGCGATTTGTGGTCTGTGTGCCACATCGTGCATTCCACATCAAGATTTTCATTCAAGATCCCGGAAGAAGAAAGAAGAACAAATGATGCTATATGAACAGATCAATGGATTAATGAAGATTGATATCTCTTGACGGGCAAGTAGGGGACAAGGAGGGAATGTGGAAATATGGATTTTTCTGGTCAGTTATGTCCCCTATCTTGGACCCCAACGGTTCTATGTGCATGTTACAAGTACATGTATGTTCCCTCCAGTTCCAGTTATGAAGACGCAAATACATGTGCGTCCACCGTTAACATGTCCTCTGTCAGATCCGCCATGAATAGGCCGGATATTCCATTCCTAAGTATGAAAGGCCACCGGCTTTATATGGTTCACTTATGCCATTTTACAGTCCAGGCAAGTAGGCCCTGATTCTGTCATCAAACTCTTCTTGCCTTCTGCCTCTGAAAGCTCCAGTCTGAGCCTGCATCTGTGACCATGAACTTTGTCTCATTCTCTGCGCGGCTCACGAAGCCTGACATCAGCCTGCTGCCTGCCAAAAACTGTATTTCACCTTCGAAGTTATCTGCTCCGATCCCTGCCCAATGCATTCCTGTCTAGTAGTTTAAGTAAACATTCTGCCAGCTACCGAGCAAAGGCCCGGTTTCTCTGTCTTCATGCAAGTAATTCATAGCCCTATTACTATGGAAGATTCCGCCCTCGCATCTAGTATAGACACTTAGACGCTTGTACACGCACTAACAGTCAGTATAGTCAGTATAGAATAAGATTCTACTCGAAGAGACCTCTCTTTTGGATAACTTAGTTCTTTAAACATAGGATGTTAGATATGATTTGGGATTAGGTTGACTTGACCCTCCAGACATCTGTCGCCACATGTAGAGCTAAATGTCAAGTCCCCTCCACCCCCTAGATGCGCGTCAATCACACGTCATACTGCTGCGCGCGCATTTCTGTCAAGTATTTCTGCTGACATTGCGAAATTCTTTCATGTAACCGCCCTCTTATGACATCACATCTGATGACGTTCTTTAAATCACTCCCAGTTATGCCTATTTTTGCTACGCATGTGAAATGTTATCTTTGCTATCAATTGTTACGCCTCTTGTATTGGCCTCACTGTAATGCCTATTGTATAAAAGTAATTGATTGTTAATAATGTATGTACTTCACTTCCTGAACCTTCGTGGTGATGGAACCTGGAGCAACCGATTATAATCGACCACTGGAATAAAGCCCATTCCGAACCTCTAATACCACGGATTCTGCCTCTTATTTACTGAGCTATTTTATTATGTTTCTGTATCAAATTAAGCCCCGGTAATTAAATTATTTACCACAATGTAGTGCAGGGAAATGCACTACTACATTTTTGCAAAATCAGCGGATGCTGCAGTCAGCAGCACCCGCCGCAACGGTAAACAAGCACAATGCGACCGCCACAGTGGCGGTCGCATTATAATTGCATATGTGGGCCCGCGGCCATATGGACGGGCGGTCACGATTCCCGGAAGGATGGCGGATGGACTCAAGTTTGTCCGCAATCATAATCACCCCCGCAGTCTGGACCTATCACACTACTGAACAGGCGACAACATGCAAATCTCCTTCTGAAGTCACGAGGGGTAGATTTCCAGGAACCAAAATGGTACCCTCTTGCATGAGAGAATGGGTGGCTAGATGACCTGCTCAAACCACTGAGCCAGCGAACGATTTGGATTCTAGAGGAGCAGTAATGGAGTGTGGCTGGGTAATGGTTAGGGCTGGACGCATTGGGAAAGGTATATCCAAATGTAAAGTGTTATGAGTTTTATGTAGTGTTGGAGAATGGTGAGCGTTGGAATCGACGCACAGTAGCTCTGGATCGAAGGGAAGGAGAGTGTGTTGTGAAGAAGGAGGAAAAGGGCAGTGGTCACCTTTAATGAAAGATGGGGAGTTTGGTTCGAGACCCTGAGTTCTTCGCTGGGGAGCAGTGAGGGTGGTGAAACTTCAGGGATGCCCATGGAGAGCACCACTGTCAGGGACCCAGATAGGTGTGTCGGTGTGAGAGGTGCTAGAGAGCGCAGACCTCTTGTGTATTTTAAAGATTGTGTACGTTAAGCTGGTGAACCAGGCTGTAATGTACAGCATTTGCATTACGCAGGTGTTTGTTTAGTCATCCTTTTATCGTGCTAATACTTATTCATTGTTTTGTTGCTTTCTTCTTGTTGAGGTCACTCCTACTTCTCTTTTTGGTTTTCCTCATTCTGTATTACTCTGCCTCATGCTTTCTTTCTCTTTCTTTCTTCCGTATCTGCAAAAAACATTTTGTGAATTGGTACTGGAGCTGCATTTTCATTGAACGGAAGGCGATGTGTTATGTTGGGCTCGTGCCCTGCACGTCCCATGCAGAAGGTGTCATAATAACAACTGTTCTAGAGTGGTGCGAGCAGCTGGCTGGAAGGACTGGCAGTTGTTTGCTGGTCGGCCAGAGAAGAACTCTGCTCTTATCTGTGTTCCGCATTAAACCTGTTCATTACGAGACCCAGTGTCGTTATTACACAACAGAACCCCTTAATCATAGGGCTGGTACCACGACATCATAGCGATCACATCAGGAGTCATTATAGTGCATGCTAAGTCTAAAAAATAATGTGTAGCATATGTGTGTATATATATATAGAGAGAGATATATATATATATATATATATATATATATATAGATATATATAGCTCTCCTTAAGCTTAATCGTGTACAAGTTACGAAGTCAACCACACTCTCAAGGCTAAATTGAGTTGAAGCCACAGCGTAACTTACACGTGTCATGTGTATCTGTGAATGGACTATAGCATCGAATCTATTTAAATTCAATCAACACGGACAGATTCTTTGGTTACAAGTGATTTAATGAGATTAATCTAACATTACTATTCGCATCTACATTTGGTTTAGAGAACTCGGATTCCCCAAGCCATTTATCATTTTCGCAAACAAACAGCAACAAAACACAAGCCTCATACAACCACTATGGAGGAAAGAGAAGCTAAACGCAATGCTGAGGTAGCACAAGTTTTTGAAAGCATGTCAACTGCATTTCAACCTAGAGGCAAATTTAACATAAAGGCTACAAATGACAACAAAGAGATTCTTAGATACTGGGAAAGATTATACAGAAAAGAAATCAATAAATGGTGGGAAGTCATTACCCTGAAAAAATATGTGGAAGTCAAGAGAATTCCTCGAGGACTACGTCTAACGTTAATGCCTAGCCATCAAGATACTAGCGGTGAACTATTGCAAGAATGGGGAGAACATCTTTTAGGCTCCTCTATGGGCCTTATAACGATCCTCATAAAACATACTGAAAAAGCACTCACCGACATACAAAAAGAATTAAGTGAAATTGAAGACTCCTTGGATAAACTCACCCTATCCGAGGAACATCAAAAATTAAAAGATGAAATCACCAAAAATCTGCAAAAACACGAAGATCGTGTTAAACAACGTAAACAATTTAAATTCCAGAGAGATAAACTCGACTTTGAAGAAGGACGTATATTTACCTTCTCGAGGAAATATGAACAACAAAGAAGTAAGGAACAACTAGAAGCAGCCAGTATACAATCTTCCAGCTTTGAATCTCTGGCAAGCACCGATTTAAGTGAAAATGAAGGCACCAATGCCCCCCAACCCACATCTTCAACCAGTACCAAAATTCCTTTTTTAACCGAAATGCGCCTGGCCCTGCAACAACAAAGTTGGGAAAAAACAAGACCACCAGGCCGGGGGAGAGGAAGAGGAAGGGGAAGAGGACAGGGCAGAGGAGGAAGAGGAAAACAAGGCGTGGAAAAAGAGGGCAAGGGAGGCAACGATGCCTCAATGGAAACCCGGGGCAGGACACAACGAACCTAGAAACACCCAATCAACCAGAAACAAGTATTCAAAGCGGCGATTCTCAAGAGTTGAATGTCATCAATCTCTCGAACCGCCATTTAACGAATTCAGAGGAAGAACTTCTTAAGAAAGGTCTTAACTTCTGCCCAAAAACCCACATTGACATCGCCCAAACACGCATTGATCTCTACAAATATATCCGCAAAATCAAATTGGTCAAAATATTTGCGGAAAAAACAAGAGCGACTAAGGATAAAAATACCACGTCCTTTAACAGTGAGCTATTAGTTGAAGACGAACAAGCTCTAATCACTCTTATAACTATGGGTGAGGAAGAACCATCAGACCCGAGTGAAAATCTAAGTGACATACTTCCGCCTTTAGGAGCCGGCATTAGCGGCAAGAAACCGAAATCTTACTTCTATCCCACTCTGCCACCAGGGAACAAGATCGATTTGTTTCATGAAACAATAATACATGATCTATATCATCTCAACCATCGTAAAGTCAAGGATAATCTGTTACCATCTGAAAGACAAGCGCTCAAAAACTTGCAACAGGATGCAACGATTGAAATCAAACCCGCGGATAAAGGCGGTAATGTTGTTATCCAAAACAAAGTAGACTACATATGGGAAGCCAACCGACAACTTCAAGACGAATCATGTTATAAAGAACTTAACAACAATCCAATCAAAGAAATAGAAAATAACATCAACAAACATCTCAATGATTGGTTTAATGAGGGTCTAATAGACGATGAAGAAAGAAAATATCTCACTGTGTCACATCCTATTGAAGCAACAATGTATTTCTTGCCGAAAGTGCACAAACGTTTAAATAGACCACCAGGCAGACCTATCGTCTCAGCCAATGGCTCAATCATGGAGCCAATCTCTAATTACATCGATTACTTCTTAGCTCCCATTGTTAAAGACCTCACTAGCTACCTCAAAGACACAACTGACCTCCTACAGAAACTAGAAGGTATACCATGGAATCCGCAATACAAACTTGTGTCAATGGACGTAGTCTCCTTATACACGAACATTGAACATGAGATAGGCCTAAAAGCTTGCAGTTTCTTTTTGGGTAAGAGAAATATTCAATATAAACAGCATAACACCATGTTGTTACAAATGATCACTCTGTGTTTGCAAAACAATGTTTTCACCTTTAACAAAAAACATTTCCAACAAATGAAGGGTACAGCCATGGGCTTTTCCTTTTCTCCAAATTTTGCTAATCTGGTAATGGGATGGTTTGAACAGAAAATTGCATGGAACAGTGAAAACGACCTACATGTGCAAAAGATCATCGCATGGTGGCGTTTCATCGACGACCTGTTCATAATATGGGATGGCACTGATGAAGAATTTGCAACATACTTCGAAATTCTGAATAACAATGAAACTCATCCGCAATTCACTTATGAGATAAGCCCCAACAAAATCTCATTCCTCGACATTGAAATTTATGTGCAGAACAACACCATACAAACCACCCTCTTCAGAAAACAAACAGCTACAAATTCAGTCCTACATGCGGACAGTTTCCACCCAACCAATCAAAAATGGAATATTCCCTATGGTGAATTTTTAAGACTTCGTAGGAACTGTTCCGCCGACAACGAATTTGCAAACCACAGCAAGGCAATGCAAGCAAGATTTGAAAAAAGAAAATACCCTGGCCGGATAATTCAAACTAGTCTTAAAAAGGCAAAACTAAGAAATCGCACAGAGCTACTCAAGAACCAACAACAGTTCAACCAGGCAGATTTCACAAAAATACGCCTTATCACAAGTTATTCCACCGAAACCAGCGATCTGGTTCACATCTTGAAAAAACACTGGGGCATCCTCAAACTCGACACCACCATTGCCAGCCTCATAGGGGATCACCCTAACGTCACCTACAGGAGAGCGCCTAATTTAGGTGACAAGTTGACTCGCAGCCATTTCAAATCCAAGCCACAGAAACCATGGACTAACATTGAAGGTTTCTGGCCATGCAAGAATTGCAAAGCGTGTAAAATTGGTGTTCCGAAAAAAGAGGTCCCAGGCAGAAAAGGTGTTAAATGGAAAATTCAGCAACATATTACCTGCAAGAGCAAATATGTGGTGTATGTGGTCGAATGTCCATGTAAGCTCAAGTACATAGGCAGTACAATCTGTGAAATCAAAAAAAGAATCCTGGAACATATCAGAGCAACTGTGAACCTAGATCGCTCCAATGCTATTGCCAAACACATGGAAAGTATGCATGAAAGCAAATGGGAACTGCTAAGGTACTACGCCATTGAACAAGTACCATTTCTGGAACGTGGAGGCAACCGAGAAAAACTTCTCCGTCAAAAGGAGTCTAAGCACATTGTTTCCTTCAGAACTCTGACTCCTTTTGGCCTAAACCAGGACGAGGAACTTTTTGTACATTTGTGAACTGTCTACCAGTTAAACGTGTAAATTAATATGACAGAACAGTATAACAGTATGAGGCCACAATAGTTTAATGTTATTAATTTTAGTTCTGTGACTAATTGGGTTCAAGCAGCAAAGCTTGGTACACATAGATAGTATAATCTCCACACACCCACCGGAGGGATGCGCACTATCTGTTGAACCCAGTACTCTGTGTAAATTCAAAATCGCAGGGTCTCACAGCCATTAATTAAATTGTGTATACTGTAACCTTGAGAATACCCACCAGAGGGTGCTTATCATTTTGAATGGCAAATTGTGTTTACTGTTAGTTACTACAGTGGAGTTCCTAAATTACATTAACTGTCGATTATTATTACCGTCTTTAAAACAAGGGTGTTGTTAAGAATTGGATTAATGACAAACCCATCCAAATTTATCTCTTTTCTCCATATGTTACAGCACTATTTTTAATTTATTTTATCCAAATTGATATGGTTTTTTCAACTTCACCAGCATAATGTGTAAATTTAAACACTACAAGGACCAGAATGCTTTGCAAACTGTGAAACAGGAAGTGATAGGACAAAATAGAAATAAATAATGTCTGGTCATTTTGTTGGTAACCCGTGATCAAGGTTCGAGGGAGAACCGAAACGCGTTGGGCCAGTGTTGTTTGGCTTGTTGCTGATGAATTTGGCTTTGGATTAAATACACAAACTGCAATTGAATTCCGAGTGAGTGCGTGTTCTTCATAACCTCTGGGCTCAGGGGTCTTTTGCTGCTATATATATATATATATATATATATATATATATATATATATATATATATATATATATATATATATATTCACTGAAAAAACCATAGGTTTCACACACGTTATAGTTAGGAAATTAGCATTTAAAAAACCTTGCAAATTCACTGAAAAAACCATAGGTTTCACACATGTTATAGTTAGCTGGACATTTCACTCGTAAAAAAACAATGAAATTCCCCCGTTATAGTTAGTTCAGCTAACTATAACTCGCGCGCCCGCAATCCACTGCTGATGACGTCACATATTACATCACTCATGACATGGTCAGTGACATCACTCATGACATCACTGATGACATCTCAAATGACATCACTGATGACATCACTGATGACGTCATCCATGTGATAAATTACCACATCTTCTCACACCCTAATATAACCTTTGATACACCGACTCAAAATTTCAGAGTTCCATTCTCAAAACCATACATACTGCAATACCAATAACTACATACCCACTTATTAACTCTTAGGTCTACATACCCCTCCACTCATTCACCTGTACAGTCACTCATACTTACAGTCACTCCATACAAAACTATAATATGCATTTATATACCTATATAGACACTCACACACTACCAATCATCCATAGAGGTACTCTCACACCTAGTCAGTCATGCAAATAATCACACTCCCATTTACTCACCTATGCGGTTATACACACTCAAGTTCACTTACTCAAAAAAATAGTATCACATTCTTACGCTCTTATAGAATCATTGATACAAGCACACACTCATCCATACAGTCACTCTCACAATCACACACTATCACATTTACCCACGTATATACTCTTACACGCATATATACTGCCTTTCACATATGTAGTTAGTCACAAATGTACCACTGAGATATACGTTCAATCCCTAACACACCCATACATACACTCACTCAACCATACAGTCCATCACAGATGCACTCTTAAAACCATGCACCCATAGAATCACCCACTCACACATCTATTCATAGAGTCACACACACCCTACCTGCACAAACAATCAGGCACCCATACAGATACTCAGACAACCAATCAATAACCCATATAAACACTCAAATAGCTATTCACAAAACCATGCAGCCACTTATACACCAACAGACAGACACATACAGACATTTATACAGTTTAGTCACTAGTCTGCAGTAAGATACATTTAATGACTCACTTATAGAGTCAGTTACACACCTACAAAATCATCCATTCACACACTTGTACACCCACTCATTCTTCAACAGGCCTTTCCCTATATATATTAAACATATTAAAATTGTTCAGAAACACATACTCAATAGATGATGTCATCAGTGATGTCATCAGTGATGTCATTTGAGATGTCATCAGTGATGTCATGAGTGATGTCACTGACCATGTCATGAGTGATATAATATGTGACGTCATCAGCAGTGGATTGCGGGCGCGCGAGTTATAGTTAGCTGAACTAACTATAACGGGGGAATTTCATTGGTTTTGTACGAGTGAAATGTCCAGCTAACTATAACATGTGTGAAACCTATGGTTTTTTCAGTGAATATATATATATATATATATATATTTTCAGGGCTTTGACAGTACAGCGCTTCACCTGCAAATCAAGCCTGCAATCTTGGTTCCACCTACTAAGGTTAAAAAGGAGTGTTAATGCGAACTATGTACCTGACCTTACTAAAGGAAAAAGTCTCTCTCGCATGGACTCAATGTCCCAGAAGGCAATGGATAACACGCCCACTGGGGGCGGTCATACCAATGAAGTAATTAAAGGAAACATCTTTACCACAAGAGTTTCAGTTGCTTGTTTGCTGCCCATGAAGAAGGGATTTGATATCCTGAAACGCGTCTGCAATTTATACTATTTTAAGAGAAACAAGAAGACATGCTGCATTTTACAGAGAAGCAATGTCGAGTGACCTCCCATGCGCAAGGCACATTGGTTGAAAGTATTTACACGGCGGCCAGCCGTGGGGAGGAGCACCATCACAGACTGGGGGAGACGTGCAAACCAGCTTGTGAGACTGCAGTTCTGAACTTTCAGGGCTTTGACAGTACAGCGCTTCACATGCAAATCAAGCCTGAAATCTTGGTTCCACCTACTAAGGTTAAAAAGGAGTGTTAATGCGAACTATGTACCTGACCTTACTAAAGGAAAAAGTCTCTCTCGCATGGTAGGACTCAATGTCCCAGAAGGCAATGGATAACACGCCCACTGGGGGCGGTCATACCAATGAAGTAATTAAAGGAAACATCTTTACCACGAGAGTTTCAGTTGCTTGTTTGCTGCCCATGAAGAACGGATTTGATATCCTGAAACGCGTCGGCAATTTATACTATTTTAAGAGAAACAAGACGGCATGCTGCATTTTACAGAGAAGCAATGTCGAGTGACCTCCCATGCGCAAGACACATTGGTTGAAAGTATTTACACGGCGGCCAGCCGTGGGGAGGAGCACCATCACAGACTGGGGGAGACGTGCAAACCAGCTTGTGAGACTGCAGTTCTGAACTTTCAGGGCTTTGACAGTACAGCGCTTCACATGCAAATCAAGCCTGAAATCTTGGTTCCACCTACTAAGGTTAAAAAGGAGTGTTAATGCGAACTATGTACCTGACCTTACTAAAGGAAAAAGTCTCTCTCGCATGGTAGGACTCAATGTCCCAGAAGGCAATGGATAACACGCCCACTGGGGGCGGTCATACCAATGAAGTAATTAAAGGAAACATCTTTACCACGAGAGTTTCAGTTGCTTGTTTGCTGCCCATGAAGAAGGGATTTGATATCCTGAAACGCGTCGGCAATTTATACTATTTTAAGAGAAACAAGACGGCATGCTGCATTTTACAGAGAAGCAATGTCGAGTGACCTCCCATGCGCAAGGCACATTGGTTGAAAATATATATATATATGTATATATATATATATATATATATATATATATATATATATATATATATATATATATATATATATATATATATATATATATATATATATATATATATAGATATATATATATTTCAGCCACAGTTTTTAAGAATTGCTGCGCACTCTGGTCAGTTGCAATAAAGTAATTTATTTCAATTCGTTGCTAAACACGATCTGTACGCGATCTGCTGACAAACGCGTTTCAGCCTCCTGGCCTTCGTCAATGTCAATAGTGTTCAGTTACCATAATCTATTTAAGCATTTCATTGGTTGCCATGATCATAGAAAAATGGAAATAAAAAGCGGACCACATATGTACAAGTATTCAGTGTGGGAAGTGTCGGCCATCTTAACACTGTACAATACTATATACAAACTAAATGTTTAGGCTGCTCTCTCAAATTATAAAGAACAACAGTTTCTTTGTCAATCAAGCATATATACATTTGGCAATTGAATCAACGGAATTCAGTCTCACCGACTTTTAAATTCATGTGCACACTACGTTAGTTAATCAAACACATGTTGTAAAAAATAGTAATAATCACGCCCTAAATGGGCTATCTTCGTTAGTTACGAATCAATACACAATGGGTGAAATAGAATTCCCTATCCACCGCTTTTCAATTTATGAGAGCGCAGTATGTGTTGATCGTAAAATAACGCCCTGAATGGGCTATCGTATACTCTGTGGCCATTCTTCCCCTTAGTTAGAAAGTTACAAGGGACAGCGTTAGGGTTTTAAATTGTTTTATCCAATAAAGGACCAAAGTTCTTCCTCCTGATTTAGTCCCCCCGGGGTTTTAGTGCGTAGCTCCACTATGAGTTTCGCCTCAAGTTGTCTCAGAGACCTGACTCTGTCCCCTCCTCTTTCTCCCGCTGGGACCTGATCTATGCAAAAGAATGTCAGTGTGTCACTTTTCGCACCATGCAACCCTGCAAAATGCCTCGCCACTGGGTACGTTTTGTCCCTATTCGTTATGGCTCTTTTGTGTTCCAGGATACGCTTCTTTGCTGGGTGTATGGTGCTTCCTATGTATTGCAGTCCACAAGGACAAACCAGGCAGTATATTACATAACTGGAATTACAGTTAAGAAGTTTGTCAATGGGTCTTTTAGTTTTCTTGCCTGGCACTGCATAGTCTTTCACCTTTTTGCAGTTTTTGCACGCCTTGCAACTCATGCAAGGAAAGAAACCAGTTATAGTTGGTTTGGTTCTTGGTTTCTCCTCAAAGTGGCTGCGCACCAAGATATCTTTTAATGAGGAACTTTTCCTGAAGGTGATGTCAGGATTTGGAGAGATTAATTTTCCCAGGACCCCATCAGTTTGGAGAATTCCCCAGTTCTTCTGTATGAGGCCCCTAATCTTATGAGCCTCTGCCGAGAAGGTCATGATTAATCTGACCTTAGATTGGTCTTCATCCAATATACTATCAGAGACCTGTTTTTTAGTGAGTAGCTCCTGTCTATTTCTACTTGCAGCCTTATCTACTGCTTCCTGCAGCACTTTACTGTTGTAACCTCTATCTTTGAATCTCAATAGAGATTCATCCGCTGCCATTTGGAAATCCTCAAGGCGGGAGCAGTTCCTCTTGAGCCTTAAGAGCTCCCCATACGGAATGCTATTAATCAAATTCCGTGGATGTTGGCTCCAAGAGTGCAAGACAGTGTTACCCGCTGTCGGCTTGCGGTACAATTTTGTGCACAGCTTATTGTCTGCCACAAAAACCAGGAGATCTAAGAAGGCTACCTCCTCTCCACTGATGTTGCTCGTGAATTGGAGGTTGTAGTTATTCTCATTCAAAGCCCTCACATACTCTTCTGCCTCCATTCGTGTACCTCTCCAAACTATGAAGAGGTCATCGATGTACCTAGTCCATAGGGCTATTTTATCCAGCCAGATCTCATTTTCACCCGCCCAGGCCACGTGCTTCTCCCACCAGCCCACGAAAAGATTCGCGTAGCTGGGGGCGAAGCACGTGCCCATCGCGGTGCCCTGTGTCTGCAAATAAAGTTCTCCTGCAAATAGAAAAATATTGTTATGCAGACAGAATGAGACAATTTGCGATAGCATTTTGTTGTGTTCCTGGAACTTCAGTGCTCGGCTTTTCAGGAAGAATTCAAGGGCTTCTAATCCCTGGGAATGTCTAATGCTTGTATACAAGCTAGTTATATCAAGGGTTATTAGCAATAAATCATCATCCCAAGAAATCCCCTGTATCTGACGGATAAAGTCAGTTGTATCTAGGATGAATGAACTCAGGTCCTTAACCAAGGGGAACAAAAAGGAGTCTACATAGATAGAAGCCTTCTCCAATAGACTCCCCAGTGAGGAAACTATCGGACGTCCTGGAGGCTCCTTAATGTCCTTGTGTACCTTCGGAAGATGATAGAATGTAGGTAACACAGGACACTCAACTTTCATATATTGGAGCTCATTGGTTTCTAGAATTCCTTTGTTGTTCCATTTTTCCAAAAGGCTGTAAAACGCCAACACGCTGCTGTTGTAGTCTTCTCTCTTGATTTTCACATAGCTTTGTGTATCACCAAGTAGGCGTAAGGCCTCACGTTTATATTGTTCCTTGGTCATTATTACGACATTACCCCCTTTGTCTGACTGCTTGATTACCAGTTCGGGGTCGTCTCTGAGGGATTTCACAGCTTCCCATTGCGCTTTTGTTAGATTAAATTTTCTTTTCCCTCTCTCATCAGTTCGTAATTTATCAAGGTCTTTAATCACTGCCTCATGGAAGCAATCAATGGCATCATAGGGGGTTCGTGGTATATATTTGGATTGTGCCTTGAACTCACTTCTACCACTGCTTTGCTTTACCCCTATCTCCATTAGAAGTTGAGTCGCGCCTTGCATACTTGTAGCTCCTCCAATTTCTTCAAACTCTTGTAAATCCCTCATCACTGTGAGGATTTCCAAGTCGCTCCCCTCGAGGTTCTCTGTGGTGGGTCCCTCTGTGGTCAATTGTTTCATTTTGGATTCGGGGTGCATTGCAAAGATTTTGCGTAGTTTGAGCTTACGTATATATCGATACAAGTCAATTCGCATTGATGTATAGTCCCATTTCGTTGTGGGGCAGAAGGTGAGCCCTTTCTGTAGCACAGTTCTCTCCACTTGAGTGAGTGTTCTAGGGGAGAGATTAATGATGGAGAGCTTGTTTACTTCCTCTTTCCCCCCCGTCTGCTCCTCGTTACGCGGGGTTCGTAATTTTGTTTTGTTGTTCTGCCCTCCTCTCCTTGTTTTCCGCCGTCCTGTTCTGGTGGGCGGCTTCTCTGTGGAAATTTGCGCCACGACTCCTTGATTAAGTGATATTCCTCGGGAAAAAGCTGATCCACGTTACGTGGTGTTTCCTCCGTGCTTCTAGGTAATTCTACCTCTGAGAGATCAGCTTCCGATTCCGATGTGTCCCTTTGGGTTGTCACTGCTTCACCTCTTGATTGTTGCAGGGCTCTTCTAGGTGCGTCGTACTTTTTAGCAAAAGTCAGCACCCTCCCACTTTCGTAGTCTCGTTGGTCTCGTGCAAACTTGTTCTGTTTGCGTCTCTTTATATCGTTTTCATAGGCTATTAGGCGGGTTTTCATACGCGCCCTCAACGTGTCGATAAGCTCCTTGTCTGTATCTTTAGATATATTATTCTCAATCTCTTGGATTTCATCCAATAGTTTAGCTCTGTCGCTTTTGGCGTATTTTACAAGAATTTCTACCATCCCTTTTGCTGAGGCTCTTGTGTAATCCAACCACTCTTTTAAGAGGTTTGGGTCTGGATTCTCATATGAGGGAATTGTGTAGATTCTCAGGCCCCTCGGGATCCTATCCACATCCAAATAACGTTGTAAGGAAGTGGCCTCCCACCACTTCCTGATTTCCTTCTCGTAGGTTCTTTCCAATCTAGTGAACCAACCTCGTAGATTACTGGGTGTTATATTAGGTTGTTGTTCCCCTTCTCTTCTCTGCCCATGTGCAGTCCCCTTGAAAACAGTCTCTGCCGCTTCTAATCTTTCAGCGTCGCTGAACATGGTCGTGTTAGCCGCCAATGTTAAAGCATCAATATTGTTTTGTTTTGTGACCAAAACGCCGTTGCTACCGCGGTTATGAAAAATGTCAAACGCCAAGGGCAGAAGGGACTCACCGGGGCGATCTCCGCACAGCCGTCGCCGACCACCTGCGCGTTTCTCGCGTCTCGGCGTGTCTCTCTGCTGACACCTCCCTCGTGCAGGGTCGAGACCTCCAGGGACACTGTCACCAGGCTCCGGTCCTCTCGTCCCTCGAAGGGGTTCCTCGGTATCCGTTGGACGCTGTTCCAAACGAGGCTGTTCTCACCAAGCCTCAGAAATGTTGGTAGCGTATTCCATGACGGTAGCGGAGCGGGAAATCCAATTGCTATAATCCACGTACTCCGTCAGTTATCCTGCTCACAGCACAGCGGGTGCACCAGCCGCGAGGGCGGAACTCGCGAGTCAATTTCAGCCACAGTTTTTAAGAATTGCTGCGCACTCTGGTCAGTTGCAATAAAGTAATTTATTTCAATTCGTTGCTAAACACGATCTGTACGCGATCTGCTGACAAACGCGTTTCAGCCTCCTGGCCTTCGTCAATGTCAATAGTGTTCAGTTACCATAATCTATTTAAGCATTTCATTGGTTGCCATGATCATAGAAAAATGGAAATAAAAAGCGGACCACATATGTACAAGTATTCAGTGTGGGAAGTGTCGGCCATCTTAACACTGTACAATACTATATACAAACTAAATGTTTAGGCTGCTCTCTCAAATTATAAAGAACAACAGTTTCTGTGTCAATCAAGCATATATACATTTGGCAATTGAATCAACGGAATTCAGTCTCACCGACTTTTAAATTCATGTGCACACTACGTTAGTTAATCAAACACATGTTGTAAAAAATAGTAATAATCACGCCCTAAATGGGCTATCTTCGTTAGTTACGAATCAATACACAATGGGTGAAATAGAATTCCCTATCCACCGCTTTTCAATTTATGAGAGCGCAGTATGTGTTGATCGTAAAATACACAAGGACATTAAGGAGCCTCCAGGACGTCCGATAGTTTCCTCACTGGGGAGTCTATTGGAGAAGGCTTCTATCTATGTAGACTCCTTTTTGTTCCCCTTGGTTAAGGACCTGAGTTCATTCATCCTAGATACAACTGACTTTATCCGTCAGATGCAGGGGATTTCTTGGGATGATGATTTATTGCTAATAACCCTTGATATAACTAGCTTGTATACAAGCATTAGACATTCCCAGGGATTAGAAGCCCTTGAATTCTTCCTGAAAAGCCGAGCACTGAAGTTCCAGGAACACAACAAAATGCTATCGCAAATTGTCTCATTCTGTCTGCATAACAATATTTTTCTATTTGCAGGAGAACTTTATTTGCAGACACAGGGCACCGCGATGGGCACGTGCTTCGCCCCCAGCTACGCGAATCTTTTCGTGGGCTGGTGGGAGAAGCACGTGGCCTGGGCGGGTGAAAATGAGATCTGGCTGGATAAAATAGCCCTATGGACTAGGTACATCGATGACCTCTTCATAGTTTGGAGAGGTACACGAATGGAGGCAGAAGAGTATGTGAGGGCTTTGAATGAGAATAACTACAACCTCCAATTCACGAGCAACATCAGTGGAGAGGAGGTAGCCTTCTTAGATCTCCTGGTTTTTGTGGCAGACAATAAGCTGTGCACAAAATTGTACCGCAAGCCGACAGCGGGTAACACTGTCTTGCACTCTTGGAGCCAACATCCACGGAATTTGATTAATAGCATTCCGTATGGGGAGCTCTTAAGGCTCAAGAGGAACTGCTCCCGCCTTGAGGATTTCCAAATGGCAGCGGATGAATCTCTATTGAGATTCAAAGATAGAGGTTACAACAGTAAAGTGCTGCAGGAAGCAGTAGATAAGGCTGCAAGTAGAAATAGACAGGAGCTACTCACTAAAAAACAGGTCTCTGATAGTATATTGGATGAAGACCAATCTAAGGTCAGATTAATCATGACCTTCTCGGCAGAGGCTCATAAGATTAGGGGCCTCATACAGAAGAACTGGGGAATTCTCCAAACTGATGGGGTCCTGGGAAAATTAATCTCTCCAAATCCTGACATCACCTTCAGGAAAAGTTCCTCATTAAAAGATATCTTGGTGCGCAGCCACTTTGAGGAGAAACCAAGAACCAAACCAACTATAACTGGTTTCTTTCCTTGCATGAGTTGCAAGGCGTGCAAAAACTGCAAAAAGGTGAAAGACTATGCAGTGCCAGGCAAGAAAACTAAAAGACCCATTGACAAACTTCTTAACTGTAATTCCAGTTATGTAATATACTGCCTGGTTTGTCCTTGTGGACTGCAATACATAGGAAGCACCATACACCCAGCAAAGAAGCGTATCCTGGAACACAAAAGAGCCATAACGAATAGGGACAAAACGTACCCAGTGGCGAGGCATTTTGCAGGGTTGCATGGTGCGAAAAGTGACACACTGACATTCTTTTGCATAGATCAGGTCCCAGCGGGAGAAAGAGGAGGGGACAGAGTCAGGTCTCTGAGACAACTTGAGGCGAAACTCATAGTGGAGCTACGCACTAAAACCCCGGGGGGACTAAATCAGGAGGAAGAACTTTGGTCCTTTATTGGATAAAACAATTTAAAACCCTAACGCTGTCCCTTGTAACTTTCTAACTAAGGGGAAGAATGGCCACAGAGTATACGATAGCCCATTCAGGGCGTTATTTTACGATCAACACATACTGCGCTCTCATAAATTGAAAAGCGGTGGATAGGGAATTCTATTTCACCCATTGTGTATTGATTCGTAACTAACGAAGATAGCCCATTTAGGGCGTGATTATTACTATTTTTTACAACATGTGTTTGATTAACTAACGTAGTGTGCACATGAATTTAAAAGTCGGTGAGACTGAATTCCGTTGATTCAATTGCCAAATGTATATATGCTTGATTGACACAGAAACTGTTGTTCTTTATAATTTGAGAGAGCAGCCTAAACATTTAGTTTGTATATAGTATTGTACAGTGTTAAGATGGCCGACACTTCCCACACTGAATACTTGTACATATGTGGTCCGCTTTTTATTTCCATTTTTCTATGATCATGGCAACCAATGAAATGCTTAAATAGATTATGGTAACTGAACACTATTGACATTGACGAAGGCCAGGAGGCTGAAACGCGTTTGTCAGCAGATCGCGTACAGATCGTGTTTAGCAACGAATTGAAATAAATTACTTTATTGCAACTGACCAGAGTGCGCAGCAATTCTTAAAAACTGTGGCTGAAATTGACTCGCGAGTTCCGCCCTCGCGGCTGGTGCACCCGCTGTGCTGTGAGCAGGATAACTGACGGAGTACGTGGATTATAGATATATATATATATATAGATATATTCACTGAAAAAACCATAGGTTTCAGGGGTGTTATAGTTAGCTGGACTTTTCACTTGTACAAAACCATTGAAATTCCCCCGTTATAGTTAGTTCAGCTAACTATAACTCGCGCGCCCGCAATGCACTGCTGATCAGTGATGTCATGAGTGATGTCACTGACCATGTCATGAGTGATGTAATATGTGACGTCATCAGCAGTGCATTGCGGGCGCGCGAGTTATAGTTAGCTGAACTAACTATAACGGGGGAATTTCAATGGTTTTGTACAAGTGAAAAGTCCAGCTAACTATAACACCCCTGAAACCTATGGTTTTTTCAGTGAATTTCTGAGGTTTTTTAAATGCTAATTCCTAACTATAACGTGCCTGAAACCTATGGTTTTTTCTGTGAATTTCAAAGGTTTTTTAAATGCTAATTTCTAACTATGCCTACAGAGATAGGACATGTGAAGAAAGAAGAAAAAATTCACAGAAAGAAAAAAAAGAAGTGCAGAAAGAAGCAACAGAAGTCCTCAAAGACGAAGAAAAGTGCAGGAAGAAGGATAACGTGCAGAAAGAACAAAAAGAAGAGC
The DNA here is from genome assembly GCF_964204655.1 of Triturus cristatus. Taxonomy (NCBI): domain Eukaryota; kingdom Metazoa; phylum Chordata; class Amphibia; order Caudata; family Salamandridae; genus Triturus; species Triturus cristatus. The sequence goes on from NC_140595.1 coordinate 840,265,979, forward strand.
AGAAAGAAGCCTTGTTGCAAAATCATCCTGTACCCTCAACGTTTTCAGACGGATACTGGTGGTAACTGAGTCTGACTAACCAGTCCTAGAGACAGTGCTATGTTAAAAGACACTTAGAATACAGTGAAAACACCTACATACACTAGGGAACATTATGCGTTGGGGTCCCCCTGTGATTAGCATGACCTCCTCTGTAAGCCCCTAGTATATAATAGGGCAGGGGGATTAAAACTACCTCTTAAAACAGGCCACAGGGCGTTTTTGCACACGTTAACTCAGGCCCCGTCCTCTCCCTTCACCACTGTGTAAACACGCCCTGTGTCCGTTTTTAGTTGGGAGATTAAGTTTATTTGAATCCTGGGGGTCCCTAGGGTCCAACTAGCCCACTAGGTACCTCCAGTAAGTGCCACAGAGCTGCGTTGCAGAGAGGTGTAAAAAGTGGCACGGCCTGGACCACCTCTCTGCAATGCAGCTCAGTGGCGCTTACTGGAAGCACTTGGTGGGCTAGTTAGCCCCCAGGGGCCCTCAGTATTGAAGGAAAATTATATCCCCAATTTAAAACGTGCCATAGTGCGTGTTTGCACACGTCACCTCAGGCCCCGTCCCCTCCCTTCACCACTGTGTAAACGCGCCCTGTGGTTGTTCTAAGTTGAGAGATTAAGTCCCCTTGAATCCTAAGGGTCCCTAGGGTCAAACTAGACCACTAGGTACCTCCAGTAAGCGCCACAGAGCTGCGTTGCAGAGAGGTGTAAAAAGGGACTTGGCCTCAGAACACCTGTCTGCAGCGCAGCTCCCTGGTGCATACTGGAGATGCCTGTTGGGCTAGTTGGCCCTCAGGGACCCTCAGTATTGAAGAGGAATTAATTCCCCAACTTACAACTCGCCAGGGGGCGCGTTTGCAGAGTGCTGCAAGGAGGGGGCGTGGCCTCCGGCACGATGCCAGTCTTTTATTTATTTTAATTTTTTAAGAAGGGGGGCTGTGTGGTTCCCCTTCTTATTCTAATTTATTGGCCCTGATGACCCCATCCCCCAGGGCCTGTCTCCTAATTATATTTTTTTGACCCCAATCCCCAGGGCCGGCCACTGTTTTTATTATTTTTAAAAAATATATATTTATAGACACACCTAGGACATGCTGGACAAACCGTACGTACCTATCACCATGACGATTTGCGTGATATTCATTAAAAGGCGACTATGCATACAATGAATCCACGTGGAATGTATTTACACCACTAGTGAAGCTCTGACATGTCTGATGCCCTACCGTGCCTAATCCCGGTAGACACCCTTGTCGTTTATTTATACAAACATGGGTAGCTATTGACGGGCACATTTAATACACATGCACACCAAGCCATTCAAAGGGGATTCGACAAAAATTCGACCAAAACTATGCAAGAAACCCCCCTCACGGTTAATAAAACACACATCCACTGCCGGATGTGTAATACTTTTTATTTTACTCTCTGGAAAGGTGACGAACATCACTTGAGAGTCACAGCGCGCTCCTGGCAGAGCCCAATGCTGTGTTACACCCACCATTGCCTGCTGAGTGCCACACACCTCTGTGTTGTATTCCACTAGCTAGTGCATATGCTATGACACTCTCTAGCCCATGTGCACTGTAACACCACCCCGTGAATATGTCATGCCAGACTTGTCTTCGCACGGGTTATATTGCCCCATCTAACGTGCCTTCCTCGATGCCTATGTTATAACGCACAGTGCTATGCCATACATATTACAATCTGGGATCCATATCTTTGTCACAGTGCATATGCAACGTTACACTCCCCAGCACATATTTTATATTACAACTTTAGAGACTAGTTAGGTTACACAACACTGCCCTGTGCATATTACACTCCAAGGCGCATATCGCATAGCACGCGCTAGTGCCTGTGCTATCTCGCGCTCTCCAATGAATCTGTCATTGCGCACAATGTATTGCATATTATATTTCACGCCCGGTTCATCTTATATCACACTTTTTGGTGCATAGTTTATGCCATACACTATATCTAGTTTTCATTTTCAATCGTGCTCTCAGGACTATGTTCTATATAACACTGTGTTCACCTACCCTTTTCACGGGCATTACATTTTGCGATAGGGGGTGGAGGGTCAGGGGGTGTTTCTGCCAAGTGAGCCCGGAGTCACAGTCACAAACGTCCTCTTCTTCCTGAATAAAAGTGAGATTATGCTGCATACTTGTTCATATTTTAAGTAGTTCGCACAGACACACGTTTTAAAAACAATAAAGTACCTAATACCCGCCTTCTCTGAACAGTTAGCTTGCTGCCCCATCCCCCTCCCCCCTATCCTCTGTTGTGTGAATCCATGGACTAGCCTCCTCCCTCCTGCCATGCATGGTCTGATGTGCTGCCACTGCCCTCAATTTAGTATGATGTACCAGTCCACTCCTCCTGCCCTCCATTGCCCAATTCTATGCCCCATCATTGACCTCCTGCTTAAACTCTGTGCTTAGCTTGCTGCCCCTATTCTCCTTCACCCTGCCCTCCGATGTCTTTGTGTATGCCCCTACTCCATCCTTTTTGCCCACCATGTTCCATGGACCTGCCACTCCTATCTACTCTGAGTGTTCTGTTGAGCTGCCACTCCCCTCCCACCTGCCTAGCATTGTCAGATGACTGTAACCTGTCCCTGCCACCTCCACCCTGCCTGTCCACATGCCATGCCCCTATCCTCTTCCTCCTGTCCTACATGGTCCATTGTACTGCCACACCCTTCTGCCCTCCCTGGTCTGTTGTGCTGTAACTGCTCCTCCTGCCTGCCCCGTGCGGTCTGTTGTGAGGCCCCTGAACTTTCTTGTCTGTGCACAGGTCCTGACCCTCCCTTCTATCCTCCATCGTCCTTTGTGCATGCCCCTGCACCCTCCTTCTTGCCTATCATAGCCATTGTGCTACCACTAACCCTCCCTCTTGCCATGCATGGTCTTATGTGCTGTCATGGCCCCTCCCACCTTCCCTGTGTGGTCAGTTAGCTGCCCCTGAACCCCTCCCACCTTCCCTCCATGGTCTGTGTGTATGCCATCACAGTCTCACTGTTGCTCTTCATGGTGTGTCTTGCTTCTAGTGCCCATCCTGCCTGACCTCCATGGCTATCTTGCTGCTCCTGCCCTGCCCCCTTGCCCCCAGCCCTCTGTTTACATGTGCAGACCCCTACTCCCTCCCTCCTGGCTTGTCTGTTCCATTGTAATGCCCCTGATCCATCCCTCCTGCCCTTTATGGTCTGTTATTCTGCAGCTTTCTCTCCTGTCTGTCCATTATGGTCCTGCCTCTTGCCCCTCTGTTCTCTGTTGTCCATGTGCATGGTCCTGTCCCCTCCCTCTTGCTTTCTATGGATTGTTGTGCTGCACTCCCGTCCCGCATGTCCTGTGTGGTGTATTGTGCTGCTGCAAACCCTGATGCCTGCCCTGCAGGGTCAGTTTGGTGCACCTCTCCATGTCCCTCCTGTCCTTTGTTATCCAAGTCCATGTCCCTACCCCATTTCCTTCCATGATCCAATGTACCATACTTGCGAACATTTTGAACTTGGTAAGAGGGAGATTTTGAAAAAAAACTGGGGTATTGATTTTCCCCCTTTGAGTTACATTGAAAAAGAGGAGATTGTAGACAGGAGACAGATAAAATAAAGCCCATTTGAGCTTAAAAACATTGGACCTTTCCTGGCTGAATCGGGTCTGTTGGCATGTATGGTTGTACTACCATTACCTCTTCCTTCTGCCCACAATGGTCTATTACATTGCCACAGCCTCTCTTGCAAGTCCTGTATTGTTGGTTTGTTGCCCCTGCCCCCCTTTCCACTGCCCTCCATAGTCTGTTGTGCTGCCACGGCCCTTCCTGCCTGCTCAGTGTGGTTAAATTGTTGCCTTTGCACCCTCCTACCTGCCTTCAATTTTCAGAGTCCATGCCCCTGGCCTCTGCCTCTCAACAGTATCCTAATGAACAACTAGATTGCTAACATTCTATATTTATTACAAAAGTGTGGAACGCCTGACGTCATCTTGATGTAATCAAAACTGTAATACCTAGAGCATTTCCTTTAGAAATTACATATATGAGAGGGCCTTATTGGCATCAAAATTATGGTTAGTGCTCTAAAAGACTAAAATAAGGACATATTTTCTGAGTTTTCAAATAGCGAGAAAGCACTTTTAAATTATTTGTTACCTTTATGTTTTTTTATCCAGTTGACCACTTGATTAAATGTTGCACTTAGGGGAGAGGATGTGGTGTTACTTCCAGAACTGCAGACTTTGCAACTTGGGAACCAGGTTAAAGTTTCTGCTTCAGCTCGACATTCTGTGATTCTGGTCAAATCACTTAGTCTCCCCATGTCTACAACCAAAATGCATTTGTTCTTGTTTGATGTAACCAATGCTCATGTAAAGCACTCCAATACCTGACAAGTCTGCACTATATAACACTGCAAAAACACAAAATAATAAGTGTTTTGCACACTTCTGTCATTGGGCTATATTTGGGCTACATCTGGGTGATTTTGGGCTACATTTGGGCTCTTTTGTCTCCGGTGGCCATCTTGGGAGATTTATTTGTTATGAAGTTTCCTAATTTCCTCATGTACTGCAGTCTCCTCAGTAGGAAATGCTTTCAGTTTTTTACTTTGATTCCATCAAGAAGGTATTCAGATATGTCACACATTTGCCATAAATTCTGAATGTTAGCACTCTAGTTGTTCATTAGATCACTGTAGTAAAACTACTGTTCACCATGGAAGTCTGCTCCTGGTATTAAAAGTGCATGTTTCAGTCTGCATGTCAGAATTTTTTAATGAAATAGAAGAGGATTTGAGAAGTCACTCAAAATGTGCCCTCATTTTCTTTCTTCAGCATTAATCATAATTTCTATGGCAAAATGAACCCCCTCATTGTGTTCCTTTTTAAATTAAATGTTTTAAGTGTTACTAGTTTATTCCAATCAAGATGGCTTCAGGTGTGCCATACTTTTGTCATAATGAAGACAGTAAGCGCTCTAGTTGTTTTTAAGAACACTCTGGGACATTCTGTCATTGGGCTATACTTGGGCTACATCTGGGTGATATTTGGGCTACATTTGGGCTCTTTTGTCTCTGGTGGCCATCTTGGCAGACTTATTTGTTATGAAGTTTCCTAATTTCCTCATTTACTGCAGTCTCCTCAGTAGGAAATACTTTCAGTTTTTTACTTTGATTCCAAAGGCATTCAGATGTGTCACACATTTGCCATAAATTCAGAATGTTAGCACTCTTTTTGCTCATTAGATCACTGTAGTAAAGCTACTGCTCACCAGGGAAAACTGCTGCTGGTATTGAAAGTGCATGTTTCAGTCTGCATGTCAAAATTTTTTAATGAAATAGAAGAGGATTTGAGAAGTCACTCAAAATGTGCCCTAATTTTTCTTTCTGCAGCACTAATCATACTTTTTATGGAAAAATTAACCCCCTCATGTTGTTCCTTTTTAAATTAAATGTTTTAAGAGTTACCACTTTAATCCAAGCAAGATGGCTTCCGGTGTGCCATACGTTTATCATAAGTAGGACTGTTAGCGCTCTAGTTGTTCTTTGGAACACTCTGGGAAGCTGCAGTAGAACACAAAGGAATCAACTGACAGTCTCTGCCCTTGTTGGATGTACATGTTTTACTGAGAATGTCAGACTTCATTCTCACATGACTGAGAAAGATAATGTGAATTTACAGAAAATAAGCTCTCAGTTTAGCTTATAGATCACCTTCCAAACCTCTGTGGGAAAAGCATGAGAAAATATTTTTCTCTCAGTCATGATATCCCAGCAAAAGGCTTTTTCACATGGTGAAATCACCTTAGAACATACCACAATTCCTAAAATGAGTATGGTACCATCAACAAATGATTTATAATGTAACTAAAGTCTTAAAACCTTCTATTAACTGCAATGCTTTTTAATGAGGTGCTATCATGTATATTGGTCCCAAGATGGCTGCCAACACTTCTTGGATGAAGTGCTGACAGCCAATCAGATCTCAGGATCAGATGTGTGGTTAGGCTCCGCCCATATATATATATGATTTTACTTTTGATTTTCTCAGGAACTACTGAACAGATTGACACCAGACCTGCAAAAGGCACATCCCTGACCTGAGGACTACCACTCTGCCAAATTTCAAGTAATTCTGTTCAGCCGTTCGGGCTGTACCTTGGACTAAAGGTCCCTATGGAAAATTGCATGGGGAAAACGTGTTTTGGGACCCCCCTTTTTTCTCAGCCCCCGCTTGACGAATCCCCCCGAGACTTTCAGGGTAGGAGCGGAGCGGAGCGCCCCACCTATTTTGAAAATTTTGCGAGGATTCGTCAACCGGCGCCAAAGTTATTCCAAATAGAATGTTGCGGATTTCCTATGGAAACACGGTCCTAACTATAACTATCTACTGACGACCGCTAGTAGATAATATAGAGAGAGAGATATATATATATATATAGAGAGAGAGATATAGATATATATATATATATAGAGAGAGAGAGAGAGAGATATATATATATAGAGAGATATATATATATATATAGAGAGAGAGAGATATATATATATATATAAAAGTATTTAAATTTGCCAGCACGTACGCATTTAATAACTGCCCTCTGTCCGTGACCAAGGCTGAGTATGCTGAAACATGTTGGATTATGGAGGGCTTGAATATGGCAATTCCTGAAAATAAATACGTTCCTCTCCAGAAGTGGGCCTCACTCGTGTGTCTTTTGGTGAAATTACCGGGCCGCTCCGAGCCCGCATGAGGCCGCCCTGAAGGGTCAGGGGCTCCCTAATCGGAGGTTTCTCGCTGGTGATTGAATAAGGGGGCATGACCCACTGGCTGCCACTGAACCTACGAAGGAGACGCTACTACAGCAAAAACAGCGGCAGTCTTGGAAGGGATTTGATGAAACTGACTGTTTCATTAATCGTTCTGGGAAATGGAGCCTATTGGTTCAAGGTGACTTTCAAAAAACTTCACTATTGATTTTATTTTCCGTGACTGTTATTTCCATTTGGATGCCATAAAAATCAAAAGCATCGTGGGTTGTATGAACTTTTTTGAACTTTTCTAAATAATCTCACGAAATGTAGCACTTACCTCATGAACATGGTGCTTTATGGGAGAAGCAGTTTCATACAGTCACGTGATCAAAAGTATTTAAATTTGCCAGCACGTACGCATTTAATAACTGCCCTCTGTCCGTGACCAAGGCTGAGTATGCTGAAACATGTTGGATTATGGAGGGCTTGAATATGGCAATTCCTGAAAATAAATACGTTCCTCTCCAGAAGTGGGCCTCACTCGTGTGTCTTTTGGTGAAATTACCGGGCCGCTCCGAGCCCGCATGAGGCCGCCCTGAAGGGTCAGGGGCTCCCTAATCGGAGGTTTCTCGCTGGTGATTGAATAAGGGGGCATGACCCACTGGCTGCCACTGAACCTACGAAGGAGACGCTACTAAGCGAAAACAGCGGCAGTCTTGGAAGGGATTTGATGAAACTGACTGTTTCATTAATCGTTCTGGGAAATGCAGCCTATTGATTCAAGGTGACTTTCAAAAAACATCACTATTGATTTTATTTTCCGTGACTGTTATTTCCATTTGGATGCCATAAAAATCAAAAGCATCGTGGGTTGTATGAACTTTTTTGAACTTTTCTAAATAATCTCACGAAATGTAGCACTTACCTGATGAACATGGTGCTTTATGGGAGAAGCAGTATCATACAGTCACGTGATCAAAAGTATTTAAATTTGCCAGCACGTACGCATTTAATAACTGCCCTCTGTCCCTGACCAAGGCTGAGTATGCTGAAACATGTTGGATTATGGAGGGCTTGAATATGGCAATTCCTGAAAATAAATACGTTCCTCTCCAGAAGTGGGCCTCACTCGTGTGTCTTTTGGTGAAATTACCGGGCCGCTCCGAGCCCGCATGAGGCCGCCCTGAAGGGTCAGGGGCTCCCTAATCGGAGGTTTCTCGCTGGTGATTGAATAAGGGGGCATGACCCACTGGCTGCCACTGAACCTACGAAGGAGACGCTACTACAGCGAAAACAGCGGCAGTCTTGGAAGGGATTTGATGAAACTGACTGTTTCATTAATCGTTCTGGGAAATGGAGCCTATTGATTCAAGGTGACTTTCAAAAAACATCACTATTGATTTTATTTTCCGTGACTGTTATTTCCATTTGGATGCCATAAAAATCAAAAGCATCGTGGGTTGTATGAACTTTTTTGAACTTTTCTAAATAATCTCACGAAATGTAGCACTTACCTGATGAACATGGTGCTTTATGGGAGAAGCAGTTTCATACAGTCACGTGATCAAAAGTATTTAAATTTGCCAGCACGCACGCATTTAATAACTGCCCTCTGTCCGTGACCAAGGCTGAGTATGCTGAAACATGTTGGATTATGGAGGGCTTGAATATGGCAATTCCTGAAAATAAATACGTTCCTCTCCAGAAGTGGGCCTCACTCGTATGTCTTTTGGTGAAATTACCGGGCCGCTCCGAGCCCGCATGAGGCCGCCCTGAAGGGTCAGGGGCTCCCTAATCGGAGGTTTCTCGCTGGTGATTGAATAAGGGGGCATGACCCACTGGCTGCCACTGAACCTACGAAGGAGACGCTACTACAGCGAAAACAGCGGCAGTCTTGGAAGGGATTTGATGAAACTGACTGTTTCATTAATCGTTCTGGGAAATGGAGCCTATTGATTCAAGGTGACTTTCAAAAAACATCACTATTGATTTTATTTTCCGTGACTGTTATTTCCATTTGGATGCCATAAAAATCAAAAGCATCGTGGGTTGTATGAACTTTTTTGAACTTTTCTAAATAATCTCACGAAATGTAGCACTTACCTGATGAACATGGTGCTTTATGGGAGAAGCAGTTTCATACAGTCACGTGATCAAAAGTATTTAAATTTGCCAGCACGTACGCATTTAATAACTGCCCTCTGTCCGTGACCAAGGCTGAGTATGCTGAAACATGTTGGATTATGGAGGGCTTGAATATGGCAATTCCTGAAAATAAATACGTTCCTCTCCAGAAGTGGGCCTCAATCGTGTGTCTTTTGGTGAAATTACCGGGCCGCTCCGAGCCCGCATGAGGCCGCCCTGAAGGGTCAGGGGCTCCCTAATCGGAGGTTTCTCGCTGGTGATTGAATAAGGGGGCATGACCCACTGGCTGCCACTGAACCTACGAAGGAGACGCTACTACAGCGAAAACAGCGGCAGTCTTGGAAGGGATTTGATGAAACTGACTGTTTCATTAATCGTTCTGGGAAATGGAGCCTATTGATTCAAGGTGACTTTCAAAAAACATCACTATTGATTTTATTTTCCGTGACTGTTATTTCCATTTGGATGCCATAAAAATCAAAAGCATCGTGGGTTGTATGAACTTTTTTGAACTTTTCTAAATAATCTCACGAAATGTAGCACTTACCTGATGAACATGGTGCTTTATGGGAGAAGCAGTTTCATACAGTCACGTGATCAAAAGTATTTAAATTTGCCAGCACGTACGCATTTAATAACTGCCCTCTGTCCGTGACCAAGGCTGAGTATGCTGAAACATGTTGGATTATGGAGGGCTTGAATATGGCAATTCCTGAAAATAAATACGTTCCTCTCCAGAAGTGGGCCTCACTCGTGTGTCTTTTGGTGAAATTACCGGGCCGCTCCGAGCCCGCATGAGGCCGCCCTGAAGGGTCAGGGGCTCCCTAATCGGAGGTTTCTCGCTGGTGATTGAATAAGGGGGGATGACCCACTGGCTGCCACTGAACCTACGAAGGAGACGCTACTACAGCGAAAACAGCGGCAGTCTTGGAAGGGATTTGATGAAACTGACTGTTTCATTAATCGTTCTGGGAAATGGAGCCTATTGATTCAAGGTGACTTTCAAAAAACATCACTATTGATTTTATTTTCCGTGACTGTTATTTCCATTTGGATGCCATAAAAATCAAAAGCATCGTGGGTTGTATGAACTTTTTTGAACTTTTCTAAATAATCTCACGAAATGTAGCATTTACCTGATGAACATGGTGCTTTATGGGAGAAGCAGTTTCATACAGTCACGTGATCAAAAGTATTTAAATTTGCCAGCACGTACGCATTTAATAACTTCCCTCTGTCCGTGACCAAGGCTGAGTATGCTGAAACATGTTGGATTATGAAGGGCTTGAATATGGCAATTCCTGAAAATAAATACGTTCCTCTCCAGAAGTGGGCCTCACTCGTGTGTCTTTTGGTGAAATTACCGGGCCGCTCCGAGCCCGCATGAGGCCGCCCTGAAGGGTCAGGGGCTCCCTAATCGGAGGTTTCTCGCTGGTGATTGAATAAGGGGGCATGACCCACTGGCTGCCACTGAACCTATGAAGGAGACGCTACTACAGCGAAAACAGCGGCAGTCTTGGAAGGGATTTGATGAAACTGACTGTTTCATTGATCGTTCTGGGAAATGGAGCCTATTGATTCAAGGTGACTTTCAAAAAACATCACTATTGATTTTATTTTCCGTGACTGTTATTTCCATTTGAATGCCATAAAAATCAAAAGCATTGTGGGTTGTATGAACTTTTTTGAACTTTTCTAAATAATCTCACGAAATGTAGCACTTACCTGATGAACATGGTGCTTTATGGGAGAAGCAGTTTCATACAGTCACGTGATCAAAAGTATTTAAATTTGCCAGCACGTACGCATTTAATAACTGCCCTCTGTCCGTGACCAAGGCTGAGTATGCTGAAACATGTTGGATTATGGAGGGCTTGAATATGGCAATTCCTGAAAATAAATACGTTCCTCTCCAGAAGTGGGCCTCACTCGTGTGTCTTTTGGTGAAATTACCGGGCCGCTCCGAGCCCGCATGAGGCCGCCCTGAAGGGTCAGGGGCTCCCTAATCGGAGGTTTCTCGCTGGTGATTGAATAAGGGGGCATGACCCACTGGCTGCCACTGAACCTACGAAGGAGACGCTACTACAGCGAAAACAGCGGCAGTCTTGGAAGGGATTTGATGAAACTGACTGTTTCATTAATCGTTCTGGGAAATGGAGCCTATTGATTCAAGGTGACTTTCAAAAAACATCACTATTGATTTTATTTTCCGTGACTGTTATTTCCATTTGGATGCCATAAAAATCTAAAGCATCGTGGGTTGTATGAACTTTTTTGAACTTTTCTAAATAATCTCACGAAATGTAGCACTTACCTGATGAACATGGTGCTTTATGGGAGAAGCAGTTTCATACAGTCACGTGATCAAAAGTATTTAAATTTGCCAGCACGTACGCATTTAATAACTGCCCTCTGTCCGTGACCAAGGCTGAGTATACTGAAACATGTTGGATTATGGAGGGCTTGAATATGGCAATTCCTGAAAATAAATACTTTCCTCTCCAGAAGTGGGCCTCACTCGTGTGTCTTTTGGTGAAATTACCGGGCCGCTCCGAGCCCGCATGAGGCCGCCCTGAAGGGTCAGGGGCTCCCTAATCGGAGGTTTCTCGCTGGTGATTGAATAAGGGGGCATGACCCACTGGCTGCCACTGAACCTACGAAGGAGACGCTACTACAGCGAAAACAGCGGCAGTCTTGGAAGGGATTTGATGAAACTGACTGTTTCATTAATCGTTCTGGGAAATGGAGCCTATTGATTCAAGGTGACTTTCAAAAAACATCACTATTGATTTTATTTTCCGTGACTGTTATTTCCATTTGGATGCCATAAAAATCAAAAGAATCGTGGGTTGTATGAACTTTTTTGAACTTTTCTAAATAATCTCACGAAATGTAGC